>NC_134574.1:89675468-89985968 GCF_050947875.1 Dermacentor variabilis | reverse complement strand
TAAGCGAGTGGATGCAGCAACAGCCGCCTTCGCAGCTTCGCAATGAACAACTGCCGCATCGTGCACCAGCGACACGACGCCCGTATTCACAGAAAGCCCTTACGTTCGAATCGTTCTCAAGAATTCACTCTAGCCAATAGTGTCGCTTGACATATTGTTACTAAAGGTGACGACCTATCGCAAAAACGACTTCCGAGCAGAAATTTTGGGATAAGGGAGAGGAGCGTTGCTTGCTGCAGGCCACAGAGCAAGAAATATTTAGGAGTGGAAACTCCGCTGTTTGCGGCGACCAGTAAAGGTCACAAGCCCGCGGATGTGTCTTCATGCTGGCGGCACCTGGCGGCATGGGAAGAAATTACCGCCGTTTCGGTTGCCAGGGCAACCGGTTGAGCGTGTTGCTCCCGTTCGGCCGCGCGCGCCTGACTTCTACCACGTAAAGCCCCTTAAACTTTGTAAAGTAGTGCCACGCTTTGAAGAACGCCGCCTCCTCCTCCGGCGCTCTGGCCGAAGCCAACGCCGCGTCGCTATTCGCCTAATGGCATCACGTGGTCCCTTGCGCCGGCTTCGTTTGTTTACAGTCACGCTTCAGTGCCATCTTTGCTCGAGAAGCGGCGCTTGTTGGCGGCATTCCTTCCGTTCCTATTCTGTGTTGTTTTGATCTTGTGAACGCCTTGAAGGATGTTTTGTTGCAAGTGCGACGTCGCTTCACGTCATTTTCTGTTACCATGACCTGCTGCGCGTTTGGATGCCAATACAGTTTTATCAAAGGCAAGAATATGTTCGCGATACCGTCCGGTAAGCGCAACGCGTTAAGAAGAAAGACATGGCTTCACCGAATCGGGAGGGAGAATTTCCGACCAACTTCCTCCGCGCGACTATGTGATGTAAGTTGTGGCTCTCTCAGAGTATTGTATGTGCCAGGCTTGCGTATTGTGCTGCGGGAAATAACGTAGTAGATATTGCACAGTTCACTGTGCATGTGTCATTTGTACGCACGCTTTAACATGATTTTTACGCAACGTTTGCTTTGCTTATATGCGCACTACGTGGTCGTGTTAGTCATATTCGGTGCGCTTAATCGTTTTGAACGCCAACCGGCTTGAGTTCACGGGCACGCGAGGTTGCGTACGATAACGTGATTACGAAATTTTGAAGATTCAGCTCAGTCCTTTTGATAAAATTTCAGTCTCGATCATGAAAGCGCCTCAGGGCAGCAACTCTCTGCCTTTTGTGGTTACTTACTAGCCTTCTTTAGATAGACTAGCTTTGTTTGCCACATTTGTTCGTGTTCCTCGTTCGCGGTCGCCCGGTGGATTTGCGATACAGAGGCACCGATGAAAAGCGTGTGTGCTTTCCCAAAACCGTGTTACGCGGTGCGTTCGGCGTCGAGCGACCGCATCATAGGTAATTGAGACGTATGTGCTAATTCGCGTGAGCTTTAAAGTGTGCGAAGCTTAAGATGCGGCGGTGGGGCACTGGCAAAGAAAACGTGCGGTCGCCCGCCCATTCCCTGGCTGGTTTAGTCGCCGTTCGTGCTTAGTCGTTTGCTCGTTCGTTCGCAGGCTCGTTTAGTCGTTTGCTCGCTCGTTTAGTTCGCGCGCTCATATACTAGTTCGCTTGCTCGTCTATGCCACTATTAGTTTCTACAGTCATTATGCCTAATTCAGACGCGCTTGCTGTAGGACTCTTAGGCTGGTGCGTTTATTTACGCAATGAGACAATAAATGGTGCACACGGACTTGTGACTGCAAAGGCAAATCTGTAATGCATCTATGTGAAAATAAACTGTTAACTTGCAACTCGAATGCCGTTTCATATCATTTAACCTATGGATAAAACATTTCACTTGCCGCAATTTCGGCCGCGTCATGGCCGGGGGATTCTTTGCGCGATCATGACTTCACTAATAAAGTCATGTCTCGCAAATGTTACTTCGAAGGGAGTGCAACCGTCCTGAATGCATGCACCTCAGTGCAACTCGGTTCGCGACAAGTACGTCACTTATTAAACGGACGAACCAACGCACCATGAAGTGTTATTCGTGATAAGTCATTAACCTGAAAAAATTGCTGAAGGCCACAGTGGTCTTGTTTGATATTGAGTCAAGCATTGTTATCGCGCTCCCGCTTCGCGCACGAATGCTAAAAACTCATTTTATTTTCTTGTGTACGCACATTCCCGACTCGATGATCGGCCGCGGTATTTCTGTCGGCGTTGAGACACGAGAAACATAATAGCACCACCGCCCACCTCTGAGACTTTGCGCGCGCTTGGATTGGCAAGCACGCACGTTGGCGGCACTGTAGCTTGTAATACACTTTCGAACCTCTAGAGCAATGATCTCCGTCCGCCTTTGTACGTCATAGCTCATACGCGCCGCGAATTCACATGGTAAGGGCGGCGCGGATTCTTTAGGCTGAGGGCTTGCTGGAGGCGAAGAGGTTGTCATTCGATGGTAAACGTGTTATTTACAACCATTCGCAACAAGATCTTGCGACACGCCCTTGACAAATGTTGCGTACTTAATTGTAGGGCACGCGATACATTCGCAGTCGTCAACGCACAGCGTTAGCACTCCTTCAGATACTTTTTTAAGAAATAGTTATCAAAAAATGAAACAAAAGCTGCCGTTACCGAAGTTGTACAAGCATCCGACTAGAAATTCTATGCTGTACACGAAGTTACGCGGTGCTGGAAAGCCAACGTGAACGACTAAAGAGCACTGCCTTGCTATGCGTGCATTCACTCTGCGAAAGGTCGTCTGCTGCGCTCGAGCATCGTAGGCGGCGCCATGGTCGAGGAGGGAGCGTGAAAGAGAGGAGAAACGAGGAGGAGTGAAGGCGGAGGAGGAGAGTGGCACTACTTTACGAAGTTTTAGGGGCTTTACTACCACGGAGTGGCCGGAGCTGCCGGAGCCGCCGAGCCGCCTGCCGGGCGCTGCTTTTTTTTTTTTCCGCTGCGGCTTCTACGACGCGGCGCATGGTGGCGCCACTGTATACGGTAGCGTCGGCGCATGCAACAATTGTGACTATCTGGTCGCCCGCGCTCGCTCGCGCTGACTGGAGTTTCACCTCCTATATGTCTTACTCCGTGCTGCAGGCAGACCTCGCTCCGCTAAAGTTACCTGCAATTGCAGATAACTTTAGCGATGCTCGAAAAGCACTATGCCACGAGACGCGAAGATGTAGTCGCGTCTCGTGGCATAGTGCAGGCCCGACCGCGCACGAGTAAGGCGTCGTTCCCACCGAAGTGGTGGGACCAGTGGCCTCGTAGACCTAGCTAGTTAGGGTTAGCCAGGTCGCTGGCGTGACAGTGTACTTAAACTGCCTTTGTGGCTCAAACAATTACCCAGATGGGATAATCCTGATGTCTGCATAGTCCGTCGACCTTTCGGTGTTAGGTTTGGTAGTTCTACAGTCGAGAACTGCCTTTTTCCGCCACAATCATAGAAAGTTTTCCAAGCCCATGTGTATCCCATCTTGTTAGCTCGGCCTCTTGTCGGTTCGGAAATAACTTTTTTTTTTTCATTTTCAGGGCGTGAACTGGGCATAATATTGCTATGATTTTAGCCACAATATTTTCAGATAAATATTGATAATTAGAATGATGTGCTCTGCGTTCTTTCATGTGATTTGACTAGCTGTCGAAAACACTTTTTCTTAAAGTAGTCGCCACGTCGGTCCATATAATGTAATATCCATTATCTTTCATGTAACAATAATTGCTACTATTCGCTTTCGTTTGAAATCAAGTGATTTTGATTTCTCAGAAAATTAAGCCACATTAAAAAACACTAGCTTTTGTCTATAATGTCTTGCATAACAATTTTAAGCTTCCAAGTACCATAAATATTCTTGTTGGAACGAACACACTTATATGCTTGACCACAGACATTGCCAAGAAAAAGATTACTTTCTGTATGCGTGTAATGTCCATTCATTTTCTAAAATAATGTTTAGGCCTGTCACAAAAAGTAGGTTTTCTCAGTTTCCAGTAAGTCACTCGTATTTTTGTCTCAATGGTGTAGAACGACGCAACTTTCAACATAGTTAAGTAAATCAACATAAGCCTTCTAGGCTGGCCCTTCGAAATTACTCAACACACCCAGACTATATGAAAGCCTGAAGCGTTTGCAAGAGACTTAGCAATTTAACACGGGTGCAACTAATGATGAGATAGATATAAGGCAAGAGTATCGAAGAACAGTTGCATACAAGAGGAAATTGGCTTGTCATTTTTATGTCTGCAGCACAAAAGCTGCTCGCCACGAACGACTCCGAATATGCACTCTGATTGCCATATTCCACGCCTCTGCGTTGATCGAGCTTCGCCGATAGATTCATTATGTGCCGGCTCAACAACACTTATAAAGTCGACAACCATGGCAATATAATACTCTTCCCCAATAAAAGACTGCAGATGTATAGAAGTAGCGTGCCTGAATTATGCGTGGCGCTTGTGTATGTTTAGTGGCACATATTTGACGTACGTGTGCGTCGCCTTCGTAATTCATGAATGTAAGAAAAATCTGAGCTTCAGTTTGCTCGCACCAAGCAGCATAAATAGTGAAAACTTTCTTCGTTGGGTGTACAGGCAAATAATGCAGGGTTCACTCAACTATCACGCGTGAAGATTAAAAAAAAATACCCAAATGCCGGGTAGTGGAGCTAAACAATGGTAATATTGTTTGCCGTCGCCTGGAGATGCCCAGATTATTTTATGCATTCCGCCTAAATAAATATTTAGTCTTAAATAATTATTCAACTTCTCAACCATTAGAATTAAATGAAAGCGGCAACCAGAAAATTGTAGAGAAACATGAAAAACTTCCGATGCAGCTTTCTGATTCTGTAACATAAAAGTGTTTTCCCAGAGTGAATGAAGCCCGTGAATACAAGCAAAGTACCTCGAGCAACCAGCCGCGAGGCAATTGTGCCTGCGTTTATGGCTTTGGTCACGCTCGGAAAACCACTTTTATGTAGCACGTATTGAGCAACACACAGCTTTATCGGGAGTTGTTCATGTCGCTCTTCAATTTTCTCATTACGCTTTCCATCTAATTATAATATTTTAAAAGGCCATAGATTGATTAAGAATAATTACGTAACTGGGCAGAAAGCATTAAATGAGCTGAGTATGTCGAAGTGACTGGAAATAATATTACCTTGATTCTGTCCAGCTACGTGGCATTTCAATATTTTTAAATGTTGGTCCAGTATAGTTGGTATACCCTGTATACAACCTAGTTTGTAATTATAAGATCTGCACATGCAGAAAAAAGAGGAAATTGCATAAACATGTAAAACAGCATTCATAAATACAACGGACTGCAGATTGGGTACGAAAGCACAGTTGCCTGTGCAATTTGATCCCAACCTAAAAAGTTGGAGAGAATGGCTCATATAGTGTACAATAAGTGTACAAAAATGCCTGTTTGACTGCATCATCACCAAATACGAATCGTAATTTTTTCTAGAAAAACCATGCCACACCAATGTCATGGGTGCAACTCGCTAACAAAAAAGCCTCTCCTCAGTATATATGCAGTTTCACTGCTGCCTGCTTAATACTTGTTGGTAAGAGCGCGATACGCCTGGCACCCTGTCTTGGTGGTCCTTTGCTCGGTAAGGCGAAAGTGAGGGGCTACCGCAGTATTGTATTCAAATCTGCCTCCAAAAAGATGCAGTCATCAATCATAACTTTATTGATAAATTAAGAGTGCAACTTGATAGTGTTACGTTTCGCCTCCGACGTGCGGTATAGCCGGCGCGGATGCAACGGACGCCGGCGCTTTGTTCAAAGCGGCGGACATTTTGGCCAGTTCAGCGCTGCCGCAACGCCTCCCGGACAAGCGCGTCCAGGCATGTTTCAATGCCACATGTCTTCGTGTGTGTGTGTGAGTGTGTGTGCATGTTGGTGCCCACGCTTGTCAAAGCGTGGCAGCCGGGGAGAGGAGCTCCCCAACTGTGAAGCGAGGAGGTCTGACCAGCGCCGGCCCGGTGGATGCGTCACTTGTTGTCACAACGTGTCCGGGCGCCGCTGTCACGTGCGCCTCTATCGAGGCGTTCCTTCTTGCCCTCGACTCCGAGAGTGTAAAAGCAGCTGCCCCCGGACGCCAAAGGAGAGGCTTCGAATTCTTCCGTCGAGTAATGTGTTCTCCCGTCTCTCCACTTCGGTCGACCTGACCGGCCGCTCTTTTGCGATGCTATAATAAGCAAGTTGTTCTGTTAGCAATCGACTCGTCCTTTGCCAGGACCTTCGGATGCTTCCAGCTGTGCCCCAGGCCGCCAGGCCAACGCTACCCTTGGGGCTTGCGACCCAGCTGCAACAATAGCGTCTTCCTAAAGTTGGAGTGTTCCAGTAAAAAGGGAGTAGAATTCTGAGCACTTCAATAGTTTTAGTGCGCTGATACTGAAATAATGAGACTGCCAGGACTCCTACAACTATAAACCACTATGTTCAAGCTTTTAAACTTGCCATGGTGCTTCCAAAATCGTCTATTTAGAAGCAACACCACAATTCCAATCGATAAGTTCATTTATTTCAATAACATTGACATTTTAGCAGCAGCGCCCAATTAGTCACTGTGCTCCAAGAGGATAGGGACCGAGTAATGGCGCTATGCATCTCGCGATCCTGATATCCTACATAATTTGGCAGGAGCGCAGGCAACATCTTATTTTCTATTTATGAAAAGTTCGGATGTAGAACAATATCACTTTGATGTTACATTCACGGCTCACTCGGAAGTAAATTGAGGAGTGAAACTCCTTACAATGACGCGATATATAAGGGGAAAGCTTAACTCCTTTTTTTGTTCAAATGTACGTTACAATTCTTCTCTTGGTGCGGGTTAATCATTACGGTCACGGGATTGAATCCCGGCCACGGCGGCCACATTTCGACGGGGGCGAAATGCGAAAATACCCGTGTACTTAGATTTAGGTGCAGGTTAAAAGAACACCAGGTGGTCGAAATTTCCGGAGTCCTTCACTACGGCGTGCATCATAATCAGAAAGTGGTTTTGGCACGTAAAACCCCATTATTTAATTTAATTTTGTTAATAGTTTCAAGCTTTTCTTAAGTCGTGGAAAGCAGCCCAGATCCACGGCGACACGGAGCCAACAATTTTTTCTATCCGCAAACGCAGAAGTCAGGGCCGTAGTATCGAGCACCATGCCGCATTTTGCATATTGCCGGATTCTAGCGGAGTGGCAAAAGCTATCAACGGAGGTGCTACTGAGGCGACAGCTCAGGTTCCGCCTACTCTGGTAACGCCACCTCAAGTCTCCTTGAATCTATCGATGCCACCATTCTATCCACGTATACACAGTTGGGAATGGAGAGGACCAGATAAAACCCTGACTTTGTAGTGGAGTTTAACAGATGAGACGGAGAGTGCAATTTACGAATATTTGACATCATGTTAGAGGGCCGCACACTAATACTGTTTGTAAACTGTGTAGTGGTTATTGTGTCCTGCAATAACACTCGACGGGAGTTGATTGCTACTTACCCGAGCACAAACCTCATGGAGATGGTCAACTCTGCACTCCAAGAAAGGAGCCAGCGCAACACTGATAGCGTGTAGATATGCGCAGAAGAGGTGTGCGTTCTATTCCGCCGAGCTGATCCAAACACGAGCGAGGACAAGAAGCGAGGACATGTTCCTTTTATTAGCTGCGACTGAAAAAGTATATTTCTTATCCAATTGCAGGCAAGAAATATGAAGCCAGAAGTGCGAATTCACAGGTCAATGTAAACATGGCCTGTGCTGCCTAAACAAGGGCAGCAACGGGCCAACGTGTCAACCAGTTGGAAAAATAGGCGAAAGGTGCACCACGGGAGCTGTGGAGGGAGTCTACACATTGCGGTGCACCTGTGCTGATCACGGTAATTCAAAAACGTAGGCAAATACATGTTTCAGTGCGTAAGAAAAATGGTAAGAGGTGGAGAAAGTGGAGAACAACAGAGAAGGTAACGCGCTGCGCCTTGGCTTTCCCACATCTGTCATCCTTGTGTCTCTGAACCTCTTTCTTATTTTTGTCACGAGCTGGAACATGTTTATGTCTATAGTCCATATAGCGCAGCTCTCTGCCCTAAATGCGAAAGCTTGTGAAAGCGGCCGCATTTCTTGTAGTGTGGCAATAAAACACGCAGTACCAGACAAATATTACGCCAAGCGTTTGGAGGTACATTCTTCCGTTTAACATTATGGCAACTACGTCACTTGTTGTATGAAAACATTAAATTCATTTATTGATGTAAGAACGAAGTACTCACAATGATAGCAAGCACTTGACGCCTGTGTTGCTGGGCAGTGATAGAGTGCCACAGAACCTGGAAACTACCAGGTGGCCGCGGCCTCACCGAATGGTTACAGTAGTCGGGGACCACGTTTGAAAAAGATGCCAGGAACACGCAAGAATGCGTTGCCCGTGAACGCCAACCGAGTTAGACTGCAAGGCACTTCTAAGTGCCCACATGTTTATACTGGGGCATATTGCACACGGTATTACTTACTGATAAACAAATGATTCCTAAATATCCTGATTTCAACATGTGCACGTCTTCAGAAACACAATTTTATAATAAAAAAAACGTTTTTAGTCTTTTTATACCACATAACGGCAAAACTCGGCCTCTGGCGGATTTACGCCATAGTTATTTGAGATGGGGCATAATATTGATTGATTAGGCCATTTATGAAGCAGCATTTTTACTTCCTAGTTGTTCAAAGAGAAATAAATGTCATCCCCCGTGGGTGCATCCGAATGTAAAGTAGCCGTACGAAGAAGTTACCGTTTTACTCCACACACACACACACACACACACACACACGCACGCACGCACGCACACACACACACACACACACACGCGCGCACACACACACACACACACACACACACACACACACACACACACACACACACACACACACACATTGCGCTCCAATCACTGTTGTGCCATTTGGTACAATTTAACAAAGATTTCTAACTGAACCATATTGGGACCTATTTGAAACTACATTTCAGGAAACAAGTGTGAGCCACTAAATACCTAGGTGCACTTCAAAGAATGTGCGGTGCTTTGGCGTCCTGATGAAGCAGCCAGGGTTACGGTATTTTGCAGAATTATTGATGTAATGTTTTATTGACAAGACATGAGATACCTTACTCATTCGGGATGTTGTATTCAGGAACGAGATAATTGTTATTGATAGGCACATCTTAACCTTCATCTAGTTGCCAGTATGTGTCCCCTTCGAGTAAGGGAATTTAGCAGCAATTCAGCTATAGACGTTGGAATTAAAATCAGCTAATTACGCCACAGTGCAAGCCATGTGTCCAAAATACAAATTGAGTGCCACGAGTCTTAAATCCGAGTCTCCACTATCTTGGACATGGATATCTATGCCGAAGTGAAAAGGGGCACAGCTGCGCCGTGTACCAAGCGAATGGATGCCGCTCGCCTCCGTTGCTTCAAGAAGAATTGCAATTTGTGGTGTATGCGCGACTTATGTTTAGGTTCGAATGGTAAAGCTCACGTGAGCGTCCGTCGTATAACGTGTTCACGCTCCAAGCTGCCATTTTGTGATGTCACCACACCGTTCAATCTCGCCATATCTGAACAAAAATGTGCCATATGGAAACCAACAAATCTAAAGAGCAATGGAAGAGCGTTGAAGGCGCATCGTAGAACAGCTTCATTTATAAAAAAATATATTGAACCAATATTGACGTAGGCGGACACCGCACCACTAGACGATATCTGATTGTTCGTTCGCAAAATAGGTCTAGATAAAACATGACCCTTCAGCGCTCGTCCTTGTGTTGCTCCTATTCTTCGTCCCTGTTTGTTTGAGCACAAGAAGTTTTAAGATGACCCTTCAGTTAAAGAGCATGAACATGGGGGAGCAGTTGTGGCTGTAAAGGAGTAATCCCAGGAGAACAAAAAATTCTGTAGTTTATGTTATGAGTGTCAGAGTGACGAACGAATGCTGAGATTCTACGGTAACAGTTCTTCATCGGACACAGTTGAGAGAGAAAGGAAGGGTGAGGAAGGGGGTCGAGAGGGGAAGCCTGACGACTGACCCTATCGTGACAGGAGATGCCACTCTTCACATGTCACAAAGTATAACATTGTTGAGATTCTACTGTTTAGCTATTCGCCAGACATGTGCTCTAGAGTTGTCTGGCAAACATGGCTGTACGAGTACAGATGGAGTTGCTGTGTGAACGTTTACGGAGTAGAAGAGAACTAGAACCACGACAAAAACAAAATTGTCTTATCGTTTATGGCAATGTCACAGAAGACAAGAAAAAACGCTAATGTGCAAGCAGCAATAAGGTGCTATTAAAGATAGGATCATAAATATTTCTTGTTATCTAGTAGCAGAAAAGGCCTAAGGTGGGACAATTGGCCGTGTCAAATGCGTCACATTTGGATTTGGGACGTTCGCTACAGAGGCAGACTGTCCCGCTCATTTCGAGACAATTGACAACCCTGTCCAGTTTTAACCGCCGTAATGTGTTCAGTACATTAGTTTTGTTTGTTTGTGTAGAAACCATACTAAATAAAGAAACAATATAACCTAGGTTTTGTCCAGCGAAGTCCCATTAGCACATTTCTAAATTTTGGCACATTTTACGTGGCATAGCCTTTAGATAATGATCACAAACTCATTTTTTCTGTTGCAGCCCGCTGCCACGTCAAAGGTAACACTTGTGTATCACCGAAAGTAGTACTCAACTCGACTATCAAACTGCCCAAAAGCGCAAATAAAACGTAGAAACTTTTGTCGTAAGAGCGGCCTTGTGGTTTGTCAGTCACAACGCTCTACAAGTAATTAGTGTGCTTATTGGTCCTTGTTTTATAAAAAAAGTAAGTTATTTGACATTGTGCTTTATCGAGTATTACCAAATGAGGGGTTCGCTGAGCGGTTATAAAGCGTTAAACTCGTCATCTTTCCACTGCGTATTTTCAACTATTTGCTACGCATCTTCTACTGCATACTTTGTGCAGTCGCATTGCAAAAAAAAAAAGACTTGAAAATTGAATACTGGGCATGTTTACTGCTAAATATAGGAGACTTCCCGGCATTCTAACTGATGCACATATTGCCAAGCTGCTTCTGTTACTCACGCATTTTTATGAAGTCGGAAATGAAAATTTATAAATAACACATTATAGTAGAAGTAGCAGAACAATTCTAAAATGACCTGTGTAGTTCACCAACCAGCAGTGCGACATGCATTGCAAGTAGTGAGGAACCGCATAAACAGCTGCTTATATGACAAGTGGTGAAGTCAGGAGAGCCTTAAGGGATATGTCCCCGTGAAAAGAGCGAAAAGGTGGAACAACAGTTGATTTATTCAAAGCTTGAGAAGCTAATATGTTTGACTTAATTGCGAATTGATACACAATGCCTCACGACTTCAACTGTACCTCAAAACTGGAACAATGCCAACTATATAACAATCCACAAGAACGAAGACGTTAAAAAAGAAATATTCACCTTCTAGCTTCCTTTCGGTGCTGCATAAAATATTCACCACGATAATTTCTAATAGAGTCAGGGGAGGACTTACATTAAATCAACAAAAAGAACAAGCTGACGTCAGGAAGGAATGCACTACAACTGATCGTATTCATCTGATGAATCATGTATTTTAGAAATTTACAGAGTGCAATCAACCGATTTCTATTCTTTTCGTAGGTTACGAAGAAGCTGCTGATTCAATAGATTTAACAACAATCATAGTGGCGTTGCGCAATCAAGGAGTACACAATGCGTATGCCAATATATTCGAAAATATCTACAAATATTCCGTAGTTACGTTGGTTCTCGACAAGAAAAGCAGAAAATTACCAAACAGGAATGTCGCCAGGCTATCACGTGAATGGTATTCACTGTACGTTTAGAAGAAGTATTCAAGTTATTAGAGTTGGAAGGGTTAGAAGCTAGAATCAACAGCAAATATCTCAAGCGCCATCGGTGTGCAGATAACGTTGCTCTTTTGAGCAACAATGGATATGAATTCAAGAAAAGATGGAGAACTCTAGCCAAGAAATTGTGAGAGTTGTGTTGAAGATTGTAATGCAGAGTACCAAGGTAGTTTTCGATAGCGTGGCAAAGCAAGAATGATTTATAAGCGCCAGTCAGCCTCTACAGTCTCAGCAGCAGTACTTCATCTAAGTCAAATACTCAGAAGTTAACTGGTATAGTCAGATTCTCGAGTCAGCACCTGCTGTAGCCTATTTATGATTTCCGATATCTAGTTAAAATTCCCACCGATTTTCAGCATACCTGAACTAGAATTCAATATGTCCATTTTCTCAGCAACAACATGTCAGAACACATTTCTGAAGTACAAGTACTTGATAGAAGGTGCAGCCACAATATAGTGTGTTTGAGTATATGGATTCAAAGAGCGGCTGGACGTGACGGACAAATGTGCAGAGTTGCTGTGTTTCCCTTAGCTGACGATGTCTTAATATTAGACCTGTTAGATATTTCCTTTCTGAATTTTATTTCCTCTCCGAAAGAGGTGCATGTACTCTATGTACATGTGCTGTTACTTCAGAGCTACTATAATAAGGGGCATTCTTGATGTTGTGCCTTCGAAAGTCAGAGTTATGACGAGAGCACCCATGGGTAAACATAATGATTGTATTCCTAGGTATAAAGGGGAAGCGAATTTAGAAACAACCGAAAAAGAATATTGGCGACTAGCATGCGTTAATTTTCCCCTCTGCGAAAAAAATACCACAGGCTACTATCTCAACGTTACAATGAAATCTTTTCTAAAATTTTGTATATACTACTCGAAACAGTTACCGTTAAGCACCAAAAGGAGAGCCACAATAGGAAAGAGCGCAGACTGCCAACTCTTTGTTTTTGGGAGAACCAGCAAGCTACATTAAATACATTATATAATTGGGCCACCTGAAGAAAACCCTTTGTTTCTTGTGTTTTTCTAACTTTTCCTTCTTTTGCCCATACATATCTTGTCTGAATAAGTGTACCAAAAGATAATTGGATGCAAAGTGTTTGCGATGCTGATGAGAACTTTAGGAAAAGTGTGGAATCTGAAAAATAAGCCACCCGTATGAACGTGACCCAAAGGTGGCTCAAAACCCATGAACTATACAACTTTTTTTCTAAAACCAGATACAAAGTTCTACAAAAAACCCAATGATTCAGTTGAAAAGAAAATTTAAGCACTAAAGCTTGTTGAGAACAAAACATACCGTGTGTTAATATCAAACGGCACCGTCAAGGAAGGCTACCTCCCTGTCACCTTATGAAACCGATGGCCATGCGTACACACTTATCATCGCACTGCATACTCTTTAGGAGCAGCCGCCTAGGAACTGGCGAACATTTTGCATGAGTACATACAGTGCCGTTGCATTGTTGAACTGATTCACTTTGTTCTTTTCCCTTTTCTGTTGGTGTAAATATTGGCACGTGTACTTGTCATCTTTATCGGGCGGCCACGTTTCACCGTCTAACAAATGTTATCGTACAGCTCAGGACGCGCCCGCATGTATTAGAAGTTTCTGGAATGTTATCAATGGTTCGATCCGCTGTCCGTCACCGAACCTTGTATAATCTGATTGCTTGTATGCGCGACGCGAATAGCGTAGAACTTTTTGGAAGACACGTGGTTCCCAATGATAATTCTGCAACATTCGACGACTGATGTATAAAAGCCGACGCGCTTGACCCACTGATCAGATATTCGACTTGGCCACAAATGTAGACATGCCTGGACAAAAGAAACGGCTCGTAACGCGGTGGTATGTCTTGTGGAAGTCCGAATGGCCAGCAGATGGGTCGTCATGAAGGGCTTCAAGGAATTGTTTGCGCAGCGAACGTGGGCGAACAGGTACCCAGTGGTGTCCGTTGAAATTGCAAATGTAGCCGGGCAGCACATCGTTGTCGAGCCTAAATATTCGCAGTTCTCGACGTAATTTGGCGTTTGGTGCAGAAGCAGTTCCGCACACGCATTGGATAATGCTGTTCCAGTAGGAATCAGAACGTTAACACGAGGCCAGCTGAGGGCCGCGATTGGAAGATAACGTGCCAGTAACCACTAGAGGTAATAACGGGAGTGGAGACTTAGTCTCATCGTCAAGTGGCAAGGAATGGATAGATGTACTCGAAGGTATTAGTGGCAGGGGGCAGCGGGAGAGATCGTCATCATCTTGACGCTTTTCTCAGACTTGTAGACAATGCTAAATCGTACTCTTGTGAGTGGACCACCCAAAGACCAAGGCGTCCAGAGAAATTTTTCATTGATGACAACCAGCATAAGGCGTGGTGGTCGGTTATGACCATGAAGTGGCGTCCATAAAGATAGATGCGAAATTTTTCTATGTCCTATACTACTGCGAGGCATTCCTGCTCTGTAATCGAGTAGTTCTTTTCGGTGGCCCTTATTGCACGACTGCCATAGGCAGCAACTCTCCCTCGTGAGGTGGCCATCATCATCATCAACCTGGGTACGCCCACTGCATCGCAAAGCCTCACCCATGCTTCTCCAACTACCCGGATTATGTGAATAAATGTGTGCATGTTTTAATAATATTTGGGGTTTTACGTGCCAAAACCACTTTCTGATTATGAGGCACGCCGTAGTGGAGGACTCCGGAAATTTTGACCACCTGGGGTTCTTTAACGTGCACCTAAATCTAAGCACACGGGTGTCGTGCATGTTTTCCGTGCAAACTTCTTAATCTCATCATCTCACCTAACTTTCTGCCGCTCCTTGCTACCAGTTCAGAATCCAGTGGGCAACCCTTAACGACGATCGGTTATCTTCCCTCCTCATTAAATGTCCTGCCCATGCCCATCTCTTTTTCTTGATTTCAACTAAGATGTCGTTAACTCGCGTTTGTTCCCTCACCCAATCTGCTCGTTTCTTATCCCTTAACGTTACATCCATCATTCTTCATTCCATAGCTCGTTGCGTCGTCCTCAATTTAAGTAAACCCTTTTCGTAAGCCTCCAGGTTTTTGCCCCGTCGGTGAGTACTGGTAAGACACAGCTACTATACACTTTTCTCTTGAGGGATAATGGCAACCTGCTGTTCATGATCTGACAATGCCTGTCAAATGCACATTCTTATTCTTCTGATTATTTCAGTCTCATAATCCGGATCCGTGGTCACTACCTGCCCTAAGTAGACGTATTCCCTTACCCCTTCCAGTGCCTCGCTACTTAGCGTTAAATGCTGTTCTCTTCCGAGACTAACAAACATTAGTTTTCTGCAGAATAATTTGTAGGCCCACCCTTCCAATTTCCCTGTCCAGGTCAGTGAGCATGCATTGCAATCGGTCCCCTGAGTTACTAAGCAAGGCAATATCATCAGCGAATCGCAAGTTACTAACTCATTCTCGGGTAACTCTTATCCCCCATTCGTCCCAACCCAGGTTTCTGCATAACTCTGGTTTCTCTCTCTGGTCTCGCTGCAGGTTTCTGGTAAGTTCTGCCAGTTTATATTCTAGCTGTAGGGTTAGAAGCTTTCATAAATTGGCTTTTCTTAATCATATCTTTCGTCTCCTGCGATAGCCTGCCGGTATCCCGTTTAGCGAAGTTGCCACCGACTTCTATTGCACACTCCTTAATGATGCCCATAATATTATCGTTCCTTGCTTCAATATTAACGTCCTTGAGTTAAAGACGAATACCTCTTCTGTAGCTTGACCCGGAATTCCTCTATTTTCCCGCTTACCGATAACTCATTGCTTGGCTTCTTATGTACCAGTTTCTTCCGTTCCCTCCTCAAGTCTAGGAAAATTCGAGTTCTTACCATCCTATGGTCACTGCAGCGCACCTTGCTGAGCACGTCCACATCTTGTATGATGCCAGGGTTAGCGCAGAGTATGAAGTCCATTTCATTTTTAGTCTCGCCATTCGGGCTCCTCCACGTCCACTTTCGGCTATCCCGCTTGCGGAAGAAGGTATTCATTATCCGCATATTATTCTGTTCCGCAAACTCTACCAATAACTCTCCCCTGCTATTCCTAGTGCCTATGCCATATTCCCCCACTGCCTTGTCTCCAGTCTGCTTCTTGCCTACCCTGGGATTGAAGTTGCCCATCAGTGTAGTGTATGTTGTTTTGATTTTCCCCATCGCCGATTCCACGTCTTCATGGAAGCTTTCGACTTGCTGGTGATCGTGACTGGATGTAGGCGCGTAGAACTGTACGACCTTCAATTTGTAGCTATTATTAAGTCTCACAAGAAGACCTGCCACGCTTTTGTTGGTGCTCTAGAATTCCTGTGGACTCCTTCGGATTCTTTCCTAGAAATCAGGAATCCGACTCCTAGTTCTCGTCTCTCCGATAAGCCCCGGTAGCACAGTACGTGCCCGCTTTTTAGCACTGTATATGGTTCTTTTGTCCTCCTAACCTCACTGAGCCCTATTATATCCTATTTACGGCCAGCTAATTCCTGCAATAGCACTGCTACACTCGCCTCTCTAGGTAACCTTCTTACGTTAAACGTTTCCAGGTTAAGATTCCAATGGCGGCCTGTCCGGAACCGGGGATTCATAGCACCCTCTGCTGTGTCACAGGTTTGGCCACCACCATGGTCAATTGCTTCGCCGCTGCTAGGGACTGACGGTCTGGGTTTGATTGTTGTTATCATATAGGAGGTTGTGGTCAAGTACTGCACCAGGGTGGCCAATCCTGCTCTCGTGAAGGAGTGCGTTACCGGTTCTGATCACCGAAGCCAAGCCGCACTCCAGGCCTGTTTATAGAATTTTATCAACACGCGGATTTTTTTATTCTGGTGGAAAATTGCGTGGCACCGGGATTGGAATAACGGTCCTTTACCACGCGAGGCGGATCTTCTGCCTCTACGCCATCGCTGCATGCGTGATGGCGCTGCATCACGCCATCGGATGAAGCGATGGCGTGAGGCGGTATCACGCTATAAAGGACAGCACCGATCCCATGGCCATTAGCGTCGGTGTTCAAACAAGTTGGTACGTTCTCATCGAGTTGACATATGACAGGGTCGGTGGTTAATGGTTGCTTGAGGGCTTGGAAAGAAAATTCGCAGTTGTCTGTCCAAGGGAAAGCAGTGCCCGACGTGAGTAACGTGAGCAGCAGCGACGCCATAGCAGCAAAACCACTGATGAAGTGGCGGAAGTAAGATGCCAGGCCTAAGAAACTTCTTCATTGTTTTTGATTTTTGGGCGAGGGGAGCGAAGCGCGTCAGCAACCTTGTCGGGATATGGTCGAACACCATCTTTGCTGATAAGGTGGCTCAAGACTTTGATGTTCTTTCTTGAAAAATGACATTTATTTGTGTTGCGTTGGAGTCAGGAGTTGGAAATGCATGTGAAAACTTCGTCTAAATGCTCAAGGTGCTGGCGAAAAGTTGTAGAAAAAATAACGGTGTCATCTAAACAGCACAGACAAGTCTTCCACTTAAGGCCACGCAAAACTGTGTCGATCATGCGTTCAAATGTTGCAGGAGCATTACATAAACCGAAGGACATGACGTTGAACACGTAAAGAACGTCTGGCGTTGCAAAGGCTGTCTTGTCCTTGTCCGCTTCGTCCATGGGGATTTGCCAGTACCAGAATCGGAGGTCTAGACTTGAGAAATATTCTGCACCCTAGAGGGAGTCAATGGTATCGTCGATTCTTGGCAACGAATATACGTCTTTGCGCGTGACCTTATTAAGGGCTCGATAATCAGCGCAAAATCGTACAGGGCCGTCTTGTGTACGAATCAACACAACAGGAGACTACCAAGAACTGGACGATGGCCGAATGATGTTTCTTTTGAGCATGTCATGAACGTTATCCGCAATGAGTTTCCGTTCTGCGGAAGACACGCGATACGGGCGGAGGCGTACAATGGAACTGCCTTCAGTTTCGGTGTGATGTACTGCGACGGAAGTGACGGAAGTGTGCCCCTCAAGCTTGAGTGAACATCAAATAAGGCGCTGTTTTTGCAGTAGTGCCAAAAGGTCTTCGTTTGTGCAGTAGTCAGATCGGGATTTATCGCGGCCGTTAAAGAAACAGCAGCAGCATGATCATCAGTTGTGTTAAAGAAAGGTAGTGATTCGGTGTGAAGCGGTACCAGCGAAAGAGCTTCGGGTGTGAGCAAAGCCAGTCACAGTGGTGCTCTGGCAGAGCACAACTGGCGAAGAAGTAGGGTTAAGAACAGCGACAAACGTTTTAACCTCCTGAAACCGCACGAGGCTAGGAGTAAGGCTAAGCTCACCACAAATGCATCAACCGATTGGCGCACGGAACACACCACCATTACAATAGTGTCGGAAGTCAGTGGGAGAATATGCTCAGTGCCCGCGGGAATGAAACAGTTGGTAGAGGTGACGAAGCGTAGGCTATGAGCATCGACGGTGGACGAAGATTCAGTGTCCCTCTAAAGAATAGTTCGCTGACGGCAAGAGATCAAAGCTGAGGCGGAGGACAGGAAGTCCCATCCCAAAATCATCGCGTAGGTACACGAAGATAGCACGACAAACTGAATGTGGTGAAGGGTGCCATCAAGGAAAACACGCGCAGTGCAAACACAGGAGTGCTGAACAAAAACTGCATTAGCAGAACTAAGGGGGAGGCCATTATACGGTGTCTTTATTTTCGCAGTCGAGAAGACAAGTCAGTATTAATAAAGGAAAGCGAGGCACCTGTGTCAACCAAGGCTTTGGTTCGGACACCTTCAATACACACCAAAATGCATTTGACGGGCACTTAGGAGGAGTTTCACGTTGTCCAAAGGATACCGCTTTCCCTCCTGAAGCTGCACCTTTTCGTTTTCTGGGCGGTGATCGAAGGACGAAGGAGCCGGTCAAACAGGGGAAGAGGAGTGCCTCATCGGTGATGGATCGTAGTATAAACGTAGTAGTATGATGGAATATTCGTAGTATGAACGCCGTCATTGTGGTTGCAGAGTCATTGATGAATGCGGCTATGGGAAGCGGTCAGCGAGAAAGAGCGTCTGCGTCTTGGGGCTTTTTACCAGACTTGCAGATGATCTGACGGCCCTATTCTTGCAGACGAAGAATCCAGCGACCAAGACGTCCTGACAAGTTCTTGAGTATGGAGAGGCACGCAGCGACACGACTGGCGATGGTCAAAACGTTGGCTTGCTCGTGACGTCGCGTTGGTTAGCCGAGCGTAGGAAGAATATGTAGTGTATGGCTTGTTTGTTTTAATGTGCATAGCTAGTTTTTGGAGTGTCCCGTGTGCATATCGTGTTTGTAGTGTGTCAAGGTAGTTTGCTGTTTGTTTTTTTCTCGTTATTTTTTACTCTGAGTTAACTGTTCTTTACCATACTTGAATTGTGTATCTGGCCATTTCTGGAGCGCTGAACTTCGTGTCACTTGTACGTTTCATCGCGATGCCAACAATCGCTGTCGGTAATATGTACGACACGTTGCCCACAACATATAGCAGGACAAACAGCGGCAAAGAACTCCCATCCAAAATGTGCTGGTGGGAGAATGGCGACAGCACAGCTAACTGTATGTGGTGGATGACGCTGTAGATCACTACACGCGCAGTAAAAAACTCGGAAGGGCGGACAGACTCCCCTTGAGCTGCAGTCAGCAGTGGTCCATTGTAAGTTGCAACTTTCCTGAGACGCTTACACAAATAAACATCCATAACAGACAAAGTGGCACCAGTGTCCACCAAAGCTTCAACTTGCACACCCTCAACGAACACGGACATCATATTGCAAGGGTGAACTGGACCAATTGTAGTCCTGTAAGTAAATGCAGCTTTTCCTCCGAAAACTACACAACTTTTTTCCGGGCGACAGGCACGTGTGAACGCGGCAGGCCGTAGCGGTGAGGAGCGCCAGAAGGGCAAAGGTGAGCTTCGTCTGGTACTGCGGTAACCGTTCGCTGTCTCGGTCGTTGCGTGCGGAACTGGGGGCACGCGTAACGCCAGTTTTGAGAAGTGGCCCCACCAGAATGCGCATCGCGTTCGTTCATGTCGGACCCGCGACGCTCATCTTGTTGGCGCTTGCGGCAAAAGCGTTACATGTAGCCGCGATTACGACAGTAATAGCATATAGGACGAGATGGTCGCCAAGACGAGTAGTAGGGGCCGCTCGATACGCTGAGAGATAGTGCAGTCAGAGTGGGCGATGAAGGCTGAAGTGGTATTGAGGGGAGATTGGCCTTGGAGCGGCCCCAACCTGCGCGTATGTGTGTAGAGGCAAAGCTGAACGGACGCCGGCTGGACGTGTGGTAGCAACCTGGGCGTATGCTGGTAGAGGGCTAGGAGCAGGAGGGTCAACATGCGCAGAGCAAATCATGGTCACCCGCCTCTTCCTTGACGACGTCGCGAAACGCTGCACCAGATGGCTGAGGAGGAAGGACCAACGGACATGAAAAGCCGAGTGATTGAAGTTTCTCGCAGATAATCGCCCGAATCATTACGCGCAGGTCAGTGTGCGCCATAGAACGGCGTTCGCAGTCCGGCCTCAAGCGTACGAGCTTGTTGAGGCGCTGGCACGTCAAGACGATGTCTGAGACGGTAGCCGGGGTCTTTATGGCGAGCACGTTGAAGGCCACAGTTTCAATGCCTTTAAGAATATGACGTGCCCTGTCTGACTCAGCCAAAGCATCACTGACACGGCAACAGATTGCAAGCACATCCTCGATGTACGTTGCATAGGACTCACCAGAATGTTATTTGCGAGCATCAAGAGTTTTCTTTGCAAGGGCGGAGCGATACCGCCGGCGTTCGAAATACTTGTCGAAGCTACCGCTTGAAAATGGTCCAATAAGAGAAATCAATCTCACGGTTAAAACACCAGTTTTGCTCCACACCCATCAGACAGAATGAGACATGGCGGAGCTTTAATAGGTTATCCAACCGATTAGCAGATCTGATGCGCTCGTAAACGTCCAGGCAGTCCTCAACATCTTCACCGCGAAACCTAGCGAACAGATGATCACGGTAGTGGCAACTGATCGTCAAAGAAGGTGCGGCTTGCGGTGTCGTGAGGGTTACGGTCGAAGAGCCAGGCTGCTCCTCCTGCGACATGCTGGCGCACAGTCGGCACAAGCGGCGACGTGAACGAAGTTCCAGGGACTATGTCACGCCTGCAGAGGACGTTCGACCAAGAAGCTCCTTTACCACTTGTGACGTCAGAGTAAGGGCCGACTTTTATTGAGCCAGAAAGAACCCTCGGCACAGTCAACTATGATGATGCAACTACCCGCACGATGCAGACGGGCACACCCATGATGATAATCATGTGCAGAAAATCAATTGCACAATATATATATATATATATATATATATATATATATATATATATATATATATATATATATATATATATATATATACCTCTCTCTAGATTAGCTGCACATTGTTGAAATTTCGTTACTGCGGTCCATACCAGTCGCAAAATACCGACCTGGAACGCCAGCTTTGTGTCTTTTCAATCTGGTATTGTTTTGTTCGTTTTGATAGCACGTATATGAATAATCCAGGGGAAGCTTGCCGTCAGTGTGGCCATTGGTAATCTGGTCCGTATAGATGCTTTGGTGTGCTAGGTAGATCCTGTATAAATTAAACGCGAGGATTGGTTTGGTTAGGTTTTATCGTCTTAACTGTTTTATTCTTCATTGCTGGGAACTGCAGCGCGCAGAAAAAAAAGAGCATCCATGACACACTTTATTTACAACGCGTATTTTTCGTAAAGTGGGTAAATGGCCAATTTTACAAATACAGATTTAATATGCATGGTACTTATCGAATATCGAATCAAATATCTAAAAATAAATTGCCAGAGGAGTACACCTACATTTAAAGTTGGAATATTTATTTTTCTTTCGAAATTTTGTTCGCTTTCAAACGAGATATGGCACGAATAGCAATTTTCTAGATGCCGCGATTCCTCGCTCCAAAGTTTTGGCAGCGAGATTTCGCTCTCATCAAGCGCGATGTGTTCATGTTTACCTGTGGGTGCGTCATACAATGCTTGTTATTTAGTTAGTAAGCGAATGTTAATTGAAATCAAGATAAATATTATGTTTACAAGATAACAAGGGCGATAAAACTATTATCCTTACTTCGTATAGCTACCTACTAAGTTGGTAGCGCAATCTGTACTTCACCTTTCTGGCTAAACTCGAACTTTCTTTACGTCGCAAACTCTTCCGATATCTCAATGACCTGATTTACGTTACTCATGACCTATTCATGTTTCTTCAATGTTTTTTTTTCCTTCTGTTCGCCTCACAGCTTAGTAGAATGGCACGTAACACCTGCTATCGGCCAGCACTTGCATAGAGGCGCTAATCCTACTTTGTGTATTGCGGAGACGGGTACCGCGGACGTGTAATCAGAGATGCACCCTCTGTGTAACCGCATATTTTAACTGAACGAACTTAAAGCATAGTAACAAGATTGACTTTCCCACAGATAAAAAGTCCTCCCCTTGACGGCGTCGTGGGTGGTTGCACGCTAATTTCGATTAATGCGGCTTTAAAAGTCTTGAACCTTAAATTCGACGAAAGAGCGTTTTAATGCTTGTCAATTAAAGTAGAAACTTGCCAACATTTAAGGTACCCGTCTCACAATATCTGCCGGCCAATCTCGAACGTAGCGCTGTCTACTATGGAGTTGAAAGCAGTAGCTGCAGCGAGATATTAATGCCAGGAACTGGCACGTGAAGCATGCGCGAAAAGATTATTCAGATTCAACGCACAAGTTGATTACATGTGACGTCAAGCTTACTTGAAGGTATATTGAAATACTAGAAGTTTGGTCCTCTCTTGATGGGTTCTTGGCGTACATTGGAGCACGTACGGGCTGTCGCTTTGCCCGTGCCAGGTAATGGTTCAAATCTTACAGAGCATTGTTTTCAATCATTTTTTCCGTATTTCAAATGCATAGGCCGCTTGTGTTCAAGTACCTCGTTGTGCTTACGTGCGATAATATTAGAAAGAAGTATGATTAGCACGCGGCAATAGTAAGAAAGAGCTTGTTATCGGCATGGTAACAAGCTCCCATTTCTTGGCCAATCGTTGCGCACAGGTGCTGGAAATTTCGCGGCTGGAAATCAGGTGCTAGGACACGCGGACACGTTCCGTGGCCGATAACCCGTTGTGCGTACATGTCGCATAATCTAGATAATATTCCTAACTAGAATTCGATTCACAATAAAATTGTATTAGTCTATATGGTGTTATTAGAATATGAAACACACAGAGGTGGTCCAAGAATCAGCACACTGCCCACGAAAAGAAAAGCAAGCCTTATTTAGCAAGAAAAGTAAAAGAAATAATCCCAAGAAAGTTTAAAACACACTATTTATAAAAAAATAACTTACTGGAACACGAAAGAAAACAAATGTACAAGTCTAATCAGCAACATATAGAAGATATCCGGCCATTGAAGCGAAAAGGAGCGTCTTTTAGGATGTCACACGCAACTATGGAAACGTAGTATAATACATCAAAAGCAAACATGAATATAATGCACGTACATACATTATGTACTACGTACAAAAATTGTGGTGTAGCATTAGGCTGTTTGAAAAGCAATTTCTTGAATTGTGCAATATGTGCGTGTAATGTAATTAACGTCAAAACAAATGGAAATATGTTGAAAATTGACAAAGGTCTGAAATCGACAGTTTGCTCGACGATTTGTGTGTTCGCACATTGGGATTTACAGGTTCTTATTAAGAGCAAGTTGTGCGAGTTAAGTGTTGCGTAATGAAGAAGACAGAATGAAAGGACTGGGGATTGAGTGTTCATATGCCTTATTGGCTAGTTACTCATATTATATTTACTGATGGCGACATTCTGAAGACATTATTCCCTTATAATAATTGGCTAACATTCTGTAGTTTGACCTAAAACCTGATTTTTGCATTCTGAACAATATTTAGTGGCGCGATATTACTACTGTAAGCGTACAGTTACACAGTAGTTCATTTGTTAATGAACTAATTCGTATTACAATGCTAAAGAAATGTCACTTAAAAAAGGAATGAGCTTGAAGGAGCAAGCGTATACCTTAGGACATTTTTTCTTATGCCTTAAAGGCGGTAATAGGTTCATTTACATACAATCATGGCTAGGGTGGATCGAGTACTGCGGGATGCAGATTGAAGAAATAGGAACTAGAGTCATCATAGAGAAGCGGCGATAACCAAGCGGCGTTCATCGCAAACAAAACGTTGGCGTTGCCCCGATGAGTTCCTCCTGCTTCTTCGCCAGCTACACGTTTTGCGTATGTGCCATTGCATGGAGTTCGTCCTCATCGTATTCAATACGTCGACGCACTTCTTGGCCAATTCCCCCGTGTGCGATGTCATGGAAAGAAAAATTCCCTCTATAAAGTGTGTTCGTTGCCTAGTGGTTAAACGATCTGGCAACACTGTTGCGAGAGAGAGAGGTTGGATACCTTCATAGGCAACGCATCTTCTGTAGCATTTTAGGCAAACGATACATTTGAGAAGCATTTAACAGAAAAGTCGATGTGTGTTTAACAAACGCAATCCCATCACAGTGTAAACGAAATCGCATGAAAGATTTCAGGCGTAAAAAAGCAAGTTTGTGAAGTGACATTTGGCAAGGTTGCTGGTGACGCAAGCGCGCTGATGTCGAGACGTCACAAACAGAGTTAGTGGCGCAAGGACATCAGCTATTTTCCTGAATTGCATCTCTCTCTCAATTCGCTCTCAACGTCCGTAGTCTAAAGCAGCGACGTTGTATTCAATGGCAAAACACCTTACCTATCGATGCGCAGTGTCCGACTTGAGCGCGAGTGCGCTGCCAGTCACGACGCCACGTCAACTAAATACAGCGAGCCATATTACGATTTGGAAGGCCTGCTGCTTCAAGCACTCTTTTTCGGTGGAACACAACCACTGTTTCCGAGTAAGCAAAGCGACATGTGTTGCCACGAACTTGCACATAGTGCAAACGCTGCGCAAAATAGTTAGGTGCACCAGGCGAATAAATATAGCGACAAGTAATGACTGCTCTGTAGCATGCGATCTTTAATAACAGTATGTTCCTGCTTATAGGGACACACTCATTGTTATTTTGTATTCGATGTTCAAAAACTGGTTGCTACTATGCGTTTTTTGCCCCAAATATTAACAAATGTATTTTATTTTGAGACTTGTCTACGGGATGCGTGTTGGCACAGTAAAGGGATGCCTCAGTATAAATGATTTTAAAGATATATACAATTTATTTTATCATTCGGGCAGTCATTGTCTGCATATGCTTTAACAACGACTTTTGCCTGCGTTTTCCGGCAAGAAAAATGTGCATCGACAGATTTTGCACACCTTTTCTAAACATAGTGCTTTATTTGAGCAGAAATATATAATGTGCTCACTTTTCCAAATGATGGAGCATGGAGCAATATTTCCATACAAAGCGACACATTTTCGCAAAGCATATCTGCCCTACCAAATTATTCAGAATCTGCAGGATAAATTCTGCCTATTTTGCTCTCAAAGTGTCTCACGGTACATATCCTAAGAAAAACAAAGTGATCCATTTATTCTAGAAGTTGCTAAACATAGTAGTAGCGGACTCACTCGCCGATATTATTATTTAAGAATGTAAATCACGTCTTATACAGATCATATGGCTAAAAGTTCTTGATGTGGTGCGCACGGTACATTGCCAACGTCATCCCTTTTGGCTACAAGTTGGTATGTTTTAGAAGGTCGTTCTATGCATTCTTGCAAAGAATTTTGTTATTGTACTTGCTTACGTGAGGATTTGCTGTCGTACTAACATTTTAGGATGAAAACTCCACACTTGTTATTGTATAAGCAACCAGCAAATGACGTGCAGTTTCCCAGACAAGTAAAAATGTGCGCAACATACTACTGCTCTTATCAAATGTTCATGTTCTTTGGCTGCCTAATACTTCTAAAACGTGTGCTAATCTTCGAAGCATATTTGCCCTGAGCCAGAACTACAGTAAAATTCGGGTATTTAGACGCAATCGCGATTTCAGCTCCAAGTACTAGTCAAGGTAACCAATAATAATGGCAAAATTGTATGTTGCCTAATAAAGTTCGGGAGATCTATACATGTTCTAATCTCGCACCTGTATTTTACAAATTGCGTTGCCTGCATTAACAAATGAACCCTATTCTTTCCTTCGTGTTTTCAACGGGTTTCTCATTAAATGCATGATATTTAAAGTTGAGCCAACGTACCATTAAGTGACACATGTAATGTTTAAAGAACTACACTCCACTGAGATCAAAATAAAGCATCTTCCTGGTCTGGGCATTTCTATCCCATTTCTCGCGCCATATTACAGCGTAAGCTGTTATGGGCAGATTACAATAGCTCCGTCTTGCGCGTGTTCTTATTTTGGAAATTGCACTCTAGATAAGGAGCAATCATGTTTGAACTCGCAGACTGTATTACGTATGCAGAAACTGCGTTGTTGTATTGTAGTGCTTGGCGCAAGAGCTTATTTAGTTTTTTTGTTTTCTATAATATTTTCACGTGGTAGTGACGTTAAAGAACACAGTAGCAATACCGTGAAAGACAAAACTATCCTTTATTGGGCGAACCTGTGCCCACAAAACAGGTGTTCGCCACGAGAGCGGCGAACACAGTCGGCGATCCTCAAAATCTCATCAGCGGCTCAAGCGCGTCGGCTTGACTAATCGCTGAGACCCGCGTGCCTTCCACAAAGTTCTATACCATTCGTGTCGCGCGATCAAATCAGATACAACAAGGTTCGGCGACAACAGACAGCGGATAGAAGCATCAATAAAGCGGGGGCTACATGGGGCGTTTTGCTGCTGCGATTATCGAGCGCCAAAAAAAAAAAAGCGCGCTGGCGGGACGCCGGCCAGGCTACATGAGGCGTACGAGCGGCGAACGCCGCCGCAGTGTGGTCAGACAAGGCAAAAATGTTTCGGCTACCTCTAAATGAACGAACAATGCTTATATGTTGTCTGCTTGTGTTATAATTAATAAATTGGGCAATAAATACCCCACTAATATGTCTATACACATTACCAGGTGTGTTTAGTATTGTATCGATATTCTTGTGGATGTTCAGCGGAGAGAGTTGGCCGGAAATGTTTCGTCTGGCGACCTTGTGCGATTGAGACGGCTGGCCGCTCCCGCCGAAAACAGACGGAAGTGACCCCGACAGGCACTTCCGGTAGCGTCAGACGCGCCGCGTCAAAATCTAGCCGGTCCTGATCGGCGGCGGCGGGCGTTTTTCTCAACGCCGGGCGTCAAATCGGCGCCGTGCGGCGAAAATCGCCTCAAAAACGCTCGATGTATTCCGGGCTTAACATCCCAGAAACTTCCTATACATGCAGGCGCGTCCTGCGCTGTGCGATAACATTTGTTAAGCGGTGAAACGTGGTCACCCGAGAAAGATCAACTTGTCCACGTGTCAATATGCGATTGTGTGTGCTATACGATTCTCATTGCTATTGTGTCCATTTCTCGGCGCATCTCTCGTCGGTGTGTGTGATGTACGTCCGCTAGCCACTAACGCATCACAGTCATCATCATCATCATCATCATCACCATCATCATCATCATCATCATCATCATCATCATCGGCCTATTTCATGTCCAGTGCCAGACGAAGCCTCTTCCTGCGATCTCCAATTACCCCTGTCCTGCGCCAACCGATTCCAACTAGCAGCCGCAAATTTCCTAATTTCTTCGCACTACCTAGTCTTCTGCCGTCCACTACTGCACTTTCCCTTCTCTTAGTACCCATTCTGTCATCTTAAAGGTCCAACGGTTAATCTGCGCATTATATGACCTGCGCTGCGCCATTTTTTTCACAGTGCACTTAGAAAATAGGAATAATGAGATCCTGTGGCAATCTGTCGTGAAATAAAAAAAATCATATGGTGTCGTGGCTAAAGCCACGGCACCAAATGAGTTGCGTTCAATTCATGCGCCCTAAACCACCTGCACTTTTAGCTACAATTTTATTATATCTCGTAAAATGTGAAATATACAGTCGGACGCGCTGGCAATATTTGCGCGAAAGCAGCATTAGAATTGTAAAGGGGGATTCTATGTAACTTTTCATCTTACGTAGGACCTTACTCTTGATGGCACTCTCTAGAATGTGTAAATTTCCAGGCAGAAATTACGTCTCTTTAAAGCAATGGACAAACGCGCGTACATCAAGAAAGTCGTCAACAATATTACAGAAAAATACGTGATGTTGCAAGGGCATATGCATACACACATCGTGCAGCATTGCGACAATAGGCAATTCATGAGCCCCAACGCTATCAGAAGATAACTATGGTCAAGGAAAATCATGCTCGTTAACAAAAACTGTGCTACGGCGCAATGGCGCAATTGTAATATCGAAATGAATGGAGAGAGTTCCCTTCATTTATGAGTGTAGGCTTACAAATTGACGCACGAGAGTTTAAGGCAAAGAGGTAAGCAAGCGGCAAGAGGAACCCACATGTTCTCTAGCTTGCGAGCACCCCTACACCCGACAATAACTATTTGTGTCAGTGAGAGCGTAATCCATGAAACGGAAACGGACATTTTTTACGTGCAATCGTAGATACCTCGTCTGTGAAATCGGCGAGACGAGCGAAACAGGAGAGGCAAAAGGCGCTGGCTGGGCGTGGCCCCGAGGCTTCCGAAGAACTTCCTAGGAGACTTGCGACAATGCGGGTTTCAGGAAAGACTTTGTAGCTTAGAAACTCCGGAAGAGCACGCATATGCTTGCGCGTAACCCGCATTCACGAAGTGAAACATCGCTATATTTGTTATTTTACTGCTTGCCTGCATCAAGTCTGCGAGTGTAAATATTTTTTTCAACCTAGCACCATGATAAACTCAAGTATTCGTTTGTTTTTCTTTAAGACTTATTTATACAATAATTCAGAAGTTCCGGCAAAACCAATTTCATAATGGCTGTCAATAATGCTACTTGCGTGTTACAAATGTAGCGACGCACTGTGTTGCTGAAGATGCGATGATTTAAAATTTGTAGTCATTCTGAGACTTCCACAGCTTCGGCTATATGCGAGAAGGAATCTTCTATCGGCCCACTTTGCTTTGACGCTCGCTTACCGAGATTGACGCGATGAGAACGGCATGACGAGAATGGTGTAACGACGATATGTGACTACGGCATGACAGAACACGGATGAATAATTCTGCATGACGATGCTGCATTGCCCTCTACGCGATCACGACATTGATGTGGCCTTGAATGCGCTTACGTCATACGTTTGGTTTCACAACTTTCATATTATCAAAGCTTTAATGTGGAATCACTGCATGAGAACGGTTTTAAGTGTCAAAACTGAGCATTAGGTAAAAATGGGGCAAATGGTGCCGTTAATTCTATTTTCAGAAAATCCAGTTCACCTGATTGATCGTCTACACTTATGCGCATTAACAACATTCCCGCCCTGGAAGAAAAATTTCGAGATTTAAATTCCTGTGTAGCCTGTGTGAAATGTCGTTTAGGCTTGGTACGAGAGTTCGAGCCAAGCCAGCTGGTGACAGAGCTCTGTGCAGCCGCTTGGAGGCTCGGACTGCACCCGTGGTTTTATGTTGAGCCTCTTCTCAACATAGGATCATCATGAGAACATGCTGTAGCCACAATAGCGTCGCCTGCATCGGCGCTCCCTCAGTACTGTGAAAATTTGCTCGACTGTAAGCATTACTGCCTTAAATACGCCTAGAAATACTTCTTGAGCCCCTTCCGTGGACATCTAAAGCCTGCTACGCAGCGTTGCAACTCCTACGATCTGACTATTCGCGCACACCTGAAGACAGTTCGCGTTTTGCTAAGCAACTGCGTAATCACAGCTCTCGGAATAGGCTGTTGAGTAAATGCACAACCACCTTGATAAGTTAGGCAAACAGGCTTTTTCGCTTTTTTTATGGGCACTTCATGCTTGTTTCTTCCAGAGCATTTGTTTTTATCAGTTTACGACCTCAATCTGTTAACGTTAATCCGTTGTAGAAGCATCTTCTTTGTTCTGTTGAGGCCTGATAGTGGCAGTATTAGCTGCTTTGAGCTTACAATCTAACGCTGCTTCGTGGGATTCTTTTAGCAACGAATAATGTCACATCTGTCAATTTTTTATCAGATCCTGCTCAATAGTTACAATAGAGTTATTGACCTCAGTTTCAGCTGGCTACCACGCTTCCCGTAACCAAAAGAAAGTGGCACATCCAAACGGCACACAGATTTTATTGGAAACGCAACTCACCCCTACTCTCGAAAATTCAGCAGCTCATTAGGTGTGGATTGGATGATCACTAATTACCACCTTTTGGATTGATAAAACCAGTTTCAACAACTAATACTTGCACTCATTAGAGTCTACATGGTGAAATGCAAATGCGAGTGTTGAGTTTTCCCGAATGATATTTAACAGTAAGGGCGCGGTTGCCGTACAAAGCTACCAATTTATCAGGGAACATTGAGAAGACACAATGCCATTAAGAAGACACAACGCCAGCGTTGTGCCTTCTCAATGTCGCATTGTTTCGTTTATATTGATAGCACTTATAGAGACACACTAGGGGGAAGTTTGCCGTCAGCGTCACTGTTGGTGTTGTGCTCCGTATGGATGCTCTGATATGCTAGTTAGATCAGTACAATTTAAATGAGAGGGTCTGATTGACTACGTTTTATCGTCTTGACCGGTTTGTTCCTTTTTATTCTTGGATCTGCAGTGCAAAAAATGAAGAAACTGGCGTGAAACATTTGCTTTACTGCGTTTCTATTATGTAGAACTGCGCACATACCAAATGCTATAAATGCAAATTGAAAATGAATCGTAACTATCGAATATCAAATCGAATAACTAAATTTAAGTACTCATCACAGACGCCTATATTTTGAGCTGGAATATTTATTTTCGCGTACTTATGTCCAAAGGTTCTACTAAATGAAGATAGAAAGGCAGGTAATTATCGAGGACATTAGGATCAGCTTTATACATAATACCGCTAATTATAAATTACGAAACTGCACCAATGCATTGTGGATATCATTAAAGTCCAGTTGAAACTAAGCGTTGTGTAAATAAGTCAATGTTGTATGACTCGCTTCCCAATAACATTAAATAAATGATTGCCTTAAAAGATGGGAAAGTGGAAAAAGCAACAAAATGTGATGGACTTGCGTGCCCTGAAGGCGTGAGAACCGGTCCTATTACAAGAAAACTATGGTTTATACTGGACGAGGGCACAGAACAAAAGGTCAAGACGGGCGCTCATGCTGCCTTTGTTTTTTTTATCTCTTCGTCTTGTTTGCGCCGCAAATTTCTTTGAATATGAACCTCCAACTAGGGGAAAACATATGCTCGGGTATTCGGGCCGCTACAAGGAAAGGTGCACTGCTTGCAGATCTGCTTAATGATTACACTGCCAAATACGCGAAATGAAAGCCTACAAGTAAAAATGAGAGGGTTGTCACGCAGCCTTACACGGCAAAACTGAAAGTAAAGTTTCTATTACCCATTTTGTTCCCGCATTGCACTTCGAAAACGTTCCTGGGTTGCTTACTTCTGATATCTTGCAATGGCTTGTTGCACACACGGAAACCAGGATGTTGGGAATATTTCGCTAGCTTTAACTATTCTAAAATGCCAAACACATTATTTTGGAATGCAAATACGAGAAGTGCGCGACATTCGATCCGGTTTCGAAAATTCAGACATTCGCCAAACCCTGACTTTATCCTAAATCCTTGAGAGTTTCAAGCTATCTTACCTATCGCTACATGAAGTGATAACTGATACGAGAACCAGTGCTCTTAACTAATGCCTTATTTCATCGGGCGCTCAGTAATGCTCAAGGTTTCACGTCGGTCTCGCGTCTTGCGGCGTTGAGGGGAGCCGCCTCCAATGTCACTGGTGAACTGTGGAAGCTAGCGTTCGCTCGGGCACACCAGCACCGACAGCACTGTTCTTTGAACTCAAGGAGTTCTCTTGAGTGCTTCATAGCGGCGACATGTAGCATCCGCCTATATTTACAGCATCGCCGGAGCAGTTCAAGGCAACAATATACCTTGCCGCTGAGTACAATGCTTCGATCTCCGGTTACGAGCGGCATTTAACAAACATTTTTTTCCTCTTGAACCGGAAACATCGTGCAAAATTTTGGGCGTGCTTGTCTTCGTAATCATCGCACCGATTTGACTGTGACATGTGCAGCGTTAAAGGAACTGGCATACGCGCATGCGCTTTCGCGAACACGAGCTACGTAGTGCAACCAGTCTTGCTTACTGCCTTGTATTTTCTTACTTAATTATATTTTATTTATACTGTAGCACATGCACCCACGTGCAGCGGTGGCGTAGAGATAGAGTATCCACCTCGCGTGCAAGAGGACCGTGGTTCGAAACCCGGTGCCGCGCAATTTTCCGCCAGATAAAAAGAAATACGCGTGTTGATAAATTGTATAAACACGCCTGGAAAGCGGCCTGATCGCGGTAGAACCGCTTATGCACACCCTCACCAGAGCAGGATTAGCCATCCTGCTGCAGCGCTTGGCCACAACCTCCTCTATGAATACAACAATCAAGCCCCATCCCTCAGTCCTCAGCGGCTGCGAAGCAACAGACCACGGCTGCGGTCAGACCTGTGACGCAGCAGAGGGTGCTAAGAATACCTAGGTCCAAACAGACCACCATTGGAATCTGAACCTGGCAACGTTTAACGCTAGAACGTTATCTAGTTAGGCAAGTATAGCAGTGCTATTGGAGAAATTATAGGGCAGTAAATGGGATACAATAGGGTTCAGTAAAGTGAGGAGGACAAGAAAGAAGCATATATACAATGCTAAAAAGCGGGCACGTCCTGTGCTACCGGGGCTTAGCGGAGAGACGAGAACTACGAGTCGGGTTCCTGATTAATAAGCATATAGATGGTAACATGCAGGAATTCTATAGCATTAACGAGAATGTGGCAGGTCTCGTTGTGAAACCTAATAAGAGGTACGAATTGAAAGTCGTACAGGCCTACGCCCTTACATCCAGTAGGGATCACCAGGAAGTCTAAAGCTTATATGAAGATGTGGAATCAGGGATGGGTAAAGTAAAAACAACATACACTTACAACATACACAAGTCGACGTGGAGGAGCCCGAATGGCGAGACTAGACATGAAATAGACCTTATACTCTCCGCTAACCCTAGCATCAAGCAAGACGTGGACGTGCTCGGCAAGGTGCGCTGCAGTGGCTATAGGACGTTAAGAACTCGAATTAGCCTAGACTTCAGGAGGAAACGGAAAAAACTGGTGCCATAAGCAGCCGATCAATGAGTTGGCGGTAAGAGAGAAAATAGAGGAATTTCGGATCAAGCTATAGAACAGTAATTCGGCTTCAACTCAGGAAGACGGCCTTACTGTTGAAGCAATGAACAACACTCTTATGGAGATAATTAAGCATTGGGCAATAATAGTCGGTGGTAACTCCGTTAGACAGGATACCAGTAAGCTATCGCAGGAGACGAAAGATCTGATCAAGAAACGCCAATATATGAAAGCCCCTAACGCTACAGCTAGAATAGAACAAGCAGAACTCTCCAAGTTCAGGAACAAGCGTGAGACAGCTGACATAAGGAAGTATATTATGGAATGAATTGAAAATGCTCTCAGGAACGTAGGAAGCCTAAAAGCAGTGAAGAAACTAGGAATCGGCAAGAATCAGATGTATGCGTTAACAGACAAAGCCGGCAATATCATTACTAGTATAGATTAAATAGTTCAAGGGGCTGAGGAGTTCTATAGAGATTTATACAGTACCAGTGGCACCCAGGACGATAATTGAAGAGAGAATATTCTCGAGGAATTTGAAATCCCCCAAGTAGCGCTGGAAGAGGTAAAGAACGCCTTGGGAGCTAAGCAAAGGTGGAAGGCAGCAGGGGAGGTTCAGGTAACAGCAGATTTGTTCAGGGATGGTGAGCCGGCTGTGCTAGAAAACTGGCCACCCAATATACGCAATGCCTCACGACCTCGAGCGTGCCGGAATCTTGGAAGAACGCTAACATAATCATAATCCATAAGAAAGGGGACGCCAAAGACTTGAAAAATTATAGACCGATCAGCTTACTGTCCGTTGCCTACAAAGTATTTGCTAAGGTAATCGCAAATAGAATCACAAACACCTTAGGCTTCTGTCAACCAAAGGCCCAGGCAGGATTCCGTAAAGGCTACTCAACAATAGACGATATTCATGCTATCAAACAGGTTGACAGAGAAATGTGCAGAATAAAACTAACCCTTACATATAGCTTTCATTGATTACGAGAAAGCGTTTGCTTCAGTCGAAACCTCAGCAGTTATGGAGGCATTACGGTATCAGGGTGTAGACGAGCCGTATGTAAAAATATTAAAAGATATCTTTAGCGACTCCATAGCCACCGTAGTCCTCCATAACGAAAGCAACAAAATCCAAATAATGAAAGTCGTCAGGTAGGGAGATACGATCTCTCCAATGCTATTCATAGCGTGTTTACAGGATGTATTGAGAGACCTGGATTGGGAAGAATTAGGGATAAGAGCTAAAGGAGAATACCTTAGTAACTTACGATTCACTGATGATATTGCCTTGCTAAATAACTCAGGGGACGAATTGCAATGCATGCTCACTGTCCTGGAGAGGCAAAGCAGAAGGCGGGTCTAAAAATTACTCTGCAGAGAACTAAAGTAATTTTAACAGTCTCGGAAGAGAATAGCAGTTTACGATAGGTAGCGAGGCACTGGAAGTGGTAAGGGAATACATTCACTGAGGGCAGGTAGTGACCGTGGATCCGGATTATGAGACTGAAATAATTAGAAGAATAATAGTGGGCTGGAGTGCGTTTGGCAGGCATTCTCAGATCGTGAACAGCAGGTTGCCATTATCCCTCAAGAGACAAGTGTAAAACAGCTGTGTCTTACCAGTACTCATATACGCGGCAGAAAACTAGAGCTTAGGAAAAGGATTCTACTTAAATTGAGGACGGCGCAACGAGCTGTGGAAAGAAGAATGATGGGTATAACGTTAACGAATAGGAAAGGAGCAGATTGGGTGAGGGAACAAACGCGAGTTCATAACATCTTAGTTGAAATCAAGAAAATGAAATGGGGCATGGGCAGGACATGTAATGAGAAGGGAAGATAACCGATGGTCATTAAGGGTTAGGAAGTGGATTCCAAGAGAAGGGAAGCGTAGCAGGGTGCGGCAGGAAGTTAGGTGGGCGGATGAGATTAAGCAGTTTGCAGGGACAACATGGCCAAAATTAGTACGTGACCGGAGTATTTGGAGAAATGTGGGAGAGCCGGAGAGCCCTTTGCCCTGCAGTGGGCCTAACTGGGCTGATTATTATTATTATTATTATTATTATTATTATTATTATTACATGCATCTTAGCCAATGCTCTGTTGTGGGTACATGGCATAGTATGAAATCATGATCATCATCAACATGCGGTGCTCTTCTCAAATGGATAGTTCGCATCGGCATGACAGTAGCATACGTGCGATTGTTGCTTAATGATTTAAGCACCAGGCTGTAGAGATAGAGGACTGAGGGTCGGTCCCAGCATCCGGCACGTAATTCCATTAATTTTTTTAAGTTGACCTATTCAGCACACACCAGCAGCATCCAGCCAGCCAGCAGCCTCTGTCAGATAAGTGCAGATGGGTTCGCAGGTAATGCTTCGCTTTTAGAAAATGGCACATTTCATTACTGCACTTCTAACATTGCACATAGAAGATAACTGCAACGCACTTCTCCGGAATCAGCAATGTAACAATAAAATTTCTCGTTTTTTTTTGCATTGAGAGAGCACACTTGAAAAAAAAGGCATCGTAACGCGTATTGGCAGTCATTGTGAATATAGCTCCGAAACATCTAGGTAATAGGGGCGTTAAGCGTCTGTTGTATGTCAAAGAAATATTCGGCGCTAAGTGAAAAGAAATGGTAAACACAACGGTACCATGTTTTTCTTTAGTATACTTATCCAGATATATACCGTGCAATGCAAAGTTAAGTAGAGCGTAAGAGCAAAGCCGACTTCTTGCATCTGCTTTCGGCTTAAGCTTCCGTTTATTTGAGAGAAATATAATATGTTTAATTTATACAGAAGCGCCCCGAAACTGATAACTCCAATTTATTTTTCAATGTAATAATGAAGGATTAGCAAAAATGTCCGCCAAGTAAATGTACCTGCAGGGCCTTACGAATAAATGGCGCATACCTATAGTGAAAGATCACTATATTATTAGAGTATGAGTATGAGTATTAGAGATATATTAGAGTATGCTACATGAAATGCGAAAAAAATGTCAACACTAGATCAGAATCAAGTATATGCACGGTGAGTTCGTCCTTCTCTTCGTCTGATGCATTCATATTGCAAGAACACGTACGAGCTCAAATATCCGTTCACATGTAATCAAAGTCAAAAGGTGGACTTCTCGGCCTGGTGCTCCCTCTTAAATCATCGCAATTTGCTGTTATGGCCCTTCATTCTTTTCTTTTTGCCATTTCACTTCAGTCGCCATGGCGGCTCAGTAAACATGGCGTCGAAATCACGAGGTCGAACACGATGTCACGGGCTCAATCGGGCTGCCGTCAGCCACATTACAATGGGTGCGGAAGACAGAAACGTTCGTGTTCCGTGCATTGAGGGCACGCTAAATATTCCACGGTGGTCCAGCACTATGGCCTGCCTTAAAATCAGCCCATAGCTATGACATTTAAATACTAATACTTTCTGTATAGTCAACCTATTTTGGTCATTCCTATTTCAAATATTTCCACGTAACAAGCTCAATAACATTTTTTTTATTTATAACATGCACTTTGAGAACCTAATGCAGAAAAGAAAGCATTCAGAACACACAGGCGGATTTGCCAGTGCTATCGTGTCACTAGATTTTCATTATGCGCTGAGCGACAAAAACAACCAGCCGAGTGGTGCGGCCGCGGCAATCGACTTATCACGTCAGACGAACAAACATTTTGATACAAGAAATGACATCAATTAAGGCAGGGGAAATTCGCGGAAAGCCAGGCGTCAGACAGAGGCAGTGATATATTGCTTAAATTGCCGGGTTAAAATTCGCCGGCTAGGCCGCGATAAGTTCACAGCAGCAAATAACTGCAACAAAGCGCAAAATTGGCGTATCAAGTTTTATTTTTGTTCAAGCGTACCACTGACCAGTGTTATACGGAGAGACTTGCAAGACAATCAGATCAACTATATTTTTCCTCATAACAACTACAAAAGTGGGAACCAGGAACATCGTATGCTTGACTTTGCATGTCTTTTGAGTATACGCAAGAGCACCATATAAAGCTGAGCGCGCAATTCGCTTGCATTCAATTCGATCGCCCGTGTGAAGAAGCAGCATGGATCCACGTTTTCTAAACTTCCAGGTTGTTTGTGTCGTGCCAGTTGTGGCAACATTAGCCATCACCGCTGAACGCCAGACGATGCCATCTCCTGCTGTAGTAAGTAGGGTTTTGACACGTGGTGCGCAACAAGTGCCAGAATAAGTATTTTTGTGCATCTTTCTCTCGAAGCAATGAACTAGAACAAACGAGCTTTTACTCGACATCATTTGACTCAAATGTTTCTGATTGTTGCGCAAAACTACAATTTTGACTAATATATATTTCTTTGTTTGTTACCGGTTTCCTCACTCATTCTTGCAAGCATGTGCGATAGGTAAGACGTATTTGCACTAACCTCCTCGTTGACATATGTGAAAGGTCCTGTCAGAAACATAAAACGAATGGCAAGAATCTTTACATTGATAACTGCAAACCTCATACCACAAACCTTATGTAAATGCATTTTTATAAATGTATTAAGTACACTGTTCTTGTAGAAAGTTTTGCTGAACGGAATTAGGAATCTTGTATTTTAGACCAGAGCAATTTTATAGGATGCGGAGGCACAGAGAAAATTACAGCAGCACAACGCGAGAGGTTGGTGTTTTCAATCTTGTTCTTTCGTTCCTACAGGAAAATTTCTTAACGTTACCATCTAAAAAAAACGAAGTGAAGCGCGAGTGTTTCATCTTCCACTCTACTCACCTCTTTTGCGTAAATATTAAAAATTGTACTAGTCGTGGTACAAACACTCCTGTGCTACGCTACCCTCATCACATGTACACAAGTGATCAATCGCACTGTACTGTCATAAAATGTCCCTAAGAAAATAGTAGTTATACGACTAGGATGTATTTTATTTAGCCTATGCTTGCTAATATCATTCATACTATTATGCATACCATATGACACGAATCAGGTCGCTCTCGGAAAGGAAAAGTGATTAACACAGAAGTGCGAAGGTCGTTTGATAAGTGTGGCATGGCATAAAGCAATTAAAAATACCATGTTTGCAAAAAACATTTTTTTTTAAATTTTTGAACATAGTTCCCTTCTAGCTCCACACACTGCTTCCAGCGGTGCTCCAAATTTTTTATCCCGTCAGAAAAGACAGTGTGGCTCGAGGCTCTTGGAGTAGTCAGTCACCATTGAGATAACCACTTCATCAGAAGAAAATCTCTTTCCTCCCTGCCAATTCTTCAGGGTTGGCGAGAGAAGAACCTCACATGGGGCCATATCCGGAGAATAGGGTGGATAAGGCACAGCCTCGAAGTCTAACTTGTGTAATTTCATCATTGCAAAAGTGATCTGTGGGGTGGAGCATTGTCTTGCGGAAAAAGGAGTTCTTTCGGTACTAACCAAGGCCGTTTAGTGCGCAATCCTTTCTTCAGCTGATATAGGAGTGTCGTATGATATGTTCCGATTATAGTATTGCTATTTTGTAAGTAGCCTACAAAGATTATTTCTCGTGAATATCAAAGAAGAGCCGCCATCAGCTTTCCGGCTGAACAAACAGTGTTTGCATTTTTTGAAGCAGCCTTATCAGGCCAAGTGCATCTTTTCGACTGCTGTTTAGACTCTGGAGTGTAGTCATGTATGCATGCCTCGTCAAATGCCACAAATCGACGTGAAATGTCCTGCAGATTGCGATTAAGCAACGATAAACGCTGCCTCGAGACGTCTGCCCTCATGTGCCTTTGTTCAATCGTCAGCAGTGATGGCACCCAACGCACACAAACCTTCTACATCTGCAATTTCTGATGAAGAATATTGCGAACTCGCTGCCGAGATGCTAACAATTTCAGCTATCTCACGTACCTTCACTCGGCGGTCTTCCATGACATTTCCATGAAGTGTGTATACCATTTCTGGCGTGGTGACCACCACTGGACACCGAGGGCGTGCTTCATCTTGCGTCAAAGTTCGGCCACGTTGGTATTCATTTTTCTAGTAGTAAATGGTCTTCACGGACAATGTAGTGTCTCCATGAACTTCGGTCAACTCGGCTTTAATTTGAGCAGTCGTACAGTGTGCTAAATAAAGATGTTTGATCACTGTTCTAAATTAACAGTTTTAAATTTTAGCGGGAACCACAGAGAGAGAGAGAGAGAGAGAGAGAGAGAGAAGGCAAGACGGAAAGGCAGGGAGGTTAACCAGACTGAGTCCAGGTTGCTACCCTACACGTGGGGAGGGGAAAGGGAACCACAACACAGCTCAGTACTTATGGCTGTCAGAAGCTTACGAAGTGTCTGCACCAGCGTAAACATGTCCTGCTGTCGTACGAAGTGTGCTACTTTGGCGCCACCTAAATAAAACAGAATGGTAGTGCCATCTCTTGCAGTTTTACCATACCTTTCTAACGACCCTCGTATCGCGGGCATGTTGCATCAATTGTGCTGCAATTGAGACCGCAGAATATTGTGCCTTCTTAACGCAAAGGAGATGTCATGAGCCTTTGCTAACATGAATAAGATAGCATATTATGATGTTTGCCGCCCACGACGAGGTTCATGATTTGTTAGGGCGTCGTCGAGCGGGGCGTGACCGTTGCTACACTGGCTGAAACCGGATTACCTGACAATTCAAGAAGTGGCATAAAGTGGTCAGAATGGCACAATTTACCCGCCCCCTAAATACTTTTATGTCTACACCAGCTGCCTAGCACAGTGTGCACTGTTATGTTCCAAAATCATGTTAGAATATTGTTCTGTTTAACCCCCTATACTGTGCGCCAACATTCTCGAGTCCGCGTAAAGCGCCAATACAAGCAGAAGTTACCTAGAACCAAACGTTGTTGAAACTTCAGTAATTATCGCGTCCAGCTACCATACAGGCAGTACTTAACGAGCACGGCCTTGAATACCATTATAGGCGGTGAACAAGGCTTTGCTGAGGCGAAAGCATCGGACGACTAATTGAGGTTAAAAGCTGGCGTCCGGCATCTGTCTCACAGGAAGGGCACCAAAATTCCCGTAACCGGTGACGCCACGTAACGAGCGCGCTTCGAGAGTTCCTACTGGCTGCGGTGCCACGGAACGAGGGTGCCTCAACAGAGCAGGGCGGGCGAAAGGAAAACCTTCTGCGACAGTGCGTGATTGTAAGCAGGAAGAGGTGCTATTTTCTGCAGCCTTTTAGGGAGCATGACTCAGCGTCTTGGGGAAGGCGAGGGGGACATTAAGACGAATGAAAAAAGAAAAGAGAGAGAAGGTCGAGCCGGTTGCAGCGCTCGGTACCGTTAGGTACCGCTGTCTGCGGTAGCCATGCGGCGCATTCACAATTTACACAACAGCCCCGTGTCCTCCAGAAACGCAAGAAGGTGCCTGAAGGTGGAGCCGAGGTAACGGCCGGGACACAGCAGCAGGGATGCCGAGACTGCACGCCAGGTGTTGCGTGAGGGAAGAGGGCATTGCCGTCTCAGTGGCATGCGGCGTTTGCAGTTAGCGCTACTGCTGCTTGTTAGCCGGCGAAGAACGCCCTGCTATGGCACATTTATCGCAACGCGAAACTCTAAAAAACCCCTGAGCGGTCTTCCGTTGAACATTAACGCTTAGCATTCACAACTGTTAATTGCTTATGTGTCCTCGGTTTCATTTTTTCTTTGCGCTGTGTCGAGAGTTAACCAGACAATGAGGAGTTTGGCTGATGAACGATGACACAAAAGCCGTCATCTTGACAGAAGCGATTCAGGACTCGAGAAATAAAATCCCGCTTGATAGCTTGCTGCCGTATTAAGTTATTGCATTTGTTACCATCGCCATGTAAAAAGGCTGGCTGATATGACGCTGTCTTGAAATCTGTGCTAGCGTCACGTTTCCCGTATTGCTGGTTCTATAGCCAGGTGTCTCGCTTAAGAGGATGTCATACCATGCTTGTCGTCGTATTTCTCGTTAAACGTGCCGAAATAGTGCATTTCATTATTCAAATCATTAATATGTACCTTTTTGAAAAGTCTCCGCGCTTACGCAATAACAGCAAACAGTATTTTTGTTATTTCATGGCTTGGAAGATGTAGGTTTTTTTTGGAAAACCACAATGTTGCTTTCATTGCAGCCTAGGAGGTTTCGTGAGCCATGTGAAAACACGACCGAATGCGAACCGTACATCTGCTGCTTGAAGAGCGGCGGCTCACAAACTTGTCGGCATGAAGGAAAGCTAGGACATTGGTGCAAAACCAAAGCTACTAAAGGAGTCGATTCTAAGCACTGCCCCTGTAGGCTAGGCGAAGGTAACGTAAACGCTTTGAAATTCTGCGCGTTATGAAACTTGCTTTGAAACAAAATAGAATATATTATAGGATTATGACTAGTTAGGAGGCGACTTAAAGCTGAACTCAATAATCTGATACGATAAATGAAAATGTGCAGCCAAATTTTTCTGACTAGCAGAAGGCATCAAATGAGATCTGAAAGTTTCATATAGATAGAGGAATATTCTTATAATATTTCAAAATAGAAACTGGAATATTAAAAATTTTATCGTGTCAACATACATGCTAAATATAGTTTCTAAGTTTCTGCCGATAGCTTGTCTACTCGCCCCTCACAGTGTTTGGGCATTGCGAACAGGCAAGCGCGGCTTCTAGATCAGGCGGGGGGGGGCATTTTTATATAAGATATCAAGTGGCTTCGCGGCGCAACTAAAACTGAAATTTCGATCAGAAGCTCCCATGCTGTTTCTTTCGAGGGAGCCACGTTTCTATGCAAGGAGTCGGGGTCAAACGAACAAATGCGTGTACATAAGAGGCCGTGCTTTCAACGTTCCATAGAGCCAGTTGTACTGCGCGTTCGGAGAGAAGTAAAAGCAATGGAAGGGGTGGCTGGCGATGTAGATGGACGACTTTCCTACGGCTCCAGTATAGTAGAACGCAGGAAAAAAAGGGCGCTTGAAGGCCCCAGCTGAGGCAGAAGGAGAGAGTTTCTAGGTTAGCCGGTAAGCTCCCCTCCTGGTAGAGTGGCAGTTTGCCATTTGGTTTTATTGCGAAGCAAATTTAGCTTTATTTCATGCTATTTCTAGGAGATCGGTAGTTAGGTGGGATATTTTTCTGTCATCTTGCAGTATTACTGTGGAGATAAAAAAATTGGGATGACATGATACTCTGTTGTTGAAATTCTTTATATCTTAAACATTTTATAGTTTCCCTGGAGCACCTTTCCAACTTACCGGTTTCAAAGCTTGCAGTAGGTTAATGAAATAAAACGCGCGAGCCTGTACTGGGGAATCACATGTGAGCCTGACTGGATCTCACTTACGCTTGCCACAGAATAACGCCTTATCTGTTCATAGGAGGCACCGCACTTTAAAAAAATCCTCCTGCTGTGCACTGCAGTAATGGCACAGAAAAATAATAGCTCAGGTCATAATTCACATGTCCTACCCATTAGACCGTACACTACACAGAGACCGAAGTTTTCTTGGGTCGTAGAAAACAGTTAATGACACTGAAAACGTAACAGGAAGCGTGTAAGGTATCCTAAAAATACTAGTCTCGTCAATAGTCACTCTACTATTTCAATAGCACTTATAAAATACTTCACGCACTTCCTGGGGGCTGCGTTCACATGTGTGGCGTACTAACCACAGTTACAACTATCGAAATTTGATTTCAACGGTTGTGAGAGTGCCAGCTGCGGATCCACCTGCCGCCGTCCATTCGTCTACCTCGTCCTTCTAGCCTTACCTTCACACAAGTTTACGTGATTGAGCAGAGACATGCTAGAAGAAGAAGCGTCACAGGTGGACCTCCCTGTAGACAAGCGAGGAGCAAGGAAGTGGCCGTGGTAACTTGAGAGGTCATTCAGCTGGGCAGCCGCCCATTGTGCACTGTAGTGAAGGGGCATTGTTAACCCTTCATGACTGGGGAGGGGCTCTTGGAACGAGGCTGAAGAGGACGATGAGGCGAGTCAATACGAATGGGAATATGAAAGCATGTTTGTGGGTTTTCGGGCAGAAAAACTTCACGTGGAGTCATGTGAGGATGGGCTGGCGGAGGACGCAACGTTTAAATGAAAGTATGCAGAAGCTGGACTGAAAAAGCTCGATCAGGAACGGGTGGCGTGGTACGGGCGACGAGGACCATCACCCGTGGAGCGTTGGGCACAGCCGTAAACCATCTCGGCTACTGGGCGGGAAAGCTCTGGTCGGAGGTAATATTGAAAGCCAAGCAGCACAATTCGCAGGTGTGAAGCCCAATCATCCACACGAGGCTGAGCAGCAGGTGCTGTTTTCAACTGCTAGTGCAGCCTCTCGACGATGCCTTTGGATGCCGGGTGACACATAGTTGTGGGAGTGTGCACAAAGCCCAGAAGTGATATAAAGGGTGTGAAAAGGGCGGACTTGAACTGCCTGCCGCAGTCACCGTCTAAGGGGCCCTAACACGGCTGATCTAGGTAGTCAGCAAAATATGGGCAACTGCGCACAGCGTGATGTCAGGTATGACATTCGCTTCAGGCCAATACGCGTAAGTAGGTGCGCATAACCACGGAAGGGTGACAAATATCTGAAGATGTCCTGATGAATGCTTTCGAAACGGGCTTCCGGGACGGGATGTTGTCCCCATGGAGGCTTCGTGTGTCGTTGCATATTGAAACTATGGGAGTCTGTGCAAGCTAGAACCTAGTCACGCACATCGGAGCGTACACGAGGACAGACGTAGCGCTGGTAATAAGGTCTCGCATGGCGTGTGCGCCGTGATGGCGGATCTAGTGCATTGAGTTAAAAACAGCAGGACGACCAAGATAAGTCATATCTATACGAGAACGGCTAACTGATATCTCGAACAAGATTGTGAGATCACGGCTGGGGAAGAGGACCTGCCTCAGACGGAGTTATGTAGAAAACTGGATAGATGGAAGCTAGGGGTGGGATAGTCGTGACACCTCGAACAAGTACAAGGGAGATCAGCCTGACCTGTCCTGTCCTGTCCTGTCCTGTCTTGACCTGTTTTAGCCGATACGGCTAAAAAGGATCAGCTCCACCCTTCAAGTTGCCTTTGACATAACGCATGTTAGTTTTGAAATCGGTCGGGGAAGCAAGATGACGGAAGTCTCGAAGACACCATTTGGCGGTGAAGGAATGCATGGTGGAAGCGAGAGGATTGTGGTCCGTAAAGATGACAAATACTCGACCTTTGAGCGATCCCCTCAAGTACTTCGCAGCAAGGTGGGTGGTGAGCAGCTCCAGTTCGAAAGCGCGATGTCGGAACTCTGTGGGGCGCATCTTCTGGAAAAAAAGAGATAGTGACCAATGCATCATTAAGATACTTAAGAGTGACTCGCACCCCCCTAAAAATGTCCACCATCAAATGTATACGTAATGCAAAGCCATAAAATTATTCACGACTTCATCTATGGAGCGATGGAATGTTTGGGCTGCGTTGCGCACACCAAAAGGCATACGTGAAAACTGGTGAGACCAAACGGGGTTGTGATAGAACTTTTTAGGAGATTTGTTGGTTCTAGAGAGAACTGGTGAAAAACATTCAAGACATCTACCCCCGAATTAATGTGTTCCGAAGTGAAAAGGCAGCACAGTCCTGAATGTAGTTCAGAGGGTTGCGGCCAAAGACAGCGAGGGCATTCAGCGCGCAGTGTCGCCACAGGTCCACCAATGGCTGTTTTCAGGCACCATGTCGAGCGCCGATGGCCGCGAGATTCATGACCGACAAATGATTGAGGATCGTTGGCGATAATTATTTTCAGCTGCGACATAAATTCTATGACGGAGCTTGTCACGGCCCAGTCGCCGCAGTCGACAGTGCGCAGGCAACACAATGCATCACGGTGTGCCTAGGAGGCTTTTTCATCGAAGCCTTTGCAGTGATTTCTGGAAACTTGGTGGGAAGTGCCTTATACTTTGAGGTAGGTGATTTTACAAAAACGGGTTTAGAGCCATGGCGGCCTGCAGAAAATTATTCACCGTCATACCTGTATTTTTATTGACCAGGCGACCACTTTTCATGTCGTTGAGCAAGTGCAAATGCTTCAAGAAATGGCTTCTTAAGGTTACGTATTAGACATCTGCATTCCAATAGCTATTGAAGCTGTTTTCTGAAGCAGAGCTAAACGGTTAGAGACTTCTGAGCGTAGGTTGCGATGACCGAAGGTTCAACAGCGTGAAGGAGGATCACTATAAGTAGAGGCGCCGATCTATTTGCGACGGACGGCAAACGCTGATTTCTGCACAGGTGTCAAGAAGCAAGCGTAAGCCGGTGTTGCAGCTGGTGATGCAGAAACGCAAGCTTGCGTAACGGCCATGGCAGCCCGCCAGTATTTCTTGCAACCGACTGTCGCCTTTCACAACGTGCCACGAATAGGGGGACGCACATCGACGAGTGGCAGCATCATAATGGCGGTGGTAATAACACAAGCTCAGCGGCAAAGAAACTTCCTGACCCTTGTGCAAGCGATCGGCATGTGGAACGTGGCGTGAGAGGCTGATGAGGTGGACAGAATCATTGGCTAGAGATGAGAGTGCCTCGAAGTTCTTGACGCAATTCCACTGCTTGAGACACGAGAGTTCTTAATGTTTTACGGAGGAAGTAGACCTTGGAAACCGGAGGTACACGGGCAGCGTATATGGCTGCAGGCATAACGTCCATCATGTCGTCAGCCAGTCTGACGATTTATTATAGCGAACGTATATGAACTGCGACGAGAGGCAATGAAAGTTTGATCGGAAGACGCTGCAGGAACAACTCACGTAATACGACCTTGTCGAGAGAATCTGCCGCGTCACCAAGCAGGCGTTGAAAGTGGCACAGAATATGGGTTCGACGTCTGTCACCGATTTCCCCTGTAATAATTAGCTGCCGATATGGCGATGTGTAGGCGGGACGAGGCGATGAAGAAGAGCCCCTTTGATTGCTGTATATAGAGCTTCCCCTAGAAGCAGTATTCGAATGTCACGTAAGTCGGCCAATGCAATAGGGCGTAGTGCTTCAAAGAGGAGCTCGTACTAGCGAACTTCCGAGGTGATGAAACTCATAGGAACTTTGCTCTAAGCTTGAATAAGTCGTAATGCAGGATCGGCGTTCACAATGACCGTACGGTGATTTTAGCTGTTGCTATTATCACAGTTGCAGACGGAACGGAATCGATTTCACATGTGGGAAGGGCGGATTTGCTGCCTTCTGTGGTCTCCTGTTGATCCATTGCAAGTCTTCTTGGAGTTCAGGTCCCCAGTGACTGTGGGCTTAGTTACTCATCACAGATAAAAGCGATGCGGCCGAACCCATCTCGCGATAAGTGGCGACGCTGGTCTGTTATCATTGAATCAATATAATGACACAGCGCATTGCCTCCGTCGAAACCAGTTCCGTATGAGGCGTGGACAGCCGCCCATATCCTCTTTTGCACTTCCATAGCAACACACGAGGCCACGTAGCACAGCCGCCACCTTGAAGCCTGGGCTTGTTCTCCCAAATGCATGGCACGTCTCTGCGTGCGAACGCTGACAAACGCGTCATGCGGGAACCAGAATCCTCTCCAGCGGTCCTTTCTGGACGCGCTGCGCGATCTAGTTGCGCGGCGGAAAATCTCCCAAGTGGCCTCCGAGTTCGCCAATCAGCTGCGATACTAGCCCTTGACCAGTCGAGATGAGGAGGGCAAGAACCAAGGGAGGTAATATGATCAGAGGTGAGAAAGCTGTTAGGAGGTGGCCTACATGACGATTCACTCTAGTGTTAACTTGCGGTCCTGAAGCAGTCAGAGCGGGAGGTCTCAGGTTGCACATAAGACAAGCAGTGACCAAGTGGAAGTCGTTGGGTCTGTATGTATAGGTACCCAGCAATCTGCTCTTCCATGTCTCGTTGCCCAGTTTCAGGGGAGTTGTTACGGCAGTGAAGACTGCAGCCTGCTACGAAGAAGTCGCCAAGACATCGGGAAGTGTAGAGCTGGCTAGGTACAGGTCTCGCAGGCCTGGGTCCACGCACCCGTGCAGATTGCACCTCTGCACCCTAGCTGCCTTCTTCGAGTCACCGACGTATCTGCCACATTCCCACTGCCCTCTCTCCTCTTTCCATTCTCCACCTTCTGCATTTTCAGTTCCTGTACTTTGACAATCGGTGCTTGTTTTTTTTTGTTCTTTTTCGTAACACTGCACATGGTCTCTGTCATTGTCTGTTGCACCCGGCCATCCGACGTACCATGCTTGCTTGTGTCGTCGCGCGCACTTAACATATCACGCCTGGGTCATTGGGTAGTCCACGGTTGAGGCGATAGTGCATCGGGAAACTGCTGAGGAAACAGGGTTCAAAACAAACCGTCGGGCTAACTTGGGTTACTTCGCCAGTGACAATGTGTACATGTGTGCTACCCTTCAACGAATATCACACTGACATGGACCACCATAGATGCGAGTCTGGGTAGTGATAGAGACAAAAGTTTAATAAATGTCCTTGCTGAGGTGAAGGGAGGCATGGGGCCGGAAAACTAGCCCAAGCGAAGCCCCCTTCCTCAGGCGGCAGCGAGACATTGACTCATGGCGGCGGCGTCGGTGAGTCGGACTAGGTAGATGCTGCTGTGAAAAAGTGACGCCGACTTGACGTGCTGGGTAGGTTTCACTGGGACTGTGCTGTCCTACAACGGAACTCCTTTATGTGAACTTCAAGCATTGAGTAGTTGCCCATAGGTGTGTGTCGCCTTTCATTGAGCACATTTGGCACCAACTTGGGTATCTAGGCATGTGCCAGTGAGATTATGCTACTCCGCAATGAAGAGGCCCTTTGAATTTTTACGATGATCGGCGTAATCAAACCCACGTCACCCGTTTCCTCAAGGACGCTTTGGCTCTCTACGTGTCAAATTCACTTAGTATGTCCCGCGTTTCAAATAATGCGTTGTGATGGGCAGATTTCAGAAATATTTACACACAAGATTTACACGGGGACCGCGGATTGCGCCGCAACAAAGATGACGGGTCGAAGCACAGCTCCGTTTTCTCGTGTGCTATACGCCCAGAGCAGGAGGATCTCCAGGGAAACGAAGTCGCTCACGCTGTGGCACGTGGTCACGACTCTGTTACAGCCTCACGACACTCCCCGCAGCCCAGTGCCGCAGAGGACGTGGCGACCGTACCACCCACGTAGGACGTTATCCTCCAACACTACTGACGGTGACGTGAGGTATATCCACCACATTACCTCGAGCTGACCACATAGAAAAGCGCTGAATTCTGAAGACACCTGAGCAACATCGACTTTCATAGCATCCTCGTGCATTGTATCCATAAGATGCTTCACACCTTCACACCTTCACGACGTGCCAGACACCCTGGTCCGTTTGCTAATCTAGTACCCGTGGCGTCAAGACTCCGATGCCCAATCTATAACAGCCAACATCTCAACCTCCTCGCCGAGACGTGGAAGGCTAGGGCCTCACCACTTAACACGACGACTAACGACTTGTCGCCAGAGCCTGGGGGCGATCACTGCCAGAAGATTCATAGAATGATGGATCCTACTAATTAGGGTGACTCCGAGCTCCAACTCTAGGGGACACTGTTTCAGCAACGAAAGCTAATTTCATTCATTCATATCATATCATAAAATATCATATCAAAGACACTTCGCTTTCTACTTCATGCGCGTCTAATTTTTTGGTAGGCCTTCTCTAGTTAGAGAAGAATGATAGGCTAATATTTTTTTTACTTTTTTTAGCATGCTCCTAGTCAGACTACCCATTGCTTTGCTGGGCGATAATACTTGGTAGCATATTTCATTCCTCTAAGTAAGCGAATCCTGCGAAAGATGTCGTGTGTTGGAAATTGTATTAATAAAAGATAATGCTGGATGTTTTACATTTCAGGAACGTGCAAAAAGGGCTTCTGCAAATGGAAAAGTGCCTAATTTCTCAGTACAAAGAGGGTACATTTTATTGTAGGGAATAATAAAACAGTCGAAATAATAAAGTCGCAAGTTGCCATGTGTCTACTACTTTCTTTATTGCAAAGTTCATTTCATTCTGGGGACCATAGAAGAAGGTGGCTATGACGCAATCGTAAGTATTCATCATCATTCGATATATGATATTGCTACATAGAACCATAGCCTTCATTTCTTTAACACTGCATTCTTGCAGCTTACACTTTCTACAAAATTGACAAGGAATACCGCCTTACAAAATGATTTCATAAAAAAGTGCGGCGCTTTAATATAATGTACGACTACAATAATGGCGTAATTATGTTGTCAAATAAAATGAAGTTTGCGTGCATGCGTAGCATTTTTTTTCAATTGCCTGCCTTTTTTTCTCCATGCACATACTCTACTGCGGGACGGCAAATTTGTTTCCATGGTATCATTTTCCTGGCCATCCCTTTCTTTCTTAACCAGGAAACATGCGCCATCGACGGATTTATTTACTGTGGCTGACGTTCGATGTGAGTAGCTCTCTTGCGAACATTTTTTTTGTCGTCTAAGAAAAGTAGGAAATGTCAGCTCCCCCGACATCTCGTGAAGAATCAAGAATGAAGCCTCTCATAATGTTCCTGTTGTGATGCTCAAGTTCAAACTCAAGAAGTGGTCGACAATATCTAATCGCACTTTATGAGGTAGATATATCTTGTAGCATACGCTTTTATGCAATATAGTGTTCTGTGTCCATTATTATGCATATAACAGCGGCGTGGTTTGAAGCTGCACTCTTGCGAGGTGCAAATAAATGAAATGTGAATATTCACTTTCGCAATGCTTGCTTCTTATCATATGAATCACTTGATTTTCCGCTAAATGTAGCACAAAGATCGATATAGCAGTCCAAAGGCAAAATAATAAAAGACAGGGAATGCCTGAGCACTCTCTTGAATAAGAAGTAAAGCCAGTTACAAGCAGTGAAAGCTGTCAAAACAGTGAAGCTGGTGGTCGTTTTCTCCAGTTTGAAGTTCTCTTAAGCACAACTTTTTTAATGTCCTTTGTCTCGTTGTGGTCGTTTTGCAGAGTGTACATTGGTTCCGCATTGCGAACACACTTCAGTTGCGTGAGGCAGTGATCAAACCACAGTCTATCACCTGTGGCCGCACTCACGGTCGAGGAATCCTCTCGTGAACCGTCGATAAGCACCTTCCGTGCGAGGAATCTCTCTCCATCTGCGTCTCTGCTCAGCCTCCTTTTCTCGAAGTTCGGGGTTGGCTTGCTTGCACCGGCACTTGGCTCGCGCTTCCCGTTCTTGTCATTCCGCTGGCGCTTTCCTTGTGATTCTCTCTCGAAGCTCCGTATTTCTGCTACTTCGGTGATGCAGCACTCGTGCAAGCTCCCGCTGCCGCTCGTGCTGAGCATAATCCACGGGAAAAATGGCGCGCGTCGGCGAAACAAATGATCCTATAACCCTGTGCTCCCCCGTCCGCCGGCGCGCCTTCCGATTGGTGTGCTCCCATCCCGACGGGGCCCCGCTCCTACCCTCGGTGCGCCCTCTGGCGTTGAACTCCGGGACTTTGCCCCCCTGCGTGACACCGGACGCCGGACGGTGAAGGCTCGACTTAGAACAGCTCCGCTGTTAAAATGCGATCTCATTTACAACGCTTCTTAAATCGTGCTCATCTTTCTTTAGGGATGTAACTAATATTATACTACATGTTTATAATTTCGTTCTGCAGGCCGGCTGCCACAACAGTATTGCGAAGAAGAAAACGTGGCTTCTCTTCATTACCGTCATTGGTTTTCACCAAAATAAAGCTAAGAGAAGGAAAGTCTGGGCAGCAAAGTTCTCTGGCCTGTCAATTTACATTTAGGTGCTCTGCAACATGATACTGCCATTCTGTCTTGCACAACGAAACTTCTAGTCCATTGAATTGTCCAGCTGTAATAATGGCTCTTTGGTTTGCGAAGCGGGAAAGCTTTCAGTTAACTTTATTTTCTTCATTTGCTTATGTTTCTTTGCCTTTGCTTCTGCACGACGGCCCGAGGGATGGGATTCCCACGTAGGTTCGCGAGGCTTGTCATGTCACCTCAGTCTTCGGAGCAGCCATTTGTATGCCTGCAGCCCCTACACTAAATTTTCACTTCGGCGAGAACTTTGTGGTTTGCAAAGCTTTGAAAAATCATTTGTGCAGCCACATCCACCTACGAGTCGTTGCGCGTTCCTGAGATTCACGAGGTTCGCAAGGCCAGAACAGCGAGTGTCGTTCTAGAACGGAAACCACAAGTCCAGCGCTCGAAGCCACGGAATTTAGGTGAGCATGACCACGAGATGTACGTTCGCCAAAACGACCACTTCAGCAATCATGAGGCCGGGGAACTGTGGTCTTCCAACATCAGTCACTGCTGACGCCTTGAGGGTAGCTTGTACTGTACCAACATTATTGGCGATGTTACGTACCGCTACTCCCATTCAGATTAATGAGCAAGCACCATGCAGTGCAGATCGCTCAGGGTGTCGCATATTCTGAGAGGTTAAAAAAGGCGAAGAACAGATTTTACAGGGACGCCAACGTTCCCGTGAACACTTAGGAACTTGTATAACACAATCGAGTAGATATATCAGGTCATCTAGAATGTGCAAGATCAAGGAAGCCTGGACACAACTGGAGTTTATGAGATATAATGGTAGATTCATAACACTATTAAACGGAAGCAAATCGACAGCGACGTACAAGCAACTGAGTTTTGTCAATTTTATTTGAGCGGTCTAAAGCAAACCATGATTGGCAGAATTAGGAACGATACCTTTTGCAAATTTGCAAGGCAACGGCGCATTCAGTGATTAGGACCCACACGGATAAGGTCCCTACGTGTATCTGCCTTTTTTTACAGTTTGAAAGGACGACCGTCGATAAGGACCAACTTAAAATGGTCAGTTTAAGTAACGCTGCGAGAAACGACGAACATGGCTTCGCTCATTAAGTGCTCAGAGGCATTCACAGACATGCAGAGACATTCAATATAGGATTGTACGAGCTCCAAAAGTGTAGATATCAACACCGACACTATAAATATTTAGGCTGGAAAAGGGTTTACCGACGAGAAACCTTGTACCAAGTCAGCGGGTAAACTTTTGAAATTTGCAGGTTCGCACTACATCTCCGCGCACGGTTTCAGTAAACGATCCGAAAAGGGACTTCACGAAGCGGCAGGACGGCGTAGGGCGATAGACCAACCGAGTTTTCAGACGAGCCGAAAGCCCTGGCGAGCTCTTGCCATACGTACGGAGCTCACTCCCAGGAACGCAAGACATCCAGGATAGTTTCTGCATTTGTTTTCTAGAACACTGCGCCAGTAAATACAACAATGCACTTCAACGCTCAGAACACACTCATCGTCCACTGCTCCCGATGGCGGAAGAAGGCAGGCGCATTGAACAATGGTTCGCACATGCGGGCCGAGATGTGTTCGCAGGCAGTATCTATCGCTTGCCTTCACTGAATCTGGTGAGCAACGTTTCTGACACACCGAATGTCATGAATCGACCACCTGCGATTACCGCAAGGGCGGAACGCTCAGCCACTCAGCCAGCCACACTGACTCAAGCACGCCAAGCGCGTAAATGTCCCACGTCTGGGGCGTTGAATAAACAGATAGATGGTCGCTTACGTAGGTTGTCGCTTGCCTCTCGTCCCCGGCGTTCGCACTTCCCGCTACTCGAAAACCCTCGCTCCACGAGGGCATTCCCTAGTCAGGGTTTCTTAATACCAATCATAATCTTAATACCCAGTCGGGGCTCATAATACCAATCGGGGGGCCGCATGGCAATATGCCTAGTGAGGCAGCCGTGGCGCCCGTAAAAAATCGCTCGAGGCCGTGGGACAGGCATTTGGATGTGTCCTTGCACTGGGGAATGACCCCAGAGCCGGCGCTACTGTAGCTACTGCGCCTGGAGGACCGAAAGATCTGCATTTATCACTCCTTAAACGTCCCTACCGGCTGAGAAATAAGCCGATGGAATGAAATACGAGGAAAAAGGCCCCAGTATTAGCAAGCATGAGACATCGCAAGGACGGTTAACCAGCAGCCTCTGTTCCAGCCCCTAAACACATAGGGTGAAGCACCCAGAACGTTACCGAAAATAACAAATACACGAATAGCATAAGTATCAGTGACCAGCAGCCTCTGTTCCACCATCAAACACATAAGGTAAGGGAACGAGAACATTACAGAAATCACAACATATACGTCTAGCATAAGTATAATATCTCTTGAAAAATAGAATATTGCGTACAAATGAATAACTGAGCGGGAACTACAGAAGAACACTGGCCAAAAAGACGGCTAGAATCCAACTGATATCTGCTACATCAACACACAAACAAATAGAAACCCCACGTTCCCTTCCTCTAGGATAATAAAACACTGACATACCCTCCCGGAGCCTTCCCTCTCAGTCCCGATGTTCTTAGCCCAGGACCATAGCGTGAATCTGGACGGCGGCCATCACGTCGGACTTTCGCAGGCTGGCGAACCATCCGTCCCTCAACGTTCCCGCAGGAGAAGCGCTTAAAATTCGGGGTATTCCCGGGTCCTTCGCCGGCACAACTGGGCCAGCTCGCTGTCTGTACCCACCGTTGCCACGCCAGGAGGCTTCGTTGAATCACTCGCCACATTCTCCCCCCTCCCCTGCTCAGGCTGTCGCCAGCCTGTAAAGTAGCGCTTGTGGGGAACAACCATCCGACGTTTCCCGCACGTAACAGCATCGACAGGGAGAGGTAGGTGAGCGCCGCCTACCACCGTGTTCATGCCCCGTGGAAGTACAGGGCATGGGGTGCCGGCTTCTCTACCCCCTTCGCGGCATGGGGCACCACCTTCGCCGACACATAGCAAAGGGGTGCCGTTGCACCTTCCGTGCGCGTTCAGGCGGACACACTCCGCGTTCTCTGACTGGTATCTGCAGGTGTTGCCGGAGGGACTATTGGCGGAGAAGCGAGCATTCTGGAAGCTAGAGCGCCTAGCCGTGCACACCACCGTCGGCATCATTTACGGCGGTGGCTCCAAGGGGCGACGGGAGTAAGGCGGCTTGGCCATTTTGAGCGCGAATGGGCTGCCACTTAAAGTACCGATGATCGCGTCTGTCGATGATGGGAGTGACAGTGGGAAGACTCTCCCTGGACATTGGCAACACCAGCGCTAGCAAAAGCTGTAAACGCGTCGATTGTTTTCGAGAAGATGCAAGAAGAGATGGGAGGTGGAGGATGGAGGATCGCGATGGGAGCTCTACATAGGATTCCTCACGCTTTGCACTCGCACGCACAAGACGCCTTCGAGGAACACACAATAAGGTTTCGCAACAAATTTAGACGCAGGAAAGCCAATGTCTGCGGCGTCCAAACCGCGCTGTCACATTGTCCCCGAGTGACGCTCCCGCAGGAGCGCACTTCCACTTTCCCAACACTAATCGCCGTCTCAAAGACGAAACGGCGCAACTACGTACAATACTGACGTGGAGTGTCAGTGTCTAATCATGAAGTGGTAACATGTAAAACGCCATGGCACATTTTTTGTCAGAATTTTGCGGTCTGCAGTCAGGACGCAGTCGTTCACTGGAAGAACGCTAAAAACGCTGATAGGCAAGCGCGACAGCGACTATACGCCGGCTTTAATAGTAGGCAGACGGCAAGTGTGGCCGTAATTGTGAGACAGTATTATTTTGTTTATCAAGTCCACATTCTTGCGATTTATGTTTTCTGAATTTTAAAGGTATTTCTGAAATAGGTGCTGCGTGTTTTCGTGGTTTTTGTCCGACTGCTTTGGTATTTAACTAGTCAAAACGAAGCCGATCTGATCGACAACAAAACGATGCTTTTGCACGTGATACGCTGTTAGAATAGAATACAGTGCAACTTCCTAATAATATATCAACTGCAATAACAGCCATCTACGCATGTAATCTCAGACTACATACGAATACCAAGATTTCATCGCGAGGCTTCGCCACTTACTGGTTTTTGAGAGACTTTCTTTGCCAGTTTAAAATTGTAATCACTACTTAGATGGCGAACTGTCTGCTGTATTACATCACTATAAATTATGTTAATTTCATTTTCAATAAAGTCTCACGACTCATTCTGGTCAATTGTCGGTCCCTTTAACACGTGTAGTGGTAAATCTGAGACTCGCTGCTTCGTGTATATGCGACATGATCCAATATCGGCCCACCTTGCTATGACACTCGCTTGTCAATGTCACCCATGTGCATGGAAGCATGCGGACCAATCTATGCTACCAACAGATTGACGCTGGAATGAAGAAAGAATTATATCATTTGAACGGCAAATATGTGTAACGACTACAGCAGAACGTCAATAATATGGCGATTCTGAAAATATGATAATAGTATAAGGACATGAGAACAATGAGATGATGACTGTAAGACGACGACGGCCTGATTACGACGGCATATCGATAGACGACGAAGTAGAGGGATTGACGCCGATGGCCCGACAAAGACAGAATTATGACGCCGGTGCGTAAACGCATGCATGATAGCGTCTGCGTTACAACGACGCAATGACGACGATCGCATGACAACGGTTGCATAATCACGATTCAACTACGATAGCATGATCACGATAGAATGATGAAGAAATGAGGTGGATGGATTGACGAATGTGGTATGACGACGGCGGCATGACGACAGGGGTTGATGACACTGGCACGATGACAACTATTGACGACACCGGCATGACGAGAGCCGTATGTCGAACTTACAGTAATGACGATGGCATCACAAAGACGGCAATCCGATGGCGGTATGACAACGAATTCATGATGATGACTGCATCGAGACGATGGGGTGACGACGATGGCATGACGAGAGTCGGATTACGAAGCTGGAATTAAGATGATGACATGGCCACAACGCCACTAAGACGATGGTCTGTAAATGGAGGCATGATAGCGACTGTCTGACGATGACGGAGCTGAAAAGCTTTCGTTGAAAACGAATAACATTCGAAACCCCTGTGAATCTGCACACATCTGAAAACGCCATCCGGTCGACCTTCTCTGGTCCGCAAAAAAGCGTCCACGGTGCACACATTGGCCTTTGCTGGTAGAAAGAAGTTAAGGGGAAGAATGTCGTCAGGAACCTGCAAAAGAGATAGATAGATAGATAGATAGATAGATAGATAGATAGATAGATAGATAGATAGATAGATAGATAGATAGATAGATAGATAGATAGATAGATAGATAGATAGATAGATAGATAGATAGATAGATAGATAGATAGATAGATAGAATGTTGCTGATGTACGCTCAGACGCCAAACCGCATAATCACGCTAATGCAGTGATATCTTGCAGCGAAGGATGGAAAGTGACGAGACACCCAAGGGCTTTGTTTCAGGATTGCGAAAGCCGCTGGAAAGCAGAAGCAACATCGACATTCTCTTAAATATACAGCCTCACCCTTCGGGGTTATTGACGGTTATTCTTTCTATAATGTACTCGAAGCCCCATCCTACACTTTTTTGTCGTTCTTCCTTCATGGTAGTGCTTGCTAGCAAATTCTTGAAATGAAAATAAAAAGGAACATTTATTCTTATTTGCTGCGCTAAAATGCACTCGCGAAGACGTTTAAAGTAGGCCAAATTTTAATATCTCTAAATTTATCATGCAGATACTACCGATGTAGGATCAGACAACTCGGTGAGACTGAGGCATGGCAAATGGGCCTACAAGCTTCAAACATTTATTCTGCAAGACACGCAAGAAAACCTTGTGGCTGCATTTATGCATATGCGCTTTTAAAGTGAGGCCTTCGATGTGCCCAAGAGGTTGAACATAATTGTGCATATATATATATATATATATATATATATATATATATATATATATATATATATATATATATATATATATTACGTTTTACAAGCTTGATTTCAAACACGGATACCTGCGTACATACGCCCCATGCTCCAACCATTAGGCCACAGGAGCGTGCCTACAAAGGCAAAATGACAATTTTAGAAATTTGAAAATTGCGAGCGAGCGCATTGAGACGATCGGCGTGCTAGCGACAGTGCAAAGCAACAATTTACTCATAAAATGAACGCACGAATCTTATCGCTGACGATCACAATGAAAGCCATTGGACCAGCTGGATGCCGAAATTATCTATGTGTCTCTTACAATACTGTGGCGCTGTGGTTGGTTTCTACAAGGTGAACAATGCGTGTTCCGTTTTCCAAGTTCCATTTTACCTAAGAGCTATATTATGATGGGTAAGAGACGCGTCAGTGTAAAAAATTTGCAGCACGCCTCTTTTTCTAATGCTTCGTTTTGCTTAGCTGGCACATGAAAGCTACGTGCACACCAATTCGCAGAGTCAGTGGGAGCTGAAATGTCGCTGAATGAATTACGATATTCCCAAGAGGTCCCACATACTCGATGCTGCTAATTTGATTGATGCCTTTTTGGGTTCGTGCCTCTGTTTTTCTTCTTTTGTACTGACAGCAGTAGAAAACTGGAAACATAGTTTGCTACCAATGCATCCCCACCGTTGCGAAATGGGCTTCACGCAGTCGTTGATGTGTTGTCGTGTGGAGCAAAGGAACATATCAATCGCGTTTTCGCGGCAGCCACGGCGCAAATTTTGACGGGATGTCGGGGCCTTAACCTAGGCTGAAACGTACGAATGTAGAAAGCAGCTCTTAGTTGGATGGCAAAGTAATTGAAAGATAATTTTTTCAAAAGTTTTACTTAAGGACACCACAGGACCAAGTTTATAGCTACGTAACTAACCGATACTATATTATATCGCCAGCGTTTAAAATGGCCATAGTATTCGATCTAAAGAGAAGGAAATTGGTGTATTACCCACCGCTCGGACATACGCCAATAATTTAGGGGTACTTTGTTCGCAAAAACATATTTCACAATTTTTCACTATTTTTCACAATGTAAGCTGTTATTAAACGCATCAAGCTTGGCCGCTCGAGATGATGTAATGGATGAAGTTCAGCGATTAGTAATAGTTGTTTTCGTTGCACAGTCACAAATTTTAAAGCGTTATGCTTCATTTTTTTACATGGACACACCAATTTCCTGTATTGTTGAGAGAGAAATTGGAGGACTTATATAAAAATTGAGTTTTTAAATTTCCTAGTATTTACATTTCTCTCTGAATTTCCAGAAGTTTCATAAAACTGAATGCAGGTACTGCGTCAAAAAATGTATGCAGATTCCACGCACTGTAGGGCTTGATGTAAGGGAAGCTTTCTGTGCTGGTTGCTTTGATTGACAATGATATGCGATAACGTTGAGAGTGAAAGCTTTATTTCTTCACCGTTTAGTCTAACGCGATAGTGGTGAGTAGACATTAAACGTTACTTTGCATGCACCAGTGCTATTTGTCTGCGTAGTACACAGAACATAGAGGGAGAGGTATTTATTGAGGCCGTGTTGTTCGCCATATTTTAGAACCTCAGAGAGGGTGGTGCATTGTCATTTCCTGACATGTCACATCGCATCATAGCATAAGTGATAAACTTCAATTGAACTGTGGGATTCTACGTGCCAAACCACAATTGGTTTATGAGGCACGTCGTAGTGGTGGACTCAGGATTCATTTTAACACCGTTATGTTCTTTAACGCGACCAAAAATCTAAGTGCACGTACGTGTTCTATTTCGCCCACGTGAAAATGTGGCTTGCGTGGGCGGGTTTATACACACGACCTCTAGCAATGCCATAGTCGCAAATCTACCACGCAGGTATAGAATTTTTTACCGCTTCCGTAGTGTCATCTGGACTCTGCGGGGCCCTTTATTTAATGCGGCTCTGCTTCGGCACGCCCAGCGTAATTTGTCCGCTTGATATATTTGCATAGTGTTTCTTTTTTTCAGAAACTGCAGGAACGTACTGTACCGTGCCGGGAACTTAAGCTGATCGAGCTTCCTTGAAGCGAGTGTTGTATAGTAGCAGGGTTTCCTTGCTTTTTCACGTCACCTACTCAGGAGTTCCCACGCAGGAGTTCCCTGTGTGGGAACTGCCTGTTCTCCCCCCTCTCTGCAATTCAATTTACGTCCCCTCTGGACTCGCGCGTTACTAGAGTGCGAAGCGCTGCAGATTCTGCAGTGCATTTGAGGAGTGCCACGGATAATTACTGCTGACAAGGGGCTAATGGGGCGACGCCCAGAGAACTCCCGGGAGCATTCGGTGCATTACACGTTGCAAGGTCCAAACGAGTTTCTCGCGTCGCCTTTACGTACACACGCTCTGAGCCAACCCCGACGGGGTGTGCCAGAGGGCAGCGGCCACAGCAGCAACAGCAGCCGTGGGAAAGTCAAATAATGAGGCAAATAACGTTTAAAAGAATTCCGACGTTTTATACGTACTTGAATGGGAAAGTCTGAGTTAGTCCTTAGGAAAAGCTTCAGCTTAGAGCACCTACCGTAGCAATGTGTGATGTGGCTATCTGGCAGTCATTTTCAAAGTCACAATTTGTGTTATGCATCATTAAGTAAATCGACATTGTGATAATGAGCTCATCTAATGCGGATTTGTTTGGCAAATGCATTGACAATTCAGCTACCAAACTAATGTGGAACATGACAACGTGCTCAGAGTTTTGTGCAGCACGGAAACGTTATAAAAGGTCATTTGTACACATGCTCTTTAAGTGACAACATATAATGTTGTAGTAAAAAAAGGGGCAATGTATGCATCCACTCTGAAAGCCTGCTACCACGGTAGAGGTATACTTCCAAAGCTGTTGTTGAAATTTGCAGTTTTTCATTATGTTTCAAGTGGAGTGAAGAGACGACGACAAACTACGACCCGTGCCAATAATGTCATTTTCCCTTACCCGTGTACCATCACACAAAAATAATGTCGTAAACTGTAGTTTTCGCTCACCAGTATGAAGCGTTGACCGCATACCATTCCATATGCTTCATGTTCCTTCCGCTTTGTCATATCTGCTCCAGTATGTTAATTAATTTTGTCCGTCCTATAGTTGTTATCGGCATTTAATCGTTTGTTTCGCACTGTTTCCTCAGAAGTCGCCAAGGGGCTGTTTAACTAGCACTTTAGACAATTACTCATGTGCAGGGAATCTAACGCTGCCACATGTTGTCAAAGTGATGTGTTTTTATTGTGCTCTGAAATCACATTCTGCACTCATCGTGCTTCTAAATGCTTTGTTGTAGCTCGCTGGTTTGTTTTGGTTGCATGATGTTATTACCAATTTGCATGGCCAATTCAACGTACGGGTGTGGCCAACAATTTGAGACAAGAACGATGACAATAGTGGAGGAGGCGGCCAGTTGCTATCAAGTATATGAATTTAGAAATCTAGTAATTGCTAAAACGCGAAATTTGCATGTTGATTGTTTCATCTGTGCCCACTCTTTTAGTGGGTAGTTGTCAATAAGAAAGCACTTGTTACAGCCAGCACACTGTTTTCAAATTGCTTTCCTGGTCAATGTTATGACCTGCATTTATTATTGAAGGTGTTCTCAGACCCCCTCTGCAGCGAAGACTAATAGGATATATATATATATATATATATATATATATATATATATATATATATATATATATACTTTTCGCAAATTGCAGCTTATCTTTTGATTATTGCCGTTGGGGCACCTTGCTTTACTGTATGTCTCGTATCTCGACGTGCATAGTCAATTTGCTGCACAATCATTTAAAGTATGAATTTATCATGGGGACAGAAGTGTTGTCTTTTGTCTCGCTGTTTCCATTGCCTCTACAAATTAGCCATCGCTTCTGAAAACGGCGCGCCGCTATTAAAGAGGTCGTTTAATTGTAGGGCACCAGCAAATGGTTCCCCAGCGTAGTGAACCACAGTATTTGGAGCAGAAGACTAACTATTATTGGCGCGGATAGCTTTACACAAGCTTGTGTGTCAAGAACTGCAGTGAGCAGGTGCAGCCTGAAGGCCAGGAGAATTAAGTATCCATATTGGAATGCACGCTTTAATAGCGGACGTGCTGCACTTTTTCGTGAAAGCCGCTTCAGTAATTAGACAAAGAATTGTTTACGCAGGCATGAACAGATATTTGTGTCTTTTTCTCAAATTTTCATCGACGTCCTCATTGTACATGTGTTCACATACATCACGTATTTCTCTAACGCCAGTTTTTATCGGCGCTTCATTTCATGTTTTTTCAACATTTAAATGATTAGCGGAGTTGCGCTAAAGTGAACAGGGGCCTTCGCTCTAATGAGAGGTGTTAAAAGTTTTAAGGCGTGGCGCTCTTCGCCACTGAATGTTTCACCGTTAGCTGAAAATCCTTACAGTTGCTGAAAATAATGTTACTGCAATGCCGTAGTCACACTTTTGTCCTTTTCTCTCGGTCGTCCCCAGTGCATTGATATATTTTTTAATTGCGCCGCAGTCGCAACACCACTGTCATCATTCCACTGTCGCCGTTTCGCTGCCGTGATTCCGTCATCGTCATTCAACCTTCATCATGACGTTGGCCGCCATGCCATTGTAACCACTAAATTGTTTCATACCACGGTAGCTTCGTAATTATTCTAATGCCGTCATCGTCATTACATGTTCGTAATATATTGGAGGTCATCCGCGTTCGCGATGTCATTGTGGCGGCTTCTTCATCCAAAAGCCGTCACCCAAGCGTCATGATTAGGATCTTTCGTGCTGCCAATGCTGCTATTCCGTCGTCATCAAACCATCGTCCAAATTTCAGCATCATCGGCTCTTTTCATTCCTTTCTCGTTATTTGTTCATTAACAATCATAAGGTCCGGGCGTTTGGGTAGCACAAGTCTATGTATAGGCCGGTGTTTCCCAGACACTATATGTAGAATTTCGCCACGTGCTGTTTTCTTGCAAAGAATTTGTAAACAATAATAGCGTTCCATGAAAACAACCATGATATGTTCGCCGAAGCCGAATACATGGCACATGTAATGTGCAGATTTTTTTAGTGTTCCTGGCCTTTTTTCGAAAAGTGTGTACTAGACTTTTTTTTTCACGTTAACTTGTGTCATCCTGTATTTGACACTTTATAAATGCCGCTCTTCAATTGACCTATTCGAGCCGACTAGATTCACAATACATGTGCGGATAAATGAGTCAAACTATGTATTGACAATTACTAATCCTATGAACGATATTAGCAAATGGGCGCAATCAAATCCACGTAAAATATTGTGATAGTACCCTTCCTATAGTGAAGCTTTGATGAAGAAGACGTTTCTCATCTGGCACGCGCTGTCAACCTTATGGTTCGGGAATAATCACTGATTCATTATCGTTGTGCTTATCTGTTTCACTGATTGGTACCTGGTTACCTGAGAAGCGTGCGTTAAATTTGGGTGCCTGGACATAAAGGTATAATTATAAATGAAGTAGCAGATTCTGTTGCTAAGGCATCGATAAGTGGCCCAATTCTCCCTTATTACCCTTTGACTGCTGATATCAGTGCTACTCAATTTCGCAGGAGTGTCATTACCCATGCAGTACTGGGCTCTTCAATTACCAAGTCTCTGGATTACCGGTATCTTCCATACTCACGGCACAGAGATTTTTTCTAAACAAGAAAAATTGAAGTGTCCATCACGAGGCTGCGCAGCCATATACCCACAATGAACTTCTATGTACACACGTCTGGTCTGGTCCTCTCACCTATATGCCCGTTTTGTGGTGAAGCAGATACACTAGACCATTTATTGTTGTCTTGCAGGCGTTTTTCTCTTGTAAGAAAACGAATACCGAAAATCCCGCGCCCCATTATTGGCCTAAATTTATCAGTGCCTGTGATCCTATGTTTTGGAGGCTCCGTTATTGGGTTCGTTCACAGAACTGCTTGCTTGACAGTCGAAAATTACCTAATCGAAAGCAATTTATTACGATGTTAGATTATCATCCCCTTTCTTCACCATAGATTTCTTTTTATTTATTTATTTATTTTCTTTGGCTAGATCTTTATGCACGGTTTTCTTATGTTGGCTTTTTTTGACAACGGAAAAATTTAAATTTTTTCAGCTCCTACACTCAAGTTGTCGACTGCCTTGTTTTTTATACATCTAATTTAAACAGCCAATTCATGGCCAATCCTCCACTGTGGGTATGCGCCACAACCACTCAGCCACTCAGAAGAACAACTGCCACACCAACTTGATTGCGCCTGTAAACATATTATAAATACGTTTTCCTTTTTGTCTGCCTCCATGTAAGGTCTTGGTAGAGGTTCTGGTGTCTCACGTAACATGCAAATACCACAGTGGCCGTCAAGTCACCACTCTATATCCAGCGGCAGTGAAACTGTGTCACCACGGGTCGCCATGCCAACCATCATCCTAGCTCCATTCCGTGATCCTTGGACCTTTTTCGGCACTGATGGCGATGACCTCGATGACTGCATTCGACTCTATGACTATGCAAGCGTACATTATAGGTGGTATCCAATCTTGATGGTGGCAGACATCATATTTTATTTAACACGAATTGCGAAGGGCTACTTCGATTACAAACAAGAGGTACTCACGACCTGGAGCGTCTGTAAAACGAAACTTCACGAGTTGTCTGGCCAAACTGCAGGCTGCCAGCATGCCGCAAAGAAATGAACTTGCCTCTTATGTGCAGACATTTACCGAGCCATACCTGATGTCCATTCAGGATGTTCTGGCCCCTTGCGGAAACGTTGACGGGAAGATGACAGAAGCCGACAAGGCAGCGCAAGCACTCAGAGAGATTGGGGACGATGCATTTAACATGAGACTGTTTAAAGTGGTAGGCCACATTCAAAAGTATTCTTTTTAGTTGTGTACATTTTGTGTATGCCCGAACATTTGAACAACATGTTTGAAAATAATCTGCAAGCTGGAGTGAGTTTTCGAAACCATACCCTCGTATTGAAAAACCGAAAATAAATAGTAGTCTTTTATATATTATTCAAAATGCTTTCTTCACTTTATGTTGGCGCCGAGCAGCCGCACGAACAAAACCAGATTTTCGTGCTTCTCATGTGGGTCCCAGCTATGAAGCTGGTGCATTTTTGACCTCTGGTTAGTTTTTCAGACCTTTCACACTTGTTTTAAGATTTGTTAACGTTTTTATCAAAGCAAGATTTTGCTCCACGTCAAGTTACGCAAACATGGATACGTTCTTTTACTAAACATTTTGGTATAATATTTTTGTGCATTCACCAATGGTTTTGCAAATTTTTACTCAAAATTAGCAATTACTTCCACTTCGCACAGTTTTTCGAACAGTATTCGTATTATTCATCACATGGCATTTATCCGACTTCTTTTCACATGCCCACCACTTAGCTACATAAAAGCGAAAGCTCTACTCAGTTGAGTAATTCATCAGCTACTACTTCTAGCGCGGCTAGCAGTTTTAGCACCTTAAACACTCTTCGACAGTCCACGAGATAATTACTGAATGGCGACTCTTCCAAAATGATAAAAGCCGACGCATCGCTTACCACTTCGGCCACCTTCCGAACACGGTAGAGACTAGAGACATAAACGTGGGAGGAGGTCCGTATGGCGGCTCCGCATTCAACGTCTGAGACTGCCACCTAAGTTGATCGACGCGAAATTAAATTCGCGTTTCGCACACATTTATTGCGAGGAGAATCTACTTGCCCACAACGGACGATATCACTTATACAATCCGTTGTTAGAGAAGAACTGGCAAGCACGGACCTTCAAAGCATCTCTTCTGTGAACCGTGCTGACATTTCCCCTCCGACCATATTCAACCCTCTTCAAAGACATTGTCTTACTCTGAATTATCGCGATTGGAATGCGCGGAGGATGCCTGACGATAAGCCAATTTACTTCTGATATGGACGTGTGTGAAACGTTTCAGGGTATTACTGAACTCCTTCGCCGTCGTCTTCTGCAACTAGCTTCTCCAGCTTTCGCTATCTACCATGAAGTCAACACGAGGTATCAAGCAACGCTGAACCAGAAACAACTTCCGAGAAAACTACGACCGCCGCTCAGTAGAGCCGCTCGCCCTCACTACGACGCTGACTTTCACATTCACGTCCACCGCGCAGTTCCTCTTTTGCCTCTTTACTAGCGGCGTTTTCCTTCGGGACACTGACGGTTGAAGCACCTGGAGGTGGCGCTCCTATTACGACCTCTCCTCAGATTCCTCAAATGACGCTCCCTACCAATCATAACGTGATCGATGTTGAAGTGGGTGGCCTGCTTGCTACAGCTTTAATCGACACCGGCACCCACGTTTCTGTAATGAGCTATCACCTAAGTCCGCATTTGAATAAAGTTATGACTCCTGCCCCATAATGGTTTCGACGGTGGTAAATATTCAGTAGCTGGCCTCTGTACCGCACGTGTCACAGTTGCCGGCCGTTAAAGTTCCGTTTTGTTCACCATCTTCACCCACTATTTCAATAACGTCATCCTCCGTACTGCGTTTTATCCGCCTGCACTGCCCTCATCGATTGGCCTATGGTATTCTACAGCTTTACCTACGAAGTGTAATTGATCCATCCGGATGAAACTAGAGTCGGCTCTGTTCTGCTGAGCATGTCAATTTTCCGCCGGGAGCCGCGACTTGTGTTGCTGTTACGCCCTCTCCACAAGTGCCCCGTGGTGACTACGTGCTCGCTCCCATCACTTCTGTTAATGCAGTCTTGCTTTTGCATATGCTTTTATAACTCTACGCCAGAACTAAACTTGCCTTCCTATGGTGAATTTCGGATTGAGCTCACAATTGTTACAACGGAGCATGTCCCTTGCTATGCTGACGCCCTCCTGCAACTACGCTATCTCGGACTTGTCTTGACATGGTGTTGCTCGCTCGCGCACCACCGATATCCCATCTTTAAAAATCGGTCTCTTGCTGACCTGAACAAAATGTTTGCTCTAGACGTTTTGCCCCATAAACCTCACAAGCTCATTCGTCTGTACATGTCTTAAAGGGATCTCTTTGAGCTTTGTGACTGTCCTCTGCGTCAAACCTGCGCTGTGAACCACCGCACAAACACAGGCCATCCCTATCCTATTCACCAAGGGCCATGTAGGATCCCACCAGCTGAGCTCCACATCACTGAAATAGAAGGCGACAAGATGTTTGCCAAACATATATTCGAGCCATCCTGCGGCAGTTAGGCTTGTCCTCTGGCTTTCCATAAAGAGAAAGACGACAGCTGGAGATTTTACGAGGAATACAGGCAACTTAACATCACCAAAAAAAGACATGTACCGGCTCCCCTGCACACACTCAATTATCTGTACAGCGCCAAGCACATTTCTTGAATACACCTTCGGTCAGCGAGGTGGCAGATCACTGTTGAAGACAAGTACCGTTAAAGTACAGGTTTTGTTACCCCTGACGGCCTTTCTCCGTTTGAAGTTATGCCCTTCGGCTTGTGCAATGCCCCCGCCACCTTTGAACGCATGTTGGACACACCTCTTCACAACTTCTTCATTTATTTTCACCGACATTTGAAACGTACCTCGACGGATTTTCACCTACATAATTTATGTGTTTCGCAAAGCCAGTGTGCAACCTAATTCCTCCAAGTGCCACTTCAGAAGTGACACAGTTCTCGGTCCTATCGTCGGCTCGACCGTTGTTCATCCCGACCCTGACAAAATTCAAGGCGCGCAGAAATTCCCCGTTCCAACCTGCACAAAGGAAGTTCGTAACTTTCTGGGACTGTGCTCCTGCTTCTGTCGTCCTGTCAACAACTTCGCAGAAATCCCAAACACCCTCACAAATTTACTCCAGAAAAGAGTCTCCTTTTTATCGGGTTTGAGCACAGGTTGCCGCCTTCTCTGCCCTCATCACGTCACTCGATGCACCAGTGGTCCTGGCTGATTGCGGCGTCTCTGTTTCAACAGAACTCCGCACTGGTACCGGTGCCCACAGAATCCGCGCGCAGAATTACAATGGGCATGATCATTTTATCGCCTACCCCAGCCGTCACCATAGCCTAGATTAACGGGAACTACTGCATTACTGTGATAAAACACACGAAGATGATGACGCTGACTATCTGTGCGGCACGCCGTGGACAAAAAAGAGCACGAGATGGCGGCGGCAGCGAAATAAAAAAGGAATAGGAGGTAGCAGGATGGATCGCAGCGGGGTCAGGAAAAAGAAGACTGGTTTGACACGCGTTCGAGGAGACGAAGTATACCGAGAGGGCTGCCCGGGAGAGTCATTGGGACACCAGCTAACCGTACGCGCTCGTACACTTATCGGTGTCCAGTGTGGCTACCATCTGCGCACAACTGTTCCCGCCCAGCACTGTTCCTGGTTCGTTCCTGAACCAGGAACAGTGCAGGAACCAGGAACCAGGAACCAGGTTCAGGTTCCTGAACGTTCGTGCCGCCGCCACCACTCACCCAGCACTTCGGCAAGTTGACACGCTACGTTCTGCTGAGCGACCAAATTGTCCCGTTGCGGGCAAGTGCTATTGAAGATGAGGATCTGAACGTGATCAAGAAAATGTAGCATAGGGACTTAGAATGCATGTGTAGCACGTACTTTAGTTACTGTGTGACGTGTGCGCTGTTCTGTTTTTATAGGGTGTGATAGAGTGCTTAGTCCTAACATATGTTATTTACCGGCCTAAGCGTCCGCGGCTCCATTCTTCACCGCACCGCGCGTCCACAAACGTGACGGCCCGCAGCCTTTACACTACAGTTAGGGAACGGGATGCTCTTGCTCTTGATTGGGCCCTGGGTCAAGACCGCCCCTACGTATATGGTCGCCATTTCACCGCCCCTGCCCATCACCACGCACACTGATAACTGCAGTACATTAAGGATCCCACTGTGAGTTTCCGTCACTGGGCACTGTATCTCCCAGAATGCACTTACTCCAATGCTTATAAATATGACCCATTACACTAGGATGCTGACTGTCGCACAAGCCCGTGGGTCTGCTTGATCTACCTGATGTGCCTGCATGTGTACTCACTCTACCCTTTAGGACACATGCGTGGTGAATACCGTCATGATTCTATCTTGCGTGAGCTTATTCAGAAACTGTATTCGGCAGCGCACGACGCACCACTTCACCTCTTAGTGGTTAAAGACAGCAAATTATATCGTCACAACATCTATTCGAATGGACGCGAACTGCTGCTCGTCATTCCTACGCATTTACGTTTGATCGTTCTTGGCCAGCTTCATGATGTCCAAACCGCTGGTCACCTTTGAGTTTCTCAGCTCTACGACCATGCTTAGCGTCGCTTCTTTTACCGGGCCTTTAAAGTTCCGTTCGTCGGTACATCGCTCTATGTGAGCCACGACGACGCCGAAAAAAACCACCTATTCCTCCTGCTGGCCTCCTTCAGCCCGTTTACGTCCAATCTGACGCTTTTTTCAGAGTTGGACTTCACGTGGTCGGTTTTATCCCTGCCTCTACTATCGAAACAAATGTATTCCTATTGCTGCAGACCAAACCACCTTGGACGCAGTTACGCGTGCTCCCCGCACTAACTGTGCTATGGATATCGCCATTACCTGCACCATGATTTTATCTTACATCAATGAGCGCCTCGTCAATTTCTCACCGACCGTGGCCATTACTTTCTCTCCAGAGTTATTGAAGACTGGCTTAGATACTCAGCGAGACAGCGAAAACATCTGTAATGAGCCTAAAGATGGCTTGATTTGCAAGAGTTGTTTCCTCTTCAAGAGAATTCATGCGCCGTCTTTGCTGCGACCGCCCACTCAACCAACATGATCTGGTTCGTGAGGCAGGAGCTGGATAGCAGCGTCTCCCACTGCTCTTGTGGGTGGGGGGTTTGGAGCAAAGGAGGCAAGACTGCGTTTGGTTTGCAATCTATGACAGAGTTCCTGACTGTTCGCAGTATTTACAATATTCGTCATATTGAGTAGGGAACATGAGATGAATCCTTCTTGCTTGCGGGAACGCGTTGGTTTGGAACAATCTTAGCGTTTTGTGCGTCTTGGTAAGCCGTGGATGCCGTGGTGTGGACCGTTCTGCGGTTGAGTCTGTAGTGCTGAGTGATTTCTTGGTAAGTTGTCAGCGTAGTAAACTCTTCTGTGCCCTCCAGGACCTTGTCGATAAGTTTTAGGGCCTAGGAAAGGGCAGGTCTGTCGCCGTCCAGGTAGGCGTGAGCGGGTGTCCACAGTATTCAACATTTCTTTCATGTAGCTTGGCTTTTAGTATGCGTTGAGTCGTAGGTGAGACCCAGTCCAACGAAAAGCTTCTGCAGACTTCTTGGCAATGAGTTATATTGACTGTTGTCGTAGCCTGTGTGAGGGTTAATACCACGCTTTTTTCTCCGCTTCCTGTGTTGTTGCATCTGGTACTGTGGAGCTGACGAGGACATCCATTTTTATGATCACCATAACGCCTTTGGCTCTTCTGCCACGGTATGCGGCTGCATCTCTATAGGCCGCCTTCTGGAGGGACCCGTGAGTCCTGCCCAGGATTTTTGCTACGCGCCGCTCTTGGTGGTGGGCAGGGTGCATATTTTTCGGTAAGGGATAGATCATGACGTGACGTCGGCAATGAACTGGAATTTGTCTGGGTAGTGTACCATTTGTAGGGGAATTTTGGTAGATTTGTTTATTAACTTTCTGTCCTATTTGGGTCATAGCCAGGGACATTTTCAGAGTGAAGGGATAGCCCTCCATTAGTTCTTCAGCCATGATATGTATACCCTTACGGAGAAGGCTGTCTGTAGACGTGCTTATAGGAAGGCAAAGGGCTTGCTTTGTGGTTTTTCAAAAGAGTGTGGTCACTTTGATTTTGTCGATTTTCCACGCACTGCGCTGCACATGTCACTACAGAGAAGTTGTATGCTCGAACAAGGCGCATGGTGTTCTCTTTCATACCTCGGTGTCTGCTCGTTATTTTACGAATCATGTGTAAAAGTTGCTGCGTGGTCTGAGGCTTTGGAGCATCTGGTCGCATTTTGCATCAGCTTGTATGTGAAGTCAAAGGATTTGGATTATTTTGCAGAGATTTACAATCTGTACCTCTAAAATGATCTGTAACCTATCTTCATCCTTCCTTGTGCGACGCCGCCGGGCCACAAGAAGCTCTGATATTTAAGGTGAGCAGGCAAGTCCGCTCTCGTCTGCATATCTGTCTACCTTGTCCGCTGCAAGTTGCTGGGTGCCTTGCAGGCTATCGAGCGGGTCCTTAGCCGTCCATATGGCCACACCATCTGCATACAGTGCATTACCTAGGCTAGGTATGCTCCCCAGCTGCTCCGGGAGACCGAGAAGCGCGATGTTAAAGAGATGTGGGCAGAAAATCGAGCGTTTGTGAATGCCTCTGGTTCAGAGTGCGATGAAGTCAACGGCTATATCCCCGATCTTGACAGTTGGTGTGCGGTGAGATAGAAACACCACAACGTATTTGTATCTTCTCTACCCACATCCTGTGTTTGTTGTTAAAATTCTGAAGGATCGCCTCGAGTGCCACTTTAGGAAATGACCCCTTCAGGTTTAGCGCCAGACTTCCCGGTGGCGAGTGGCATGTGGCGGGAACGCGTATATCCTTCAATTGAATTAGCATGTCCAAGGTATCGAGATGTCGTCTCAAGCCAAACATGGTGTCCCACACTTGCTGGGTTTTCTTCGGGTGTTCTTGGAGGTGTTTGAGTACCTTTTCCATGACCTTGTGAGGGACATCGGCTCCAGGTTATTAATGTGCGGGGACTTGTCCAGCTTGGGATGAAGCGTATTTAGCCTGTTGTCCCTTGTTGGGGAAGCCTGCTTGATGTCCAAAAAGTATTGAAGTAGTCTAGAAGCGTCTCTAGGGCCTGATCTTCGAGATGTGCCGAGAGTTTGTCAGTAACCTGGTCGCGCCCGAGCGCACTGCTTTGCCTGCTTCCATCAATGGCTGCACAAAGTTCGTATAGTGGTATCGGCACGACAAAATACAAATTTAGGACAGCTTACCACCCACAACCCAACGTCTTGACTGAATGATTCAATCGGACTCTAACTCAGATGCTTTCTATGTATGTTTCTTCTGACTACAAAGACTAGCCAGTTCAGTGGCCCTTCCTTACTATTGGCTACAACTACTCCCGTCATGATACCGCTGGTTTATCCCTCTTTTGTCTTCTGTTTGGCTGTAATCCAACGTTAACTTTTGACCCTACGATTCTCGCTGCCATCAATACGCCCAGTCGATACTCCCGTGGGGCCATTTCCAGAGATGACGAGGCACCCGAGCTAGCTCGCCATCATTTGACTCTATCGCAATACCACTAGAGACACCTCTATGACTCCCACCATGGCAACGTTACCTGAACACCGGATACCCTTGGGCTTCTTTCAACACCGGCTCGGCGTGTTCAACTCTGTGAAATTTGTTTCCTTGTACACCGGACTCTACCGTTTTTAAGTCGCGTAGCAGACGCCACTTACGAGATTGAACAGCTCGAGCCTTGTTCTCCCTCCGTTTCGCAACCTGCGGACATTGTTCCCGTATCTCGCCTTAAACTTTACCTCTCGCCTTCACCATAGCAAGCACCATGATGGCAATTTGTAGCCCAGGGGTTATGTCACATTACCCTTCTTCTAGAGCAGCGCCAATAAAATAGACGCTTCTTCTCTGGCACGTGCTCTTATTCATATGGTTAAACGCTTTGTTTTCCTAAATATATTGTCAATTCGCTTTCCTTTTCTCTTTGCCTCCACGCAACAATATATTTAGACAATCTTGTTTGGACTGATAATCATACACGCCCCGCGCGCGCCACCTGCAGTGGCAGCGATAGATAGCACGGAGTGTTAATATGGACGCGCTTGAGAGGAGCATAAGCTGCCGCACGTGCTTCAGATGTTAGGCATATTAGTGGTGCCAATGCGGTGTGTCATGAAATTGTTGCAGTTCTAATTAAAGTACGTCAGTGTCATCCTGGGAAAGTGTCTGTTGAAATGCCTTTGCGTTTGACGCATCTATTTCGAGCACAATTATGAATACGTGTGCACACAAATGCTTGCCGTTTCCGGATCATCTTGTTCCTGCTGCTCCGCAGATAAAGCCAAAGGCAGATGACCATGTGTGCGAAAATCGATCCCTGGCCATGGTGGTGGCATTTGAATGAGGCATGTGTGTAAAAAAAAGCTGCAGTTAAATTTATATGTTGAATAAATACCACGTCAGAGAAGTTTATTCTAAAGGCCCAATGTGCCTGTCTTAGGTGCAGTCTTTCTTATAGACGTTAAACTTCATGAATAAATCACACATTGTGAAATTATGACATTTCATGTAAACTGGCTTAGAAGTCTGTAGAAATCTTTATACCTTCTATGATTATCATCCAGATTCTACATATAAGGTAGGGCTGGAAATGGAAATTCGTCCGCATTGAGCCTATTAATACAGGCATGACGAGAGTGGCGGCTGCCTTAGTGGTGTCAAAACTAATTAGGACATTAAAATTACATATTGAGCATTCTTACTTTGCTAATGTTCTCGGGGTCACTTAAAAATTTGAAATCACGAAACTGACATAAAACACAGCGTCAGTGCTGGCACCCCTATATCACTATTGGGGTATGATGTTATAAGGCTGAATATTTTACTGATTCCTTCTGCGCGATACGAAACCTGCATTTGACTACTGTTTGCAATGTTTAACTAAAATAAATATTTTATTTATGTTTCAGCGAGATACGACAAAACAAGCCACCGTTGCGTACCTCCATCAGCAACGACGAGTGACTAGCCGTGTGCAATGGAGTGGGGCCTTTGATACGTGAAAAAAATGGAATATTATATTTTTCACGCGCAAACCGGAGTCCGAAAAAATATTACCCACACTTTTTCTTCTTTTACGTATCTATGGAAATTATAATGTTCAACAGTATTTGTGTCTAAAACCAGAGATAACGAGAAAGGAAATGAAACGGAAAATTCGGGCATGTTTCGAGGTCAGCAGCACTTCATCAATGTTCTGCTGCAAGTTATCCTTGGCAGCAAACCAATATGCGGAATGGTAAGCTGAAATTTATTTAGTTTTACGAAAAGTGAAATTAAAGTATTTTCAAGGATGAACCTTACTTGCACCCCTACCTTAAATGCTTTGCGAATACTGAATTTTGTTTGCGAGATTTTGCGAGAAAATTTTGCTTCTTCACATTTTCCGTGCTGTGAAATATCCTGAGGGCAGGTGTACATGTAACATTATTTATTCTTCGTACTGACTGTGGCCTAGTTGCCGATGTCAGTGCCTACAGCAAGCAATAGTGACATAGGAACGATCACTTGACAATGGTTCATTTGACGCAAGGGCTCCTGGTTGCAAGGGGCATTGTCGCGCCTGAAGGAGTAGAATAATAAAAAAAACACGGAAGCTCAACAGAATGCCCCGTCAAATTTCGCAATTTTCTTATCTACTCAGGTTTCGCAAATATAAACTTCGTGCACACTTCAAGGCTCGCAAAGCCAAACTAGAATATCTAAAGGATCATGACGCTGTGCTAGCGCTTTTCTGGTTGACGAAGTGCATGCTTTTGCGTGACTGCAATAAGCTGTCCTTGAGGCCATACGTTTCAGTATCGACTTTAATTTTTAATGGAGTTTCCACGTTTCTCAGCAAACCAAACCAGGATTAGTTTAAAGGACTATCTATGTGACATAACCAAACACATATCTCGATTCGGCACAGAGAGGCACTAAGCCTTTCAATTATCAACCTCTTCACATGGCCCTCTTTACACTGCTATACTGTTAACCAAAAAGAAAATAATCTGACACACCTGCGCAAAATTAAGCCACCTAAATGCTGATTCTAACTGAAATGCTAGAATGCATTTTTCTAATGTTTCGCAATCGTACAATCTCAAACATAAAAGTTAACCGGCATAAATATGAAATATATAGAAGGTAAAACGTCCTCTACTGACGCCGCCAGAAAGCGCCATCCGCAATGCCAACTGCAGCTTGACAACAGGAAGCGCAGTATCAGCAGCATAGCTGCTGCTTTCGCGGTTGTTCAAAGGTTTTCATCCAACAGTATTCGCTGCTATGAGGACAGCAGGTCATGTGCGGAGTGGGTAGCAATGATTTTTCTGCTGTGGGAACTAGAAATGGGCTACAAATAGAAAATGCCCATGCGAAACACTGGCGACTACAGTCGACGTGCCGCGTTGGCCCGGTCACCGTAGCTAAAGCCTGAATATAGATCTGAATTTTAAATAATTCGCCTTCTGCTCGATGCTTTAATGTGAAAAGCATATTGCCACCCCCCGAACCCTTTGTATCTTTCCGGAATAGGCTCCAACACATCAAATGCTCCAACAATCTACGCTCAAAGATAGCCTTACCTGCCGTAAGAAACCCTACGTGACTGTTACAGCAGGCATCCGCATAACGTAAAACTATTTAAATATGTTTTTATTCCAATCTCCTAACGTCAAGTTTGCGTAAGCCCCGACGCAAGCATCGGGCGGTCACCCGCAGGGTTGTCTGAACAAACCAATCAAATACTCCACTCGTTCATAGGAGGTCAATTTTGCTTGCTTGAAAAACGAATAACATTGCCTGCACTGAGCGGCATGTCCTATCTAATTGGTTCAAAAGAGGCCAGGAGAATGCTCAAGTGGAGAGGGATTCGATGGCGCCGAGCCACTGCACTGAATATCGATAACCGGATGAAGCGGGTGGTGCCGGCGTCTGCGATTGATCCGCTTTCTCTTACTCAGCTTGCGGTGGCTCGTCGACAATCGCGGCGGCATGCAACGGAAGCATAAGAATGACGCTAAAACGGATCCTCAGCAAAGAAGACTTTGCAGAACGAGGTCGTAAACGTGCCAAAAGTTCTCGTAAACGTTACACTGCCACGCAAAAAAGCTTTATTACACGCAAATAAACCCATGCTCTTCGGCAGGAGCGAGCAGCCATTGCCGGAGCGATCCGCGGCAGCTCTCTTTCATTTCTTTCGGAACGGGGCAGCCTGCGGCTATTCAGAAGAAAATTCAGTTTTGTTCGGCATATTATTGCATATTTAACGCGTGCGCGTCACTTTGACGCGGTAAGTTTTTGTGTTTTTGTGACCTCGCGTGAGAGGCAGGCGAAGTGGATGCAGCCCGAAAACTTTTGAACAATAGCCCAGGACTAATGGCAAAAAGGCGTTGAATCAAAAATAACCATTTTTGTTTTGTTAGGTAAAACATGCATTATCAGTGTGTACACGTTATATCAGATGGGGAGCTATCGCGGTTTTCATGACGTCGCGTGACGGACAGGTGAAGTGGGGCTCGTCCAAAAAAATGTTTTTGACCAATCGCGGTGGGCTGCTTGCAGAATTAGAATATAAAAGTTTGAAATAGTTTTACGTTGTGGCGCCCGTGTTTTACAATGCATTCATTTCTCTTCGTGCTTACAGCAATTCCGTTGATATTTCTTATTTACAAAATCAAGGAAAAGTATGATTATCCTTCACTGAACAAGGCTTAAATATTTCATAGTTACAGAGGCTTGAGAGCCGCAAGAGCAACTGAGGTTATAAAGCGTCAAACCTGAGATAAGAATACATGCATAGATGGAAACTTTTGATGGAATAACACCAATATTTGAAATGTCATTTAACAACCGCTAGCAACTAAAGAACATTGTCAACGTATTAGGCACATTCTAGAAATAAATAACACAAACATCTGTTACAATGTTACGCAGCCATTAGTGTGAACGCTTCCCTATTTTGATCGCTTACGCCGGACACGTTTTAAGATGTGGTTCACGTTAAGAGTTTCTTGGAATCAGATTCGTGCAGCCTTATTGCCATCTTTTTTTATTCAAAAGGTCATGTTTAAGAAGCGTGTCAATGGCTAAGCCAACATCAAAACCACTTCGTTAACGCTTTCCTAGGGGAAAAGTGAATTCTTAACAGTGGATGACACTGAGTGCCACAGCCGTATGCGAATTCACTGTACACTGGCAACAGCACCGCCATGCTGTGTCGAGGTGTACGGGCTCCTTCGTGAACTCTGATCAAGGAATTGAGGCTTTGAACTCGTGTGAAGGATGACGTCCCTCTCATCACTTAGCTTACAACAAGTAAGTACACTTCGGCTACAACATTGTGTTCGAATTTACAGAGCCATCGGCAAGAATTTTATGTTCGCTTTCGCTTGAAAAAGCTCTGTTCGTTATGCGATGCACTGGAAGAAAACACTATACCTGAGAAATATCAATTGCACGAAGGCCCAACCATGGCAGCGTTCAACTACTTCACGCCTAGCGAGTGGCTTACATGAACAAAATGCTTTGAACGCCTCAGCATTCCCTGTGATCTAAGCAACAAGAATACGTACCACTCTTCAAGGAAGCTCTTTCTCGCCATCATGGGTCACTGTGATTGCGGGACTGGTTAGGTGTCACTGCTCGATGAAACTCTAACACCGACTTGGAGCACTAAGCACGTACCTCTGATTGTGCTGAGGGAACAGGGTTCGAGGCCAACTGCCGGATGCGCATATGGACGAGAGAGCAGAGCCGGGACTGATGCGTGGTCGCTGCATTAGCTAGGCAAGGTAATTCAAGCTACAGGACTCCAGTCGTAACGCAAATTAGGGCAGAATAAGTTGTTAGAAATCCCTACCAAGTATAACGTAATGAGTGCATTGCTCAAGAACGGCAAATAAAACAAGTTGGGTGACCGAACATGGCGAAGCGGGTGGAGCACATTCTAAAAACGCAAGGGGCTCCTCCATCGGCCACATTTAGAGCGCGCGATAGAGGTGGCGTGACTACCTTCTTTAGGTGACGCCGAGGACCATGGCCCATGACAGATATATTAGCCTCGATGTGGACAAGTGCAGTGATGATAACCCCATCAAAATGCAGCATGCATCGTCTAGTTCGCAGAGTAACTAGAAGGCTTTGGGGTAGAGTCGTCTACGCAGAGTTTCCCCAGAGCGCTGCATCGTCTAGTTTTCCTTAGTGACGGAGCCGGCTTTCTCGGTGATGTCCCGCAGCGAGACACCGCGGAGCGGGAGGACGGATGATAGAAAGAGGGAGGTGAGGCGTACGATGTTGTTGGGAAAGAGACCCTCGTCCTCAGTGCCCTTAAAGATCCGATCATTTATCTCATGCTCCGCCCCCGTGCCCAAACCAGACATGAAGGAGATGGGCCTGAGACTCTCAGCCCCAGGGTTTAGATTCTCGATTTCAGGGCACCCAAAATCGAGGTCCTCATTCCTGACATGCTCAGTAGTTGCCTTTTTCTTTGCCGACCTAACCTCAGAATGCGTATGCATTGCAACCTGAGCTGTTTACGACTGCCCTCCATTCTCGAAGAGCCTGTTCGGCCGCGATAGATGGGTAACCTTCACTACTTTAACTGCATTCATTTCTGCTATCTCAGCCCTGAGTGGTTGAACGATTCCTCTAAGTGTAGGGCTCCCTTTTTGGATTAGACTAACTAGCTCAAAGCTAACATGATCTGAAGCAGCATCCCCTTTTACCTGTGGCTGTGCCATTTGCTCGACCTTCGTGGCCTGCGGTCCATGGTCAACCTCTTGCGTTGCGATGCGAACCACAGGAGTCCTCGAGTGGGATCTTGCAATGGAGGCTGATCTTCTCTTGTATCGGGATCCGCCGCCCCTAGGTCGCAAGCGCCCGCGCTGGTTCATGCTGGTACATCCTGGCTTGACCGTGTGCAGCTGCGGGAAGTCTTCTTCCGCGTCGTGACCTCATTGACAATCCGGATATGATTATTGTTTTTGCCTCTCCTTTCTCCTGTAACTCACGACATAGGGGATCTGGAAGTGCTGCTTGCAGTTCCTGTCCGCTGTGATGTGTGCGCAGCCGCACAGCTTGCACGTAGGCTTGCAATCGTGCTCCTCCGACGGGAACTGCTTGCCGCATCACTTGCACGTGACGTCGTCTGGTGTAGGCCATACTTGACCGCGATGTCCTATCTTACCGCAAGCGTAGCAAACATCTGTCTGTTTTCAGAATAGTGAGTAGCGAAACATGCTCGCGCCGCAAATAACATGATTTGGAACCTTGAGGCCGTCGAAAAGAATCACAACGGTTGTAGAGCTCTTGATTCGCCTTACTTGAAGAGCTGTTGGGTTCCTGTCAAGAACAATAAGCGCCTGAAGTCTCAGTGGATCGATGTCGACGTCCACCCCTCGTATGAACCCCTTGCACGTGTCGTCCGGGGCAGCCATATATGCGTTCACTTCATATTCCGGACTGCCCACGACAATACTGGATATCGTGGCATACGCTCTGGCAATGTTCCACCGCAATGTTCTTTATGACTTTAGGACAAACTACGTCCTGGACGATTGTTTCCTCACCGAGTCAAGCCGCTCTGACCTGGGTGATACCGAACTTGATTTGGCTAACACAAATCAAGTTGCAAATCAACTGCAAAAGTTGATGCAGTTTTGACGCAGCTTGCTTTTTCACCTTCGTGAGCGACGGACGAGGCTGCGACAACGTCACCACGCCGGGCTTGGCGCTCGGCGCCTCTCCTTTACCGTTGGGCACTGTTTTGACTTTCCGTCGATTAACAGCCGTGGTCCAGATAGAAGTTCCTCAGGAGAGACTTCTTCTCCGTCTGCCAAAACTGGCATATACAGTCAACTCTCAGTTGTACGAACGTCTGTTTATCGAATATTTCAGAATAACGAACTTTTTCAAAATCCCCGGCAGTTTTCTTACAGATGCTATGCAAAAATCTTTACCCTCAATGAATTTCGGAAGAGTAAATATTTCAGTTAAACGGACTCGCTCAGAGGACCAAGGCTTATTTTTACGATTAGTTCAACGAAGTTCTGCGCCCTGCACTGCAGGCGCGACCGATGCCCGCCCTCATCAAACCGCCGCTCCAGCGGTAATCTAACGTCGCTTGCGCTACAGCGCCCGTAGGGCAAAGCGGCGGCACGGAAAACGAACGGCAGCGAGGCATAGCCTCAGAGATCACCCGCGTAAAATGAGCAAGCATGTAGTCTCGGAGGCCATGAACAAAGTAACATGCCATGTCTTATGTTGGTCTAGTGAATATTCAGTTTAGTGAACTTTCAGTTAAGTGAACTATTTCCTTCGGTCCCTTGAAGTTCACTCAAGTGTGAGTTCACTGTACAATGCACAGGCTGCACGACGGCGAAATACGAGGAACGCGCCTTGCGTCTCCGCAGCTGTCGCGAACGCCTGTGCTCAGTAGTTGGTGCGAACACCCAGGCTTAGCTTGGCGGCCACTCAACGATGGCAGAAAAGTCCTCCAAAAATGACGAGAAAAGGGCGCCCACCTCTAAAAAGGCAATCATGTGGTCACGATGACTAGGCGGATAGGTCGATGTAAAGGTTCGGTGATTCGTATCCAAAAACGACGGCGAAAAAAATGAATACGATGGAGCCGACAAGAGCACGTCCGCACATTTCGGACAACATAGAGATAAAACACTAAAACATTCATAAAACACGAATATAAATTTTATTGTATGCTGAAAGAAGTGCACCGGTAATGCGGCAGTGATGTGATTGTAGGCAGAATGTGTGTAAACGAAGGAACATTTTAAACGGATGTCTCGGTTATCTGTTTTTATAGTATGTTGCTCCAGACTTATAAAAATGCTAATGGTACTGTACATGGATGCTTCCACTTTATTGTGGTGAGCTGCTATTTGCCAGCCTAGAATCTATAGCTAATGTCCGGCGTCTTCCACACCTAGACTTAGTCACTGCACAAAATGCTCCGAAATACGCTTGTGACGCATGGAACGCGTGCATATTTTTTCTCACTCATCAAAATATCAATACTGTCGATGCATCAAATATGATGATGATTCCGTTATTTGAGCAAAATGGGAACGCCACTTTGCCATAATCATCACCATCTGCGCCTGGCTCATGTGCCTGTGCCATGTGAAGCCAGCCTGGGCCTGGGGTGCGAGGAGCGGCGACCAGGAAGCTGGTCTGGAGCTTCGCGCACATGAAGGTTGTCTCCCAAATGGCTCTTGCACCCTGTGTCGTCTCTGAGAGCCTGAGCTGGTCGCTGGCTCTGAAGCCACGGCCCTGGGCCCATAGAACATAGGACTTTTACACAGATTAAATTTCGTATTCATAGATGGTCACAACTTTCCTGCCGACGAAAAATGATGGGGCACGGTCTTCGCAGAAATAAGATGGCCGCACCGTTGAATCATATTTTCCTCTAACTCTGCAAAAACGAGCAGAAGTAGTGCAGCGAAGTTTCACAATCCTTGCACTAGGAATATTGTCAGCCAAACTGTGATAAGGCCAAGCCGCTATGGCCAATGCCGGTACATCACTTCAACGCACACATTTCGGACGTTCCCTCTAGCTATCCCGTTACCCCACAAAGCGACGTTTTCCTTTATTCTTACTAATACAGCTAAAGAATAAATACAACGCGACCACTCTCACTTTTTAGAAGCTGCCCACTTTGCACGTCGTATGAAGGAGTACTTACAGAAATCAGCTAGTTCATCTCAGTTCTAGCCTGTGCCACCCACGTAACCAGTAGGGTGCGTGTTCGTCCAAAGCTTGAGAAACTAAAAAAGGGCGGGCACAGAGATTCACGGCTAGGCCATGCAAAATTGTGAGCTTGTCGTATATTGTCATCAAATCGCTGCTTTCATCAGCAGCATCATGCGGCTGTATGGCGGAAATGCGAAATCCAACTTCCATGGCATGGCAGTAGCCCTACTGAGACAAATATTGAAAGGAGGACGCCTAGCTTTCACTTATTTAAAATTTGTGTCAGTACCGTTACTGCCACGAAATCAGTTTCCTTTTTTGTTGAAAGATGATGTTTTCGCTTTCGTTCATAAACTGTCTTTTAATTTTGAGCTTTTATAGCCTTTGTTGGCAAAGTATAATTTTTCTACATATACGTTGCAGCTATCTTGCAACCACGCGAACAGTTCTTTCAGGCGCTGTCGTACAGAGTCAACATACAGTGGTAGGACCACTTTAAAGCAAATTCAGAAATAAGTTTCATGACGACAAATTATTTTAACAGCAGCAGGGAATCAAGCACAGCCACATGGAGTTCGATCTTCTTACAAAGCGCGGAAGCCGACAAAGTCAGCAAACAAGCGGCGAACGCGAGCGCTGCTCTGACATCTTAAGCGTCTTTTTTCCGGTTTCCCACTATGTAGCAATATATAGTGTGAACTTAATACTCGCGACTATAGTTCAGATTTTGCTGTCAGTTTCAGACTAAAATCATTCACAATCACAGGCACAATCTTGTTATTTCATATTCATAGATATTGGCGTCCTTGGTTCAGTGCGCAATCGATGGTAGACATGAACTGTAACTAACTTGCACTGCCGAAAGGTACCGTAAGAATAACCTGCAAAAGTCTACCATATACCAAAAAATATAAAATTGTTGCAATAGGTTCTATTCTGATCTCTGACACATAAAAATTTTTCATTACCCATATCCTATTTCAGTGCTGTGACTTAAACAAATTCTCCTTGTGAAGCATGTCAGTAGCCGTTATACTGTTCCGTGCGTATTATGACCGAGTGAAAGTCATCATTATTGTTCTCAAGTGCTTCAGAACGATTTAAAAAGAATATTAGCATGAGGCGGAATTTCCCCACGAGTAGGTTGAATGTATATATATATATATATATCAAAGAGAAGGAAGGGGGTTAACCGAGGGGCCCGATTTTTATTAGTCATATCATAAGAAGCCAACAAACACTGACACCAAGGAAAACATAGGGGAAATTACTTGTGCTTAATAAATGAAATGAAGAAACGATAAATTATAGGAAATTAAAGAGGATGAAAAAACAACTTGCCGCAGGTGGGAACCGAACCCACAACCTTCGCATTTTGCCATTTCATCCACTTTACTTTCCATTAATTTATCGCTTCTTCATTTCATTTATGAAGCACAAGTAATTTCCCCTATGTTGTCCTTGGTGTCAGCGTTTGTTGGCTTCTTATGATATGACTACATATATATATATATATATATATATATATATATATATATATATATATATACGAAAGTTGAATCTCAAAATTATTCTGCAGAAAACTAAAGTAATCTTTAACAGTCTCGGAAGATACAGCAGTTTACGATAGGTAGCGAAGCACTGGAAGTGGTAAGGGAATACATCTACTCAGGACAGGTAGTGACTGCGGATCCGGATCATAAGACGGAAATAATCGGAAGAATAAGAATGGGCTGGGGTGCGTTTGGCAGGCATTCTCAGATCATGAACAGCAGGTTGCCATTATCCGTCAAGAGAAAAGTGTATAACAGCTGTGTCTCACTAGTACTCACGTACGGGGCAGGAACCTGGAGGCTTACGAAAAGGGTTCTACTTAAATTGACGACGACGGAACGAGCTATGGAAAGAACAATGATAGTGGTAATGTTAAGGGATAAGAAAAAGAGCAGGTTCGGTGAGGGAACAAACGCGAGCTAATGACATCATAGTGGAAATCAAGAAAAAGAAATGGGCAGGACATGTAATGAGGAGGGAAGATAATACATGGTCATTAAGTGTTACGGACTGGATTCTAAGGGAAGGGAAGCGTAGCAGGTACTTAGAGAAGTATGGGAGAGGGCTTTGCCCTGAGGTGGGCGTAACCAGTATGATGAGAATATATATACATCATGAGGGCCAACAAACACTGACACCAAGGACAACACAGGGGAAATTACTTGTGCTTAATAAATTGAATGAAGAAACGATAAATTAATGGAAATTAAAGTGGAAGAAAAACAAAAGTGCCTCAGGTGGGAACCGAACCCAGAACTTCCGGATTTCGTGTGCTATGCTCTACCAATTGAGCTACCGCGGCGCTGCTTCCCCATCCCCTTTCTTGGGTATTTATGTGTACTACTGAACCCTGGGAGTGTTAGCCAGCGCCACCACTCACAGACCTCGGCGACGGACGTGGAACGTCCTTGTTGCCGCAGACGTCACGAGAACGGGATCTTTCTGGGTGAAGGCAACTGGTCAATAAACCCACATATGCTACCTGAAGGCATCAATGTTGCCGGATTCGAGACCCTCGTTATGTAATACACGAGAAGAAAAGGGGTTAACCGAGGTGCCCGATTTTTAGTCATCATGAGGGTCAATAAACACTGACACCAAGGACAACATAGGGGATATTACCTGTGCTTAATAAATTGAATGAAGAAACGATAAATAATGGAAATTAATGTGGATGAAAAAACAATTTGTTGTCGGTTCGGTTCCCACCTGCGGCAAGTTGTTTTTTCATCCACTTTAATTTCCATTAATTTATCGTTTCTGATAAATTGATCAAGACCTGATCAAGACCCGCATGATGATCGTAACTGTTGAAACTAAATAGTTGTTTTGTTCACATTCTACTATCGCTCAAGTTCTTTATGTTCGAAAGGTAGTCTGAAAATTTATATTTGCTTACCACAATGTGTAGGCATGTAGGGTGTAGCATTTATAACTTGAACGGTGGTAGAAACGCCACAATCTCAGTGACACGGGTTTATTCCACCATTATATATCTGTCATTCTCTTATCTTCCTTCATCCCCCTCCTTCGTCTTCTTTCCTGCATCTAACAAAGACCGCTTCCCTCCTCCGGACTTTTTTAAATTACTAATCCTGGTGTAATACTTTAATATGTTGCGAAAAGAGGCGCACTCCATTTGATGGAGGCGCCGGTATACAAGACGTTGTTCAATATTCCATGCTGGAATGTGGTCCTAACGTCAAATGGTCCGTAAAATATTGAATTGGAATGCTTTGGATGCCCTTTCCTTCGAAGGGCATCATATTGATGTACCTTTTATCGATGTTTCTCTTAATGCGGCGCTTGTAGACCTCCTGTTCTTTGACAGTATTTTCTTTATTTGAGTGAGTTTTGTAGGTGGCCTAGCTCACAATCTCAGGGAAATATGGCCGGTGTGCCGGAAGTCGCAAAATGAGGATTGCAACCTAAAGAAGTGGTGTATGATCTGTTGTGAAGTTTCACAGCAGCCTAGAGGCAGCGCTTCCAGCCAACTGCAAAGTTCAGATACATCTTCAGATATTGATTGAGGTCTCTTATGGCGCGTTCAACAAGGCCATTAGCTGACGGGTGGTGTGGATAATTTTTGATGCCTATACCGTGCTCTTGTGTCCACTTTAATAGCTTCGCACGGCGGAAAGCCGGTCAGTTGTCTATATCTAGCGTCGTCGTGTCTAAAACATTCAGCCTTGATTAGATCGATAACTCAGTTTGTGTCTTTACTAGCGTTCACTGCGATCGTCCTTGTGCACTCATCTATGAAAAGCAGGAAAGCTTCTATTCGCTTGATTCGTACCCTCTTATTTTTGCCCCGCAGGGGCGTCTGCGCAAGCAGGTGTTTGGTGTGTTGCGACACCACGTACCCGAGCACACGAGGGTTGGACCCTCCCGCGTGTAGCCGTGCGCGGCTTAGCCGTGTCTGGGGAAAAGGGGATCCTGGGGATTGAGTCGATGCTGGGTGTTTGGACCTTTAAGGCCCCCCGGCGGAGGCAACACACTTCTTCGGCCTCAGCTTCACATAGACGGCACCTCCAGACTAACCCACCTGGAGGAAATCGGCAGTCGCCTTTTCCTGTCTCTCTCTTCCTACAACCTTCGTCTTTCCCTTACTTTCCACCTTTCCTGTCTCCTTCTCTCTTCTATTCACTTCCTTCTTCTTGGCGGCAAGGGTTAACCCTGTGTGGCTATCCAACCTTGGGTACACCATATTCGGTTATAGTGACGGCGTACGACTGGCGTCGTGCAGACTTGCATGCAAGCTCTGCCGCGTCCCCTCGTTGGACTCCGTGGTGGGCGGTCGGCGCTGTTGCCGAATGTATACATTTTTCATGGAAACTTCTTTCCCCTCCCTTGCTGATCGCCCTCAAAAACGAGGGCGCACCGAAGATGTCTTCAAGTTTTTTGGACCCCAAACCCAGAATTTTCCCCGCTTCCACGTTATTCATTCCGAAAAGCCAAACAAAGCCGTGCGAAACATTTCACCATTCCTTGTTTCAAAGTCCCTGACTGATGTTTTTTGTCCAGGATACAAGGTGTCGAGGATGGCAAGCGGCGACCTCCTCTTGGAGCTCCGCGATGTAAAACAATATGAAAAACTACCGCAACTAGTGTCATTTGGAGAGACCCCATAACAGTAACCTCGCACCGTACAATGAACACCACCCGCGGCGTTGTGTCAGACGATGACTTGCTGGAGCTCACTGAGGCTGAACTCTTGGAGGGCTTCAGCGAGCAAAATGTTATCAATGTCAAAAGAATAAAGATGAGGCGAGATGGTAAAGAGATCCAAACCAAGCACCTAATAATCACCTTTGGTTCAAGTGTCCTGCCCGAGTCAATCGAGGCCGGGTACATCAAGCTCCGTGTCAGGCCATACGTGCCCAATCCACTGCGATGTTTCAAATGCCAGCGCTTCGGCCACAGTTCGCAGAGCTGCCGAGGCCGCCAAACATGTGCGAAGTGCAGTGCGCACGAACACACCTCTGAAGCTTGTGAGAATGCTCTCCACTGTGTAAACTGTGATGGGGAGCACGCCGCGTACTCGCGGTCATGCCCATCCTGGAAGAAAGAAAAGGAAATAGTAACAGTTAAAGTAAAAGAAAATATAAGTTTCAAAGAGGCACGCAGGCGGGTATCTTACCTGCCCAAGAAAACATTTGCCGTTGTGGCGCGTAAGGGGGCAGCGTCACAACGGCCTCCGGCGGCTGTCCGACCCTCAGGCAGTGAGTCGGTAGTTACGCCATCTGCCCCCGCGGCGGTTGCAGCTAGCGCTGCTCCGTCGATCCAGCAGACGGGGCCACCGAACCCGAAGGTGGGCGCAGCCGAGGCTGCCTCAACCTCCCAGGTCCCTTCCAGCGCTGGCAACGGCCGGCGCAGCCAAATTCTCCCGGGAGCCCCATCGACCTCCGGGCTGGTGGGCGCAGGGGTCTTGCCCTCCAAGGCTGGTAACTTCCCGCTCGCAAGAGCACATGTCCGGCGCCTCGCAAGAGGCAATGGACACTACACATGTCCTCAAGGCGCAAGAAACGCCTAAGGAGCGGCGAGGCTCCCTCGAACGCTCCAGAAAGGGCAGAACTCCCGTTACAGGGCCTCGAAAGAGCTCTGTAACCTAAGGCATCACCTCCGTTTCCGTAAACACAGCACAAATTTTTCTTTAAATATGGATACACAAATCATCCAATGGAATGTCAGAGGTCTTCTCAGGAATCTCGATGATGTGCAAGAGATTATACACAAACACAATCCAAAAGTGCTGTGTCTACAGGAAACACACCTAAAAACACAACACACAAAGTTTCTCCGACAGTATGTTACTTTTCGCAAAGATCCTGATGATGCAATCGCATCATCGGGTGGTGTTGCAATTGTAATCCAAAAGAGCATCGCATGTCAACATTTACAGCTACGAACGGCCCTTGAAGCAGTGGCGGTTCGAATAGTTTTGCTAAACAAACTTATCACTATTTGCTCGATTTATATACCCCCACACTACAAACTAAGCAAACATGAATTTCAGTCCTTCAACGATGAATTGCCAGAACCTTATGTTGTTCGTGGCGATTTCAATGCACACAGCACCTTGTGGGGAGACTCTCGTATTGATGCGAGAGGTCGTCTCGTTGAACAGCTCCTTTTCTCTTCTGGAGCGTGCCTTCTAAATAAGAAAGAACCCACATATTACTCTCTTGCGAACAGAACCGTTTCGTCAATAGATCTTAGTATAGTTTCCGCCTCTTTACTGCTCGAACTCGAATGGGAAGTTACGAGAAATCCTTACGGGAGCGATCACTTCCCCGTATTGCTAAGAACATCTAAAGAAAATGAACTTCCTCCACGAGCTCCTAGGTGGAAGATAGATACAGCCGACTGGGAGAAATTTCGAACTCTCACTAACATCTCATGGGCCGACATGTCTTCTTTAGAAATTGATGCGGCTGTGGAATATCTTACATCATTCATAATAGATGCCGCATCAAAATGCATATCCGAAGTGAGTGGTCTGGCATGCAAACGACGTGTGCCGTGGTGGAACAGCGAATGTAGGATCGCCCGTAAGAATCAGAACAAGGCGTGGGGGTTGCTACGCGCTTCTCCCACTGCAGAGAATCTTATGAACTTTAAAAAAATAAAGTCCCAAGGCAGGCGAACCCGCCGACAGGCCAGAAGAGAAAGCTGGCACAAGTTTTTATCAAGTATTAACTCGTTCGGGGATGAGGCCAAAGCCTGGAACAGAGTAAATAGGATTAGAGGGCGGCAAACACATTCACTCCCCCTGGTAAACACACAGGGAGATACACTGCAAGACCAGGCAGGCTCACTTGGGGAATATTTTGAGAGCGTGTCGAGTCCAACAAATTATACACAATCATTTCTCAATTACAAAGAAACAGAAGAACGTAAGCCATTAACAAGAAAAGGTCGAGAGAATGAGCCTTACAACCGTCCTTTGAGCATTGCCGAGCTAAGAGCTGCTTTGACCACATGCAAGAGCTCTGCACCAGGACCTGACAGAATTATGTACGACATAATTAAGAACGTACGCACTGATACACAACTGACTTTACTTGCACTTTTTAACACTATTTGGGCTGCTGGATATTTTCCACTTGCATGGAGAGAAGCGATTGTGATTCCCATTCTGAAGCAAGGTAAAGATCCTTCGTTGGCGTCAAGTTACCGCCCGATAGCCCTCACAAGCTGCATTTGTAAGCTGTTTGAGAAAATGGTGAATCGGCGCCTCATACATTTCCTGGAATTAAACCAAATGCTTGATCCCTTTCAGTGTGGCTTCAGGGAAGCGCGGTCCACAATTGATCACCTTGTGCGCATTGAGGGAAACATTCGCGACGCCTTTCTACATAAGCAATATTTCCGATCCGTGTTCCTAGATATGGAGAAGGCGTACGACACAACGTGGCGCTACGGAATCTTGAGAGACTTGTCGGGAATGGGCATCCGTGGCAATATGCTCGCCCTAATAGAAAGTTATTTGTCCAATCGTACCTTCCGAGTAAAAGTCAGTAATGCACTGTCACGTCCTTTTACGCAGGAAACTGGTGTACCCCAGGAAGGTGTGCTCAGCTGCACTCTTTTTATTGTTAAGATGAACACACTACGTGCTTCACTGCCACCGGTCATTTTTATTCCGTATACGTCGACGATATACAAATAGGCTTTAAATCCTGCAAGCTCGCAGTATGCGAGAGACAGGTACAGCAGGGCCTGAACAAGGTTTCCAAGTGGGCTGACGAAAACGGATTTAAGATCAACCCCCACAAAAGCACTTGTGTTCTTTTTACTAGAAAGAGAGGCCTGGTTCCAGATCCGTGTGTTCAACTGTGTGGACGTCAAATACCCATAAGCAAAGAACACAAATCTTTAGGTATTATACTAGACTCCAAGCTTACTTTTATACAGCACATTAAATATCTTAAAGAAAAATGTATAAGGACAATGAACCTACTTCAAATTCTATTCCACTCAACATGGGGTAGCGACAGGAAGTGTCTGATGAATGTTTATAAGAGCCTAATTCGATCAAGATTGGACTATGGTGCCGTCGTATATAACTCTGCCGCTCCGAGCGCACTCAAGATCCTAGATCCTACCCACCATCTAGGTAGCCGCTTAGCCACTGGTGCTTTCAGAACAAGCCCGATTGAAAGCTTATACGCGGAATCAAATGAATGGTCGCTCCATCTACAGAGAACTTACATCAGCCTTACATATTTCCTAAATATGTACTCCAATCATCAACATCCATGTTTTAACACTGTTAACGATATGACCTGCACTACACTATTCCATAATCGTCCTTCTGTAAGAAAGCCTTTTTCGCTTCGAGTGAGGGAGCTTAGTGATGAGATACATGTCCCACTCCTTGAGCTTCGCCTAATGCATCCAACCAAGTGGTTACCGCCTTGGGAGTGGCAGGTCATAGAATGTGACATATCCTTTTCAGAAATAACAAAACACGCACCAGAGATCGAAATACGAACTCATTTCCTAGAACTCTAGCACAAGGACTCCTGCGCAGAGTTCTACACAGACGCTTCGAAGTCCAATGCCGGGGTGTCGTATGCTGCCGTCGGCCCATCCTTCTCAGAATCCGATGTGCTACACACGGAAACAAGTATATTTACGGCCGAGGCCTACGCATTACTGTCTGCCGTGAAGCATATAACAAAATCAAAACTCCAAAAGTCAGCGATATACGCAGACTCCCTAAGTGTCGTGAAGGCCCTGATGTCACTCTATACACACAAAAATCCAGTACTTAATGAACTATATTCCGTCTTGTTTAAAGCGTACAGATCTAACCAGAATATCATAATATGCTGGGTCCCTGGCCATAGGGGAATCGAAGGTAACGTTCTGGCGGACAAGATGGCCACGTAAATCGCATCGCAAGCTGTTAACCCTACCGCTGCGGTGCCCGTCACAGATTTGAGGCCTTTCTTGCGAAGGAGATTGCGAGACCACTGGCAACGCATGTGGGACGCGGAAACGGATAATAAGCTCCACCTAATAAAACCACAGTTAGGATTCTGGCCCTCTACTACAAAATCGGGCCGAACAAATGTCCTATTCTGTCGTCTCAGAATAGGACACACGTTTGGCACCCATAATTTTCTACTCACCGGAAGTTAGCCTCCAACCTGTGGTAGATGCGGGGAGAGGCTGACCGTACTCCACGTCCTCCTGGAGTGTCGGGAAGCCGAATCTGAGAGAAAGAGGCATTTTCCTTTAGCATACCGGCAGCACATCCCCCTACATCCTGTAATGCTACTCGGCCCAGAACCTTTATTTGACACCAACGCAGTCCTAAGTTTCCTGAACGATGTTTTTAGCCCCACATGTTCGTAGCGGGTCCTCTCTTCAGAGGATGCCGCTGTGATAGCTTTTTGGTAATGCACGTGCCTCTAGGCCCTTGTGCTTCAAGGGCTCTGGCGAGGCAGCAGTGCTCAAAGTAATTTTACCATCTTATATATTTTATATTTTGAATCATTCTTCTACGATGGATTTTAATGTACATAGTATTCGTCCTTAGTCATCGCCATAATTTTATAGCATGTAGTTTTTACGCACTTTACAGCGACTATTTTTAGGCCACTTTACAGCCAAGTCACATCTTTCATAATACATCGTTAACACTACACACTTGACATGGCGCTCTTTGGCCAAACCAAGCACTTGCGCCACAAAACACCACACATCATCATCATCATCTTATTTCTGATCTCCACGAAGTCCAAATAAATTACATCGAAAGAAACGCTTCAATATTCGTGGTTTCTCATGACGTTTGTCGATTGCTTAAATTTAGCTTTGTTCACATGTCACAGGTGGTATGTGCGTATGTAAAAGCTGATGTCGTTTTTCATGCCCAGTCACATGAATCTCATGAGCGACTTCTTATAGGTACGCCAGAAACCGCCACGTTTACCTGATCCAGGAGTGTCGGAGTTCAAATGAAGAATTCTTTGAACCCTAGTTGGTGTTACATGATAATTTTCATTAATAAAGTGGAGATCTTCTTTCCCTCTCCGGAGCTTAATATGATTGAGTACTTCTGTATTCTCGTTTGATTCGCGTACAAGTGATCTTGATAGTGCATTAACATCTGTGAGGAGACGGCAAAGAGGGCGCGAAATTAAGAAACCAAACTATTGCCGACGGTCGACCCATCTGGCGTTCCGGCGTCTTAGCTGGCCATGCTCAGAAATTGAGTCAGTGCTTGATGGCCACTGAAAAGTGTGAATTGGGCACTTCCAGGTAAGTATGAAACTGATTTCCACGCGTTTCAGCATATATCTATAGTACTTGATAACGTGTTGCTTCGTTTGATGAGCTGGTTTGGAGAGTGTCTTGCATTCGCACCGGTATACTAGTGTGATGCGTCCGCGATCACCATGAAAGGCAGAGAAAAATTCCGTATTCGCAAAACGGAGTTTGACGATATAAGTTTTACCAGTTAACAATGGGCGCGTTCACACTCCTCGTCTTAAGAAGGCACGTCTTTCTGGGTTAAACCTGAGATGCACCTTCTTCTCAGTGCATGGCCTTTGATAAAAGCCATAAAGTGTCCTACGCCAAGAAAAATACACAGGGAGTGTACGTCATAAGGCTTTACCTGCTTGCTGGTTCTCTCTACTGGTTCTTCCGTAGCACTTTTATTGTGTCCATCTAACACCCTGCCAATACAAACTACTTTATCTTGAAAGAACCCATATTTCGTGAGGTTGAATTTCAGTTGATCAAGGCTGAGAGCATGAAGAATTTTTGAGCGGTGCTCCTCCTTTGTTTTTGAGTACATGATAATGTTGTTGATGTACACATTGCAAGACCATTCCAAGTAAGGTTTCAGCATGTCGGTCATAAACTTCTGAAACCACGTAGTGGAGTTGTTCCAACAGAAAAGCACGTGCTTATAGTAAGAAAAGTCAAATGGCGTTGTGAAAGCGGTATACTCTTCTATTTGTCCCTTAGTGGCATCTCCCAAAGCCTGTTACAGCGATTTATTCGCGAAAAACAATGACAACCACCAGTTTCTTCAAAGATTTTGTAGATTCTCGAAATTGCATAAGGTATAAATTCAGTTTGGTGATAGAGCCCGGTAGTCTCTTCAGAGTCGGAACTTTCCGTTCTCTTTTTGTGCAGTAGTTTAGGACAAGCAAATAAAGATACACAATGCCAGATGATAGCTGCGCTGAAAATTTCTTGTAACTCCTTTTTTAGACACACCTTTTAATCTCTGGAATTAATAAAAGGGGCTCTACGGACCGCTGTCTTCTTTGGCAGCTCAAAAGACTCTACGTTTCTTTTTTTATCGCTGGAGGATTGCTCCACATGTATGTAAGCTTTGGGTATTTTGTCTTGATGTCTTCCTGGTTGAAAATCAGCCTTGATAGGCTAGGCTCTTCACCTAGATCTTCTGTTCTGATGTTGTCCTTGGCTATTACTTTGCGTCCCAAGAGAAGTCTATCTTATCAATTTTCCTGCCTGCGCGGGACAAGGGATAATCATAGGCGACATTGGAAATTGCCAGTACCTGAGTTGTAATAGAATGTCCTTGACATTCAATTGCCAGGGTTACCTATTCGCTATACACGGTTACTGACCCATCATAGGCTTGGACACCCAGAAGTCTACCAGCATGCAGGCGACCCGCATCCACTCGACTCTTGCTGATAATTGATACAGGAACCCCCCTGTCATCGAGAGCCTTCACTTCAATGCCATCTACCTTAGTGCGGGCATACAGTAAGCTTGCCGATACTAAATACATTGTCTCACTGTAGCTGGTTCTTTTCTTTTTTTGTGGGGAAAGGGCTTTTATTTCACGGTAGCCAGTTGTGTGGAAGTTGTTTGCTGTGAACTGCGACAACTGGTACTTCACCATCATCACAGTCACAAATGACTCTTTCCAGGGATTTGATTGTGAAGCTACCTGTACACTCAGAAGACAGCAACGACTCTATATGTTCACTCAGCTTATAAAAATCAAGTGTTTCTGCTCTACCTCCTGGCTGTATTCTAAATGTAATTGTTTGCTCAGAGGTCTGTAGAAAGCTGAGACGGTCATCAAATGTTTTCAGAACTTTGAGCTGGATTTGACTAACAGATCCACAACACTTACGTTACCAAAGCTATAACTGTAGGAGGCGACATATTCGGTTAGAGTGGCGACGCGTATTGGCCTGCGCCGTGCCACCGTTTCGCCATATTTGGGTGAGTCACTTGCTGCGCCAATTCCTTCCAGCGTTTGTAAAGCGGCATTGTTGTGGAGTTAGCGAAGCTGCTGTATTGTGTACCAGGTGCTAGGCGATTCAACTCTGTGCAGTCGCAAAAACCAGCACGTCAGGGTTTTGTGTACTACTGTGTGCCGGCGCCACAACGAAAGGCATGCGCTGCTCTCGCTTTCCACGGGATAAGGCACGAAGAAAAGTATGGGTGGCGAAAGTAAGGCTTAAAGACTGGAATGCGAATCATAACTCGAAGATCTGCGAGGTACGCCATAACACCTATGCTGCTTCTTATAATAGTATTGGACGTGTGCGCTTTCAGGTACCAGTATTGTGTGGTTAGAAAAATGTCATGCAGCTTGCTTTTGTTTGTTTGATCATTCTTAAATCGGCCGGCACGCCACATTGTTAGTTTTTCTGCGACGCGAGATTCGCCCTGATTTATTTCGATTGATCCGAGCCACGCGCGTCTATGTCGAGTTCCAGATTTTTGTCGTTGCCTATAGCATGTTATCTCGAAGTTTCCTTACCGGCTTTAAGTTGAGCTCGGCCGAGAGCGGCGGGCATTCTGTTCATCGAAGACTGTCGAGCAAATTTGCTGCTATCGCCACCGCGAAGTTGTGCAGTTCTTAGTAGGCGCAAGCCAGCCTAATAAAGTGTTTCTTTTAGGAGCCTTTCGGTGCCTCCATCACGACCAAGGCTGATAATTCACAGCAAGGCAAATAATTTTCGACACACGCGGATTACTTCACCTGAGCTCGTTGCTGATTTGTAGCAAGACACGCAAGTGAAGCCTACTGCATGGCATGCACATTATAAACTCTTATGCCCGACAGCACTGAGAGGCGTTCCTTTATAAAGCAGTCAAACTAGTCAAGTAATTCATCGGTTTGAGCATCCCAGTTGGCCTGTGCGGACTTAGCTGCAGAGTAATCATTTCCTCTGAGATGTATGCACGCAAGCATACGTTATTTTATTTCTGTGTGCAAGAAGCGCTTAGGATTGACCGTAAATGTGCAAGACTTTTATACACCTGAATTTGCTGGCACAAGCGCACGCTAAACAAGAATATCGGTCGACGCTCCATCACCCGCCCTATCTGCGCTCGCCCCAATATGGCGGTCACGAAGGCAGTGTTTCCACGCTGTACGGCGGCGCGACACATCCAGGCACCCTACAATACGCGATTGGAAGAATGGTGGATGAAAAGTAGGGAAACGACAAAAAAACGGAGACGTACAAAAACAAAGTTCACAATAGGGGGCAAAAAGTTTGGTTATGGGAATACGTTGTGGATTTCTTTTCCTTGTTAACCTGGGTAGGACACTAGGCAGTATAACAGCAAGAGTTAGGTGGAGTAACCCACCGCCCCGTTCCAAAGCGGGCGCTCATTTTATCCATCTGTTGTCCATCCTCAAGGAGAAAACCACATGTATATCTGAACCGCAGAGTAGCATCCCATCTTTCTACTACATTCCCTTGGAATACACTAAAAAGTTACTTTTCCAGTTTCCACCGTGTTGGTTCCAGACCGTACCATTTTCTTGCAATAGCACCCAGATAGCGGGGCACAATCCAAATTTTTGTGTCGTCAGAGAGCCACCCATTCTTGTAGACACACTCCTATGAGGTGAAATATGAAGAAATAAATAGTCGTCTCAGAATAACACCTTTGGAAAAATGAACTTACTGCGAAATAAGCTTGTGAAGAAAGGAAACCAAATTATTTCAGAACAAAGTGTTCTTATTCTGTTTTTTTTTCACAAGCGTATTGTGTGCAGCACACGTATTTATTAGTATGTATACTCTTTACAGACATATTGTATGGAAACTTACGAGCGCGGTCGCTATAGGCCTCGTGCGCTCCTGTTTCGAATCAGACGTACAGCGCCGCAATGGCGAGTGCTGCTGAAAAAATTGACGTTCCTCGCTCGCCACCGCGCAGGTGTGACAATGGACACTAGCGGCAAAAAAACCTGTGCAGGCGGTGAAAAAAAAGCAATTTCTTTCTACTGTTGCATGTATTGTTGTCAGAACGACTATAAGAACACCACTTGGAGGCTCGCCCAAGGTTGAATTTTTATCGATTTCTTTTGGATATCATGCTACAATGATTGCAGGCCTCCAGCACGCGCAAAGTAAAAAAATGCGTTTTCTATTCATATGATTTATAAGTGGACGTTGTAAATTAAATATGATGCCGTCTACTACATTTCAAACGGGTGATATGCTTCTCTTATTATCACGCGCCTCTTTTCTCGCACGTTTCCTTCTGCTTGCGCTCTAGTGGAAATCATAAAATACTTGAAACAAACAAAATAATTCACAACAACAAACTTACTGTAGAGCGTAGTTACTGTTTGTCATCTGCTGAAGAAATCATCATATATTATCTGAATTGAAACAACGGCAAGAGTTGTCTCAGGAATCAGACAACAAAGTATTGCTTGTAGTGTAGCATTTATTGGTTTCCGCCGTCTAGCCATATATATTTTATATTTTTACGCCACCACCATATATGTTTGCCCCGCAACTGACCTTTTACATATCTTCGCGGCATACAAGTTCTTCAGCAGGGTTTCAGTCTCTTAAATACATCTTGAGAGTTTTGTTTCATCGGCAACAATTATTTAAAGCTGCTTTAAAGCTCTTCCAATCGGGCGCAAGATAGTCTTTTAAAAAATTATTTGCAACCGGGCTGTAAACATGTGGAGGCACTACTTCAGCAGTTTTTAATGAAGAACTGGTAATAGTGTTTTTTAAGATGGAATTTATGCTTCTGGTGAGTTGCTCTATTTCTTTCTTTTTCTTTTTAAATAGTTAGTACTGGCTTGCGAATTATTTATACATGCAAATATAAAACCCGCTGAATACTATACATACATATATATGTGCCTGCGGTTGACGATTTGATATTCATTACTTGCTCCCCGTATTCTATGAGGAGACGAAAAAATGTGGTAGTAGCCCATCTTTATTCATTAGAACTGTGTGCCAACAGCGTGATTGAAACGAGGACACAAAGAGAAACAAGAACCACAGGGATCCAAGGTTAATCATCTAGCCCTCACGAAGATGTTGCTATTCTTATTTACCGTTGTTATAGACCGTGTAAGGTATCGAAATTCGCGTCAGCTTGCGGAATTGCGCCGAGCGAAAAAACGGAAAAACTCTTGATTACATTGGCCTGCATTGACGCCTTGTTTTGGTAACGCGAGCTCGTTTTTAGGCTGGGCGATATTGACAAGAGATTGCTAGGATTGCTCCTAAGAGAAAAACTGCAGCCGATCGTTATCGTGATATACAAATGGGGACGGAGGCCTGTTAACTTACTATTTCTTTTTTTAAGCAGCTAGAGAAAAAAAAAGAAGACATTCGCCAGCTCCCGGGGAGAGAAAGGATCATTAAGAAGATAGAGCGTCCACCATTGACTGCATACGAAATTCTACCAATAAATGAGGTAAACACAGTTGTGTTTCATCTTGGGCCATGGCCATTTCTTCTATAGGCTCGTGGTAAGGAACGCTTACGAACGAGATTCAAATTTCGCGTCCGAAGGAAGACACACGGACTATGGTAGACCTGCCCCCCGTGGAGCTGTCGAGTTCGGGAGTGCTGGCGCCACCTTACGAGCGAACGAGGCCTATAAGAGCGCGGCGGTTTTTACTTAGACAGTGCTACACCGCTTCAACGTCAGCAGAAACACATGTATTTCAACACACGCATCCCAACACGTCCCCGCTGGGACACTAAAGAACGCCAGAGTAGGATTATCGTAACTCAGGAACCTGACTAGCGTTTAAATCATTCTGCATAGCTGGATTGCGTTGTTCTGTAACTTGGGTTTCTTGTGTGATGTAGTGCACCTTTTGATTGCTGTCTCTGTTTTAAAAGATTAAGCATTGCCACAGGCTGAGTGCAACTAAATGCGCGCAATCATGAGAAATTTTGTTTTGAAGGCCAAGCATAATTTGCCGTGACAAACTAGTTAGATGTTGAACAGAAATCACACACTAACCGAGCGCCATAAGTGGCTCATGGGTCAAAAATTGCGTCGTTCGGCGTTATTGGAAGGCTGACAGTGCAGCCTTATGGCCCTGAAATTCAATGGCACCATATTTGATGCTGTCACCCACTACCATTGGGGGGAATCACACGACTGTTGGCTTAATTTAGGCGAACATAATTAAGGCGCAGGTAATTAATATAGAGTTCAATAAGCCACTCAAACCCACGACCTTTGGTGGTCTTCAATATAACGAACGCGACTAGGAGCCGCGCTTTTCTACTGCAGCGTAGCTTGCGTGGAAACATGACGTAAATCTTATCATGCGGCTATACAGGGTGGCCACCGGTGATTTGTGCGTAATTTCTGACTTGTGTTCTTTGCATATTTGGTTAACTGTTTGAAGTGTTGGGATATCATATACAGGTACATGTATTATATGCAAGGCTGCTGTGAAAAGCAGGAGGCCCACGTCACACAAGCGCGAGAGTTCATAAAGACACGTTTACCAGGCACCAACCACTGTGCCACTGGCAGAAGGCGGCGTTACGCTGATGCGGCTCACACTGTTCAGCGACTTCCAAGTGCTGTTTCAGCGAATCCAGCCCCAGCCATCTCTGCAGTCATAAACGTGCAGTTATAGACGCCCTGTCAGTCTGACCATGCAAGCAACAAACTGTATCAATCTATTTTCAAACTAAGAAATAAACTATGGGCCCTATAACGTAAGGCTATTCCAATCTGTTTTTAATCCACCCTGCTGACGCTAAATTCACCTAGCCAGTGACGCAAGCATCGGGCGGAAACCCGCAACCTTGATTGAGAAGCCCAATGAAACATTTCCTGCTGTATAGGGGGTCACTTCTGTTTGCTTTCAAAGCAAATAACATTGCCTACATTCTGTGGCTCTTCTTACTTGACTGAGTGACAACAGTCGTAGAGTCCGGTCAAGTATAGAGTGTTTCGATGGGGCCGAGCAAGAGCAGACAAAGAGATGACAGGATGAGGAAGCTGGTGCCGGTGTCTTCGATTGGTCCGCTTCCCTTTACTTAGCCTGCAGTGGTTGGTTTGAAATCACGAGACGTGCAACGGAAAGCTCAGGACGACGCTAAAACAGATCCTTAGCAAAGAAAAGCTTGTAGAGCGATGTTGCTTACGTGCCGAAAGAGTTCGATAACATTGTACTGCTACGCAAAAATTTTTATTATGCGCAAAGAAATTCTTGCTCTCTAGCAGCCCCGAGTAAACACTGCCTGAGCGATCGGTGGGTAACCGTCCTCTATTCATTTCGGGACGGGGTAGTCTCCGACTATGGAGAAACAAATTGAGTCTTTTTGGCATATGTATATTTGTTTGGCATATTGAATTTCTAACGTGTACATTTCCCTTTGACGTAGTTATTTCTTGTGGTTTTTCGACGTGGCGGGACGAACAGCCCAAGTAGGCGCAGCTCTGAATCTTTTGACCAAAAGCTGAAATGTAATGGTGAAAAGGCGTCAAATCATAAATAATTATTTCTTGTGTTCAGTATAATCATGCATAATCAGTCTGTACACGTCATATCAGATTTGGAGCTATCACAAATTTCATGACGTCGCGTTACAGGCGAATTGGGTGTGGCGCGAAAATTTTTTTAACAATCGTGGGGGCTGATTGAAGAATTAGAACAGATATGTTTGGAACAGCTCTACGTTATGGTGCCCTATGTAGCACTGTTTGGTGACATTATAGTAGATCAGTGCATGTTGCGTCGTTTTAGCTTTCCAAACACAACTTATCGTTTGCAGAAACTCATTTCACAGGAGAGACCATAAATGCTGGAGGAGTACTAATTGCATTACTAAGAAAACATTTACGAAGCCATATCTGCACGAAACTGGCAGAGTGCTAGCGAAACATTGCAAATGAATAATGTTTCCTTCTTTCGCATATATATTGATGTGGGCTAAGCATCTTTCTGCAGTTATTGTTGCGGTTGAAACTGCCGTTCAGCCACTTGAAAAAACAAAAAAGGCTTTTCTTCATATAGCGCTCACGTCTTGCAAGAAAACAGGTATGCTTTCATTGTGCAAGAACATTACCACGCAGGGGAATTCATATTGTTACGTTTCGCCTCCGACGTGCGGTATAGCCGGCGCGGATGCAACGGACGCCGGGGCTTCGTTCACAGCGGCGGACATTTTGGCCAGTTCAGCGCTGTCCCAACGCCTCCTCCAAGCGCGTCCAGGGATGCTTAAATGCAACGTGTCTTGGTGTGTGTGCGTGTGGGTCTGTCCATGTTGGTGCCCACGCTTGTCAAAGCGCGGCAGCCGGGGAGAGGAGCTCCCCAACAGTGAGCGAGGAGGTCTGACTGGCGCTGGCCCGGCGGATGCGTCACTTCTTGTCACAATGTGTCAGGGCGCCGCCGTCACGTGCGCCTCAATCGAGGCGTTTCTTCTTGCCCTCGACTCCGAGAGTATAAAAGCAGCTGCCCCCGGACGCCAAGAGAGAGGCTTCGAATTCCTCCGTCGAGTAACGTGCTCTCCCGTCCCTCCACTTCGGTCGACCTGACCGGCCGCTCTTTTGCGATGCTATAATAAGCAAGTTGTTCTGTTAGCAGTCGACTCATCCTTTGCCAGGACCTTCGGATGCTTCCAGCTGTGCCCCAGGCCGCCACGCCAACGCTGCCCTTGAGGCTTGCGACCCAGGTGCAACAACTGTTTGCCAGCAGTGAGATCGCGACAACGGAGGCCAGCAGCGAAGATATGCGGTCGACTGTATGCCGAGCAGCACAACGACCTTCCGGAAGCAGTGCAATGAGCCCTGTGTGATGACTGCTTGCCTGCAGCGGAACGACTGCGCTGAATTCTTGGCTGCGAGGTTTGGTGAGTGCGGGATTTTCTTCTTCTCAGTTTTGCCAGGCTTTTGTTAGTGTCAGAAACAGAGCTGGTAATTGTGGTTGTCGTTGCCGCCGGGTTAGTTTGCGGCGAGACATTAGTAGGCAGTAGAGAAAGCAGCGTTCAGAGCAGCCATGGATTGGAAGTCGTTGTGCAAACCGAAATTGCTGGAGCTTGCAAGAGAGTTCTGTCTGGATGTCTCAGACAAACTCAGAAAACCAGAACTGCTAAGGGCTATTCTTGAGTTAGAAGCTGAGGATGACGAGCTGTCGGAATGCCTTGAGACCATTGAGGAGAGGGAGACGGCACAAAGACAGGAGCGCGAACGTAAAGAGCAAAAAGAGAAAGACGAGCGCGAACGTAAAGAGGAGCGCGACCGTCAACACGCTTTGGAAATGAAGCGTCTCGAGGTAGAGATGGAACGCTCTCGTAATGGAAGTTAGGCACACGGTGCAAGAGAACGAGTATCGTTCAAAATGACTGACCTGATGCGGCCGTTTAGGCTTGGAGAGGACATTGGTTTGTTCCTGGTTAACTTTGAGCGAACGTGCGAGAAGCAGGGGTTCTCTCGGGAAACGTGGCCACAGCGCTTGCTCACTTTGTTACCTGGCGAGGCGGCCGACGTAGTCGCTCGCTTGAACAGAGAGGAGGCATAGGATTTCGACCAAGTGAAATCGAGTCTGCTAAAAAAAGTACAGGCTGTCAGCGGAGGCGTTCCATCGAAAGTTTCGGGAAAATGAGAAAGACAGAAGTGAGTCATATACACAGTTTGCATGCAGGCTTATGTCAAACATGCAGGAGTGGCTCGAAGAAGAGAAAGCGTTTGGTGACCACGAGAAAGTTCTGCAGTGTTTCCGGCTGGAACAGTTTTATAGTCGGTTACCTGAGAACGTGCGGTACTGGGTCTTGGAAAGGCCAGACGTTAGTACGGTGGCTAAAGCAGCCGAGCTAGCCGAGGAGTTTGTGACGCGTCGGGCTCGCGGAGCTAAGGACGGACAAAAGGGTGAATTTGGCACCAAGTTTGAGAGGCCGAAGTTCACACCCACGAGAGCAAGGGGGGACACACGTAGTGCGGATGCGAGTGAAAGCAGTCCGACCGAACGTAAGGAGACGGCGTAAGCCGAACCCGGACGCAGAAAGCAGTTCGAGAAGAGGCAAGCGCGCGTGTGTTATACATGCCAGAAGCCGGGTCACTTTTCGGCGCAGTGTCCAGAAACAAAAAACAAAATTCGTGTTTTTTTAATTATGCAGCACTGACTAGAACATGAAGCTTCTCGAGCCTTACATGCGAGACCTCCTTGTGAACGGGAAAGAGTGCCGAGTTCTTCGTGATTCCGCAGCTACAATGGATGTAGTTCACCCCTCTTACGTAGAGCCCGATATGTTCACGGGCGAGTGCGCATGGATCAAGCAAGCTGTGGGAGCTCATAGCGTGTGTCTGCCCGTAGCAAAAGTGCTTATTGAAGGACCTTTCGGAGCATTGAGACGGAGGCTGCAGTGTCATCTATGCTGCCCCCCCCCCAGTACCCGTACCTATTTTCGAACAGGTCCGATCACCTCCTGCGCGAGAAGGGGCTTTTGTTTGGTGAGGCTAGCGTTCAGGCCTTAACCAGATCGAGAGTTTGGGAGCTCGCAGCAAAGGTGGTAGTTGCGGGGCCGACGTTGTCGAACACTGAGAAAGGGTCGGAGGCGCAGCAAGCTGATATTCAGAGCACGTACGAACTGAATAAAATTGAGCCTGTAGCGTTGAAGGCACCAGATACTGGAGAGGAAATGCCTGACACGGGAAAGTTAGAAGAGCTATCTGCAGATTTGCTCATCGCGCCTACGCCAGATGGACTTAATAGGTTGCTAAAAGTCAGCCGGTCGGCTTTGATAGCCGAGCAAAAAAAGGATGGCAGCCTAGAAAACATGCGCTGCAATGTCAAGGAAGGTATCGCCAAGAAAAATGCTCGTTTTGTGGAAAGAAGTGGCGTCCTGTACCGCAAGTATCTAGACCGCAGGGGAGTTGCGTTCGATCAGCTGATCGGGACTCCGTGCTACCATCAGGATCTGTTGCGCTTGTCGGATGGAAGTTCGTGGTCTGGACACCTAGGAGTTAAGAAGACTAAGGACCGTCTCTTGCAAGAGTACTATTGGCCAGGGTGTTTTCGTGACGCAGAACACTTTGTGAGGATATGTCACACCTGTCAGCGGGTGGGCAAACCAGGGGACAAATCGAGGGCGCCGTTGAATTTGGTACCTATCATTACGCAGCCTTTGAGACGGCTCGTTATTGATACAGTGGGACTTCTGCCGGTAACAACCACGAGTTACAGACACATTTTGACTGTGATCTGCCCAGCGACAAAGTTCCCTGAAGCAGTGCCGCTTAAAGAAGTCAGCTCAGTTGAAATAGTCAATGCACTACTGTCCATATTTGGCGAGTTGGTTTTCCTGCGGAAATCCAGTCAGATCAGGTTACAGTTTTTACTAGCGCTTTGACGACAGCCTTTCTCGAAAGGTGCGGGGTAAAGCTGTTACAAAGCTCAGTGTACCACCCACAGTCGAATTCCGTTAAGAAGCTCCACTCCATTATGAAGCGCGTGTTGAGAGCATTGTGTTTTGAACAACAAAGTGACTGGCAGCTGTGTCTGCCTGGGGTGATGTTTGCATTAAGGACCGCGCCGCATGCGGCTACGGGGTTTTCGCCAGCTGAGCTGGTGTACGGTCGCTCGCTGCAGTCTCCGCTTCGCATGCTTCGAGACGGATCACTGCCCTCTCCCATGGCTGCAGAGCATCTCTTCCAAAAATGGCCGCCTCCTGCGCGGGAGCCTCGCTTTGCAACGATATTCCTTTGAGGTGCAATACAAAAAGGGGAGTCTCAACGGTAACGCCGATGGCTTAAGTCGAGGCCCCTAACGTAGGAATCAGCCTGAAAGTTATTTGTTACTGATGTTTTTCTTCCTGAGGCAAGATTTTTAACATATTGCTTTTGTTTAAGTGATTCAAAGTCATGGCGTGCTTTCTAGTGCAATTTTCCAATTTGTGGATGCGTTCTGAGTGCTGCTAGACTACTGTAAGGAACTAGGCAGTAGTATAAAAGGGGAAAGAGCCTGGCGTGGCTTAGTGAGGGTTGTGTCGTGCTTGCTGACTGAGCGGTTGAGTTTCGGCGTAGTGCTAACACTTGCTGGGAACGAGAACAAAAATGGCAACTCTCCCGAAGTCACTTTGCAGTGTCCTGTGTGAACCTGAACGTGAGAACGAGGCCTTCACGGTGCGCTGCGCTCAAGAAACGCCGAGGGACGACCGGCTTCGGTTGTGAGCATCGTCGAGTGACATTCCTCCGGACAGCGGATGCAGTCCCCTGACCATCGGGACCTCCTTCTCCCGGTGGGGCGGTCTGTTACGTTTCGCCTACGACGTGTGGTATAGCCGGCGCGGATGCAACGGACGCCGGGGCTTCGTTCACTGCGGCGGACATTTTGGACAGTTCAGCGCTGTCCCACCGCCTCCTCCAAGCGCGTCCAGGCATGTTTCAATGCCACGTGTCTTCGTGTGTGTGCGTGTATGTGTGTGCATGTTGGTACCCACGCTTGTCAAAGCGCGGCAGCCGGGGAGAGGAGCTCCCCAACTGTGAAGCGACGAGGCCTGACCGGCGCCGGCCCGGTGGATGCGTCACTTCTTGTCACAACGTGTCGGGGCGCCGCCGTCTTGTGCGCCTCTATCGAGGCGTTACTCGATAGAGGCGGATGCTTCCAGCTGTGCCCCAGGCCGCCAGCCCAACGCTACCCTTGGGGCTTGCGACCCAGATGCAACAATACAGAAAAAAATTCTGCAATCCCTGCAAACAATGAATCGACCATTTGACTTCCCAGTATCGCCAAACAACTGCATTATTCATAAATGCTGGTAGCGTTGGATAATCGAGTCACAGCACCGTGCGATAAATGCCTGGCAACGCCTCTTCGAAGCAGCTGCAATGCGGGAATACAGTGTATTTTTATCGCTGATGTAAGAGGCTGTTTCGCGAAGCAGACTCTTTGCTGCTTCCATGAACTTATTAAAATACGAGCATGTTTTTTATTCAGGACATCGCCGTGCACCATGGAATAAATCTATGGCAGCGCTTTGCTCAAACACGCAAACCAACATCAGTACTTGCTTCGCTCTGACTACTTAGAAATTGTGGAAAGAGTGGTTTGCATACTATCTTCCACGGGAAAAAATCACGTTGCTTCTTGTAAATTATAAGATATTCACTGCCAAGAAAGCTTGCTTCTTCCATAAGTTTACCTGAAGAAAAGAATATTAGTGAGTGTGATGTCTGAGTGCGCTTCTTACAGAATTAATATCAAAGATGAAGGCCTTTAATACATTTGCATAATTTCTGCAAATAGCTGTTCATACTCATTTGATGAGACAATACCGCAGGTTTATGTTCGCAGTCTTTAGAAAATATATTCTTGTTTTCTTTTGCCAGCCAGTCACAACAGTCTGCGCTGATTTGAATTGTAACCAATCTTCAAAAAAAGATGGTATTCTTGGCCCTAATAAAAACGGCAGGTAGGGACAAAAATAAACATTGCTTTGATGTTTATTGTGTACATACAATAAGATCATCAAGTAAATAGCGTGCTTTGAGATGCTTGAAAAAACTGGGCTACCTATGACTTGCCGATGAATTAAAATTTTTTATTGTATCATAAAACAATATTTCTTTACAATATTATAGCTATTTTCAGCCAAAGCACTTCTTTAGTTTTATTATTACATCCGCATTAAATAAGAATATATCTGGACCACAAGCAACACAATATATTTCATGTATTTACACTGAGGGCTCAAGTATAGCGGGGAGAAGGAGTTAAAACATTATTATTATGAGAACAGTAAGAATCCGTACAAAAATAAATAAATAACGGAATGACAATATTACGTACAATAAACCGAAACAGCTCCCTCGAATGCCTGGGATGAGTTATGGAGGTGACGAAGGCTGGGTGGTGCTGCTTGTATGTACGTGTTTTTCGGAAGAGAATTTTTTTTATTTATTTAAAGATATCTTACAGGCGCCTAAAGCAATTGTGTAAGGGGGGATAATACCCTCAAGGTTTATACAATTAATAATATACATATGTCAACACATATACAAATAATACATTGTGAAAATGCGCTAGCATACAGTGAAGTCGTGTTAAAATTGTTCAATGGACAAACCGAAAGCTTTTGAACGCAAGAGATCAGTGAACAAGAAACTTTCATGAAGTATAATATAATTAATGGAATTACAGAGCAAGTAAGACATATTTGGCTATAACAAAACAGTATTTAAGGGAAAGTAGCACAATAATAACGTGACACTCAAGAAAACGGTGGCACGTTAGGCTGTGTAGTGTTTGAAAAATGCATTGTTAGAACATGGCAGAAATTTTCCTCGTCACTCTCATAAGCGATTGAGTTGGGAAGATTGTTCCAAAGCCGAATCGCTCTTGCAAGAGCGGAGTAGTTACATGAATTAGTCTTTCCGCAGATTCGCATGAAACTGAACTGATTGTACAGCCGGTGTGACCTGTAATGAGAAGTTTCAAGAGGCAGAACTAATGGCGCTGAATTATGGACATATTTATGAAATATTAATGGCAGGGAGGGCTATATCGAACGATCATGCGAGGGCTGTAGTGAGAGGTCGAATTTAATTTGTGTTATGCTTTTGTTATAGTCGTAACAACATGAAAAAAAAAAACGCGCAGCCCTTTTCTGAATGAATTCGTTTTTCGATCAAGTACTTATCATGGGGAGACCAGACGGATGCGGTGTATTCAAGCTGAGGCAGAACAAAAGTTAGATAAGGTAGTTTACGAATGTCTTTAGTATAATTATGCAACTTGCGACTTATGTGCCCTAATGATCTGGAAGCATTGGCGCATATGTATTCGATGTGCGTTCACTACGAAAGAGTCAAAATTAGGTTTAATAACAATATATTTAGTAGAGTCTCAAGCAAAATACTGATGCTCTTCATGTTATAAAGAAACGCAGATTTAGTATGCTTCCTGCTAAAAGAGATAATTTTACACTTAGAAACAGTACTTTAATTAGGAAAATGTTACACCAAAACGAAATAGGTTCTAGATCTTTCTGGGGGATTGTACGGTGATCGGCACATTTGATGGGACGATAAAGAATGCAGTCGTCTGCAAAAATGCGCATATGTGAGGAAGTGTTACTGGGTATGTCAGTGATGTATATAAGAAATAGTAATGGCCCAAGAACGCTGCCTTGCGGTGCACCTGAAGTAACGTGCGAAAGAGGAAAGGAAAAATTATTGACTGCTGTGAATTGCGGATCATTAGAAAGGAATGTGCTAATGCATGTTAGTGCATGAGAATCTAATTTGAGAGCAGATAATTTCAACATCAAGGGGCAATATGCTACGAGGTCAAACACTTTTGAAAAATCTAGAAAAGCACAACCACTTTGTAGATCCCCTTCCATGTTAGGAGGCAAATCAATTGTTAATTCTAATAATTGCGTTTCACAATAGAAGTTTATCCGAAATCCGTGTTCGTTGGAAAAAAAAATTGTTGGTTTCCAGGTGACTACACATTTCATGCAGTTACATATTCTGGCATTTTGCAGCACATAGATGGGAATTATATTGGACGGTAGTTTTCCGGTGCGTGTTTATTACCTGACCTAAATTTGGTATGACTTTTCATATCTTCCAATCTGAGGATAGCATGCCAGTCTCTAAAGATTGCTAGAAGATGTGAGACAGCATTTTACTAGATGCTATGGCGGTGTTCCTGAAAATTTTAGAATTAATGTCTTCAACGCCACAGTATGTGGTTAGCTTCAGCTTATTTATCAGGCATACGACATCTTCAATTGTTATTTGAATTCGTGGCATGTTTTAGTCGTTTGTGTCCGATACATCCGGCTGATCAGTCTGATCTTTTGTGATGAATATAAAATAAAAATAGGTATTTATATTAGAAGCACAGTGATTATCTTGAATGGGAGTGTTGTTGTCTAAAGAAATGTTAGTGTAGTCCTGATCTGTGCTTATTATGTGCCAGAAATTTCTGGGATTAGATTTCTGAAGAAATGAAGGTCATGAGTGAAGTATTTATCTTCTGCTGAAGAGAGGGCAGAACAGTAAGTTTTTAAGCTTTCCTTGTACGTGTTCCAAGCATCTTGCGTGCGCAAACGCTTAGCACTTTCGTAGGGGCGCTTCTTCCTGTTTCGCAGTAAATGTAGGTATCTAGTGAAGCATGGGTTAGATTATCATTGGTCATCTTAATGAGAGCAATGAGAGGAATGAGAGGTAACCCAGGCAGACATCTATTCCTGAACAGTATCCAATTCTGCTTCACCGACCCACTGTAAAATGAAGGTAACAACATGTGGGAAAAGAATTTATCTAATTCCGAATTCATAACGTTGTAATGGGCTTTGTTATAATCGCGTATTTTTTGGTAGCGAAACCTGTAAAAGATGAGGGTACGTTGAAAGTTACCTGCAGAAAGGAATGGTCGCTAAAAGCATTTATAGACAGAATGTGATAAACTTTCTCAGCTGCTGTCGTGAGGATTAAATCTAAGATATTTTTACTCCATGTAGGCTGCATAACAACCTGAAACAAGTGGAAATCTAAGGTTAAGTTGATAAATTGTGTCGAAATATTACAGGATGAAGGTTACTTAACCCAGTCAATCAGAGGAATATTGGTCTCCTAGCAGATAGATGGCATCAAGCGAGTGAAGCTTCGCCACTCATTAATAAAAGGTTAAGTCATGAATAAATGAATTAGTAGAATTTGGTGTCGGTAACATATACCCGCAAGTCTTCGCGACGACGACAACATGCATGCAGCCCAGATAATTTCTAGGTTAGAGAATGAGTTAATTACATAAGGCGAAAGTGTTTTTTTCTATTCCTAGAAGGACGCCGCAGAATCTTTTATCTTTTCGGTCATACCTGTGAATGTTATAGTCGCGAACACATTCAAATTATTCTTTATCAGATATATCCGGATACAACCAAGTTTCAGTTAATGCTAATATGTCAGATTTCCTATCCTCAAGGAAGGAAGAAAGATAGTCGCGTTTACGCACAAGGCTTCGAATATCAGTGAACGATAATGATACCGAAGGAAAGGCATGATAGGAGTTTGACCGATTAAGGCCTTTTGGACACGTGCTGCCCCTGAGCTATCTATTGGAAGGAATAATAGAGTTAGCAGTTATATCAAATAAATACGTCTTGTTGTCTATGCACAGCCAGTCAACTGTTTGGATTGTTTTTTTCTGTGTCTTCGCGAATTCAATTAGCTGTCTTCTCGCCTGCCGTGTAGCTGGGGAGAAGTCTTCACTGACCGCAAATGACGATCCTTTGAGTTTGCGTCCTGACATCAGAAGGTTTTCTTTGTCCTTAAAAAAGGTTAATTTCGCTATTAATGGCTTGCGTTTATTGTCACTGTAATGCATATTCTACGAATGCGTTCAAATTGGTAATTTGTTACAGTAATTTGAAGCTTCTCTGAGCAGCACTTTATTGTTATTTTGTTCAGATGCAACCCAAACTTCCTTGGGGGTGTCATCAATTCCAAAAAAAAAAACGACAGAAGGTTAGAGCGTGAAAATCCACATGTATACCTGAACCACAGTGTAACATCCCATCTTTCTACTGCATTCCCTTGGAATACACTTAAATGTTGATTTTCCACAGTTCCCACCGTGCTGGTTGCAAACCATACCATTTTCTGCCAATAGCGCCCCGATAGCGGGGCACATTCCAAATCTTTGTGTGGTCAGAGTGCCAGCCGTTCTTGTAGACGCACTCCTATGAGGTGAAATATGGAAAATAAATAGTGGTCTCAAAATACCACCTTTGGAAAAGTGAACTTACTGCAAAATAAGATTGTGAAGAAAGGAAACCAAATTATTTCACAACAAACAAAGTGTTTTATTCTATTTTTTTTCTCAAACGTATTCTGTGCAGCACGCGTATTTCTTAGTGTGTGTACTTTCTACAGAGATATTGCATGGAAACTTATGAGAGCGGTCGCTATAGGCCTCGTGCGCTCCTGTTTTGAATCAGACATACTGCGCCGCAGCGGCGAGTGCTGCTGAAAAATCTGTGTTCCTCGCTCGCCGCCGCACGGGGCTGACAAAGGACACTAGCGGCTAAAATTTGTGTACGGGTTGAAAGAAATCCACTCCTTTCTACTGTTATGTGCATTGTTGTGACAATGACTAAGGAAACACCACCTGGATGCTCGCCGAAGGTAGAATTTTATCGATGTCCATTGGAAATCGTGGAACAATGATTGCAGACGTCCGACACGCCCAAAGCAAACAACCGCGTTTTCTATTGATATGATTAATATGGCGACGTTGTAAATTAAATATGATGCCGTCTACTACATTTCAAATGGGTGTCATGCATCTGTTATTATCACGCGCCTCTTTTCTCGCACGTTTTCTTCTGCTTGCTCTCTAGTGGAAATCATAAAATACTTGAAACAAACAAAATAATTCACAACAACAAACTTACTGTAAAGCGTAGTTACTCTTTGTCATCTGCTGAAGAAAGCATCATATATTATCTGAATTGAAACAACGGCAAGAGTTGTCTAAGGAATCAGACAACAAAGTATTGCTTGTAGTCTAACATTTATTGGTTTCCGCCGTCTAGCCATATATATTTTATCTTTTACCCTACCACCAAATATCTTTGCCCCGTAACTGAACTTTTACGTATCTTCGCGGCATACAAGTTCTTCAGCAGTGTTTCAGTCTTTTAAATACATCTTCAGAGTTTTGTTCATCAGCAACAATTTATTTAAACCTGCTTCTAAAGCCCTGTTCTAATCAGGCACCAGATAATCTTTTAAAACTTATTTGCAACCTGGCTGTAAACATGTCGAGGCGCTATTTCAGCAGTTTTCAATGAAAACTGGTAATAGTATTTTTAAGACAGAATCTGTTTCTGGTGAAGTGCTGTATTTCTTTTTTTTCTTTTTAAACAGTTAGTACTGGCTTGCTAATTATTTATACATGCCGATATAAAACCTGCTGAGTATATACATATATATAAATGTGCGTGCGGTTGACTATTTGACATTTGTTACTTGCTCTCCGTGTTCTATTAGGAGACGAAAAATGTGGTATTAGCCCATCTTTATTTATTAGAACTGTGCGCGAACAGCATGACTGAAAGAGAAACGAGAACCACAGGGATCCAAGGTTAATCATCTATCCCTCACGAAGATGTCGCTATTCTGATTTACCTTTGTTAGACACCGTGTAAGGTATCCAAATTCGTGTCAGCTTGCGGAATTGCGCCGAACAAAAAAAACGGAAAACTCGTCGTTACATTGGCCTGCGTTGACGCATTGTTTTGGTAAAGCGAGATCGTTTTTAGGCTGGGCGATATTGACAAGAGATTGCTAGGATTGCTCCTAAGAGAAAACTGCAGGCGATCGTTATCGTGATATAAAAATGGGGACGGAGGCCTGTTAACTTACTATTTCTTTTTTTAAGCAGCTAGAGAAAAAAAGAAGTCATTCGCCAGCTCCCGGGGAGAGGAAGGAGAATTAAGAAGATAGAGCGTGCACCATTGACTGCATACGAAATTCTTCCAATAAATGAGGTAAACACAGTTGTGTTTCATCCTAGGCCATGGCCATTTCTTCTATACGCTCCTGGTAAGGAACGCTTACGAACGAGATTCAAATTTGGCGTCGGGAGGAAGACACGCGGACTGTGGCAGACCTGCCCACCATGCAGCTGCCGAGTTCGGCAATGCTGGCGCCACCTTACGAGCGAACGACGCCTATAAGAGCGTGGCGGTTTTTACACAGACGGTGCTGCACCGCTTCCACGTCAGCTGAAAGATACCACCTCATTGAATACACGCAACCCAACAAGTCTCCGCTGGGAAACTCAAGAAAGTGAAAGTAGGGTTATCGTAACAAAGGAACCTGACTAGCCTTTAAAACATTGTGCATTGCTGGATTGCGTTGTTCTGCAACTTGGGTTTCTTGTGTGATATAGTGCACCTTTTGATTGCTGTCTCTGTTTTAAAAGATCATGCATTGCCAGAGGCTAAGTACAACTACATGCTCGCAATTACGAGAAATTTTGTGTTGAAAGCCAGGCATAATTTGTCGTAATAAGCTAGTTAGATATTCAACAAAAATCACACACTAAGGCGAGCGCCTTACGTGGCTCATGGCTCAATAATTCCGTCGTCCATCGTTTTCAGAAAATTGACAGTCTGGCCTTATGGCACCGAAATTCTGTGGCTACAAAATTGATGGTGCCACCCACCACCCTTGGTGGGAATCAAACACACGACATTTGGCTTAATTAAGCCGAATATAACTAAGGAACAGGTAATTAATATAAGGTTGCGTAAGCCACTCGAACCCACGACATTTGGTGGTCTTCAATATAACGAACGCGAATTGGAGCCAGGCTTTTTCTATGGCAGCGCGGCCTGCATAGAAACAAGAGGGAAATTTTATCATGCGGCTATACAGGGTGGCTACAGGTGATTTGTGCGTAATTTCTGACTTGCGTTCTTTGCATATTTGGTTAAATGTCGGAACTGTTGGGATATCATATACAGGTATATGCATTATATGCAAGGCTGCTGTGAATAGCAGGAGGCCCACGTCACTCAAGCGCGAGAGTTCATAGATAAACGTTTACCAGGCACCAACCAATGTGCCACTGGCAGAAGGCGGCGTTACGCTGATGCGGCTCACACTATTCAGCGACTTCAAAGTGCTGTTTCAGCCAATCCTGCCCCGACCATCTCTGCAGTCACAAACATGTCGTTATAGGGGCCCCGCCAGTCTGGCAATGCTAGCAGCATAATGTATCAATCTATTTTCAAACCAAAAAAGAAACAATGTGCCCTATAACGCAATGCTAGTCCAATCTGCTTTTATCCCACCCTGCTGACGCTAAATTCACATACCCAGTGGCGCAAGCATCTGGCGGAAACCAGCAACCTTGATTGAGAAGCCCAACGAAACGCTTTCCTGCAGTATAAGGGGTCACTTCTGTTTGCTTTCAAGACAAATAACATTGCCTACATTGTGCAGCTTGTCTTACCTTACTTCCGACAAGAGGCATAGAGTTCGATCAAGTGGAGAGGGTTTCGATGGGGCCGTGCAAGAGCAGTACAAAGAGATAACAGGATGAGGAAGCTGGTGCCGGTGTCTTCGATTGGTCCGCTTCCCCTTACTTAGGCTGCGGTGGCTGGTTTGAAATCCCGTGACGTGCAAAGGAAGCTTTAGAACCACGCTAAAACGGATCCTTAGCAAAGGAAAGCTGGTGGAGCGATGTCTCATACATGCCGAAAGAGTTCGATAACATTGTACTGCTACGCAAAAATGATTATTATGCGCAAAGAAATTGTTGCTCTCTAGCAGCCGCGAGTAGACACTGCCTGAGTGATTGGTGCGTAGCCATCTTCTATTCATTTCGGGACGGGGCAGTGTCCGACTATGGAGAAAAAAAAAATTTGTCTTGTTTGCCATATGTATATTTGTTTGGCATATTGTATTTCGAACGTGTTTATTTCCCTTTGACGTAGTGTTTGCGGTTTTTGACGTGGCGTAACGAACAGGCTAAGCGGGCGCAGCTCTCAAACTATTGACGAAGAGCAGAGGTGTAACGGTGAAAAGGCGTTAAATCATAAATAATTATTTTTTGTGTCTTCGATTTAACCCATTAAAGACCAGCGTGACCATATGGTCACGTTAGCTTGCACAGTTGACTTCAAATAATTAAGATTACCAAAACGGCACCAAAATCACCTTTGACGTGCCGTTTGAGAGATTAGGGTTCCCTTTATGGATACCAAGTGGCACCACCTGTCAGTCGTTTTGTGGCAGCCCCTCGCAAAGGCAGGAATAAGTGTTGCTCTGCGAGTAACGTTGCCATGCATCGCTCCAAGGGGTAAGCGTGTGTTTTCTTACTACTTGTTTAAGCAATAGTCAGATATCCTTACCTCGGTATTGCTCTGTGAATATGTGACCTTCGATGACCATTTGTGAAAGATTAATGTTTGATTTATCAATGAACGAGCGCGTTATCTTTCGTGTTGCCATATGGTCACGCTGGGCTTTTAGGCTACCTAACTTTTTTATTTTTTTTACTGCATTCTCACTAGTGCACGGCTGCTGGCGCGTTCTCGCAGTGGTTATTTCTTATTTTATTGTCTGAATAGGTTGATGTTGGAAGAAATAGCGAAGCAGTCGTAGAGGAACATGACGACGTGTCAGTGATTTATATCGAGCCGCCAGAGGCTAGCACCTATTCGGATGAAAACTCGGCCGATGAAGACTCAGGGGGGCTCATTGACATCCTAAGCAGGTGGTAGCTATTAGCTGGCGCTGAAACTGTTCTCTCTGACGGACGCCGCATTGGTGGATGTGACTCGGACGATGACGACCCCGGCGAGCAAGGTGACAGAATATTAGAGGTTTCTTCTTCTGTAGTTGATGCGGCCGTTCCGGCAAAATTATCCACTGCTTCTAAGTGGACGAAGGGTGATCCCCAGACAAACCTTGGCATATTTCCCGACCCAAACTTTGCTGCTTACAGGGACTTTTCACCTGTTGAGTTCGATCTTTTTGACAACGCCGTACTCGACAGGGCAGGTACTCGTATGTTGAGAAGAAGCGAATCAAGTGGCCCATCCAAACACTGTTGCTAAGTACAAGATTTATAGCAGGTACGGACCAGATGGATGCAAATGCAGGCGCCTATAGGATTGCAGTCCGTGGCAAAAAGTGGTGGTGGCCGATTTTCACTTCACTTTGTGATGTATCTATCTGCATCGCTTCGGCGCTAATTCGTAGCACAGGGTTCAACGTCACGCAGGTGGAATGCCGCAGGCAAATTGCACAAACCTACCTCATGGGATAGGACAATAAGCCTAGAGGACCTGGTCAACGCAGAATACCAAAGACTGGTGATGTCCCGACTGGTACACGGTATGACCAAGTGGTCCACTTTGTTGCACCAATACCTAATGGCAAGAGGTGGAGGTTGGCATGAGATAATTGCAACAGCGCAGTGGACACACAATGCACAAAGTATGACGTTGGCATGTCTATTCCATGATTTAAACCATACAACACTAAATAAGTGCTCGACTATTCGCTATATATGTTTTTTGTGATGTTCCATGGCTTGAAATAAATGTTTTTAACTTCGCGTATTTTGCTGTAGCGTAAGGGCCCAGTGTGACCATATGGTCACGGGCTATATTTCAAAAACTAATTAGGTAAGAGTAATAATTTCTCGCATGTGAATTATTAGTATAAATGTAAGTTGAGCTATGACAATTATTTCAAGATAGCAAGAAAAAAAAGAAACCGGTCCCTAGCGGGTTAATCATGCATAATCAGTGTGTACACGTCACATCAGATTTGGAGCTATCGCAATTTTCATGACTTTGCGTGACAGACAGGCGAATTGGGCGTGGCGCGAAATTTTTTTTACCAATCGTGGAGGCCTGATTGAAGAACTTGAACAGATGTGTTTGGAATAGCTTTAGGATATGGCGCCCTATGTAGCACTATTTGGTGACATTGTAGTATATCAGTACATGTTGCGTCGTTTTTGTTTCCCAAACACAATTTGTCGTTTGCACTAACTCATTTCACAGGACAGACCGTAAATGCTAGAGGAGTACTAATTGCATTCACAAGAAAACCTTTGCGAAGCCATATCTCCAAGAAACTGGTAGAGTGCTGGCTTAACATTAGAAATAAATAAAGATTCCTTCTGTTGTATATATATTGAGTTGTGCTAAGCATTTTCTGGAGGTATTGTTGCGGTTGAAACTGCCGTTCAGCCACTTCAAAAAAGAAAAAGAAAAGCTTTTCTCGATATAGCTGGCTTGTCCTGCAAGGAAACACGTATACTTCCATTGTGCAAGAACTTTACCACGCAAGCATTATTACAAAAGAAATTCAGCAAGCCCTGCAAAAAAATGAATCGACCATATTGCTTCCCCAGAATCGCCAAACACCTCCATTATTCATAAATCGCGGTAGCACTGGATAGTCGAGTCATAGCACCGTGCGATAAATCCCTTGTAAAGCCTATTCGAAGAATGTGTAATGTGGCAATTTAATGCAATGTATTTTTTTATCTCTGATGTAAGAGGTTGTTTCGTAAAGCAGACTGTTTGCTGCTTCCAGGTACCTATTGAAATACGAGCTTGTTTTTTTTATTCAGGACATTGCTGTGCACCGTGGAATAAAAATATGGCAGCGCTTTGCTCAAATACGTAAACCGACACCAATACTTGCTTCGCTCTGACTACTTTTGAAATTGTGGAAGGAAAGATACGTTTGCATAAAATCTTCGAAAGGAAAAATATACATTGGATTTTGTAAATTATAAGACATACCCGTAATAAAATATTCCTCCCCAAAGAAGCATGCTTCTTCTATATCTTTGCCTGAAGAAAAGAATATTAGTGGACGTGCTGTCTGAGTACGCTTCATAAAGAAATAATATCAATGATGAAGGCATTTAAGCCATTTGCATACAATTCTTGAAATACTTTTTCATACTTATTTGATGCCATAATACCTCAGGTGTATGTTCGCAGAGTATTTAGAAAATAGATTACTGTTCTCTTTTGCCAGCCGAGCCAGAACAGTCTTCACTGATTTGAATTGTAACCAATATTCAAAAAATGCTTAGGTGATAGTCATTGCCCTAATAGAAACAGCACTTACGCACAACATAATATAAACATTGCTTCGATGCTTATTGTGTCCATACAATTAGATCATCTAGTAAATAGCGTGTTTTGAGATGCTTGAAAAATTGCACTACGTATGACTTTCTTATGAATTAAAATTATTCATTATAATAGAAAACAATATTTATTTACAATATTATAGCTACTTTCAGCGGAAGCACTTCTTCTGTTTCATTATTACCTCCGCATGTAATGAAAAATACTCGGACTACAAGCAATACAATGTATTTCATGTATTTACCCTGAGGGCTGAAGAATAGCGTGGAGGAGTGAAAGCATGATTATTATAAAAAACAGTAAGAATACTTACAAATATAAATAAATTACGGAATGCCAGTATTACGTAGAATAAACAGAAACACCTGTTTTGAACTTCTAACATGAGTTATGGAGGTGATACTAGTATGGCGTGTTCTTCGAACGAGAATTTTTTTTTATTTGTTTAGAGGTTCCTACAGACGCCTAAAGGCATTGCGTAAGGGGCGAAAATACACTCAAAGATTATACAATAATTAAAATACATATGTAAATACATATACAGAAATTATGGGACTTTACGTGCCAAAACCGCTGTCTGATTACGAGGCACGCCGTAGTGGAGGACTCCGGAAATTCCGACCACCTGGGGTTCTTTAGTGATCACCTAAATCTAAGTACACGGGTGTTTTCGCATTTCGGCCCCATCGAAATGCGGCCGCCGTGGCCGGCATTCGATCCCGCGACCTCGTGCTCAGCAGCCCAACACCATAGCCACTGAGCAACCACGGCGGGTACAAAAAATACGGTGTAAAAATGCGCTAACATACAGAAATGTGCTGTTAAAATTGTTCAATGGACAAACCGAATGCTTTCGTACGCGAGAGGTCAGTGAACAAGAAAGTTTCGCAAAGTTAAATATAATCAATATAATTACAGAGCGAGCGGGACGTATTTGGTTTTAAGAAAAAAGTATTTGAGGGATAGTAGCACAAAAGTAACATGAAAATCAAGAAAAGGATGACACGTAAAGTTATGTAGTGTTTGAAAAATGCGTTGTTAGAAGATACCAGAAATTTTCCTCGTCACTCTCATAAGCGATGGAGTTATGGAGATTGTTCCAAAGCCGAATCACTTTAGCAAGAGCGGAGTAGTTAAATGAATGACTCTTTCCACAGATTCACATGAAATTGTACTGATTGTACTGCCGGTGTGACCTGCAATGAGTAGTTTCAAGAGTCAGAACTGATGGCGCTGTATTGTGGACATATTTATGAAATAATGATAGCAGGCCACATCCCGACGATCATGCGGGGGCTGTAGTGAGCGGTCGAGTTTAATTTGTGTTATGCTTTTTTATAGTCGTAACAACGTGAAAGAAAACGTGCCGCCATATTCTGAATGGATTCGAGTTTTTCGATCAAGTATTTATGATGGGGAAACCAGATGGATGCGGTGTATTCAAGCTGAAGTTGAACGAAAGTTAGATAAGCTAGTTTACGAATGTCTTTAGTAGAATTATGTAACTTACGTCTTATGTGCCCTGATGATCTCGAAGCGTTGGCGTATATGTATGCAATGTACGTTGACCACGAAAGGGTCAAAATTAAGTTAATACCAAGACATTTATGTTGAGTATCATCCAAAATTGTGATGGTATTTATGTGATAAAGAAACGCAGATTCAGTATGCTTCCAGCTAAAGGAGATATATTTATTGGATGATCATCGGCATGTTTCATGGGACGATAAAGAATGCAGTCGTCTGAAAAAACGTGTACGTGTGAGGAAGTGTTATTCGGTAAGACAATAATGCATATTAGAAATAGTAACGGATCGAGACCGCTGCTTTGTGGTACACCTGAAGTAACGTGCGAAAGAGGAGAGGAAAAATTATTAGTTGCTGTGAATTGCTGACAATTAGAAAGCAAATTGCGAATGCGTGTTAGTGTAAGAGAATCTAATGTGCTTCGAGGTCTTTGAATGCTCTTGAAAATCTAGAAAAGCACAATCAGTTTGTAGATCCTCTTCTATGTTAGTAGGCAAATCAGTTTTTAATTCTAATAATCGCGTTTCGCAAAAGAAATTTATTCGAAATTTGTGTTCGTTAGCGAAGAAATATCTGTTGCCTTCCAGGTGACTGTATACATTTCAACCAATTACATGTTCTAGCATTTTGCAGCATATAGGTGGTAATGATATTGGATGGTACTTTTGCGGTGCGTGTTTATTGCTTGACCTAAATATAGGAATGACTTTTGTTGTGTTCCAATCTTAGGGCTTCACGCCAGTCTCTAAAGATTGCCTGAAGATTGAGACAGAATTTTACTATATGCTATTAAGGAGTTTTGGAAGATTTTAGAAGGAATGTCTTCAACGCAAAAGACTGTGGTCAGCTTGAGCTTATTTATCAGGCATGTGGCACCTTCAACTGTTATTTGAATTCGTGACATGTATTGGTCGTTTAGTCCTGATACATCCGGCTGGTCGGGCTGATCTTCTGTCGTGAATATAGAAGAAAATTAGGTATTTAAAGTAGAAGCACCGTGACTGTCTGGAATGGGAGTGTTATAATTGTTGTGTAAAGAAATGTTAGCGTGGTCCTGATCTGTGCTTATAATGTTCCAGAACTTTCTGGTGTAAGATTTTTGATGAGATGGTAGGTCATGAGGGAAGTATTTATCTTTAACTGAAGACAGGGCAGAACAGTAAATTTTTAAGCTTTTCTTGTACGTGTTCCAAGCTGCTTGCGTGCGCAAGCGCTTAGCACTTTCGTAGGGGTGCTTTTTCCTGTTTGTCAGTAAGCGTAGGTATATAGTGAACCATGGGTTGGATTTATCATGGGTTATCTTAATGCCAGGAATGAGAGGAATGAGAGGTAGGAAGGTAACCAAGGCCGACATCGTATTGCTGAAGAGTATCCAATTCTCCTCAACCGAAGGACGTTAAAATGAAGTTAACAACGTGTGGGAAAAGAATACATCTAATTCCGAATTCATAACGTTGTAATTGGTTTTGTTATAATCGCGTATTTTTTTAGTAGCAAAACCTGTAAGAGATGTGGGTACGTTAAGATTTACTTGTGGTAAGGAATGATGGCTAAAACCATCTTTAGACACAATGTGATAAACTGTCTCAGGTTCTGTCGTGAGGATTAAATCTAATGTTGAATTCCAATGGTAGATCGCGAGCGCTCGGCCGGATCACGAACGGAGCGCGTCGCTCCGACTGAGATCGCTCTCATCTGCTCACACCATATCTGCGAAGGGAATGCGTGCGCTCCCGCGGGGGCACTTAGTACAGGAAAATCAAGTGAGAGGGCTCTAGAATAGAGAGAGGAACAAGCGCCTGGAAGCGCAACCCACCACCCCATTTCACTGTCCGTGTCAGAAGAATCATCACTCGACTTGGAAATTGTACTGTCTGAGTCGGAGCTGTCTAGGAGCGTGAACAAAATCGCACGGCGCGAAGCGGCGTCCACGTTGCCCATGTCGTCCATAGCTGCCCGCCACCGGAAACAGGCGACCGTGACAGGAAGCAGAGGCGGGTGAAGAAAATACGTCACGAGGACTTCCGGTCAAATCTGCCGATTTCGGCGGAGCAAATATTTTTGCTCCACGGAGCAATCCGGGATCAGCGGCTGGTCCCAATCTGCCATTGGAACACACAGCTCACGCTCCCATTCTGCCATTGGAATAGGATTGCTGCATACAGAGCAGAGCAAAGCCATTGGAACTCAACATAAGATATTATTACCCCGTGTAGGCTGTGTAACAACCCGAATCAGGTTGAAACCGTGCGCCAATGGGCACACCGAGGAAGGCCATGCTGGAGAGGCGTCAACGGGAAACAGTTGAGTGGAACTGAGCACCCCATAGCACATCGCCAAGGTAACCACTGCCTCTAACAACCACAGTGGTAAGTGCAGCATCTGTGCTGCGGTTTCCAGCACCCTTTGAATTAAGCTCGAAACGCTTTGGATCGCGGGCACAAAATCTTCGATGCGATCCAGAAAGAAAACCAACGTTCATATTAGTTAAAAACAAATATGTAAGCTTGAATTAAAAAGAAATGTATCATTTTATAAAGAGAACATAATTTGACATGTCGCACCACGCTGAAAGCTAAGCAGTTTAATGTTTGGTTTCATTTGACTAAAGCTAGCAGGGCCACAATAGCTTTACAATAAAAATTGTGCGGGGCAATCTCGGCTAGTTTCTAGTTCAACAACGTCCCTGGTAATGGCGCAGACTGAAATGCATTCGTGGATAAAATACGTGCCATCAGGCTTCAATTTTCCAATCAAAATTTGTCAAGGCCACTCACCCTTCGGATCACACAACATTTTTATTTGAAAGCGGTTTACAGACGACATTCACACCAGCCTTTCCATGCAATGAACGAGTTAGGTTCAACTTCTCTATCCGTCAAATAAATACTTGTCTAGAGGTAATGTTGTAGGGCCCCCATCTAGCCAAACAGGCCTGCGCTGGTGCTGAGAGGACTGCCTGCAGCTTTTCTTATGCATGTACAGCATTTGACCTAGAGTTGTATCTATAGTTTCCACCTGATCAGAATGGTATGCAGTGAATGAAGAGCTATCATGACATAATGATCACGTCTCAGAAGTGCAGCAATTCCAACTCTCAGTTACATTACAGGAGTCAAGCTCGCCATGCCTCATCAGAAGACGAAAGTTACCATTCCTTATCGGGATGGTGAGGCTTTTTATAACTTGTATGCCGGCCATGTTAACAGTCACTACTTCGTGGCAGTAATTCTTGCAGTAATCCACATTGAGCGGGCCCCTGGATCAATCGAATATAATCAGACTGTCTACTCCCCGAAACAATCACGTCTGGCGCTCGTTCAGGAATTGATTTTCCAGAGTGTGGTGCACGAACGCCATCTACATAAACTTCGTACTCGATATCCAGTAAAATCCATAGGCATTCGGTTTACCTGCTAGTGGCGAACAGAACGCTTCTACGAGTACCCGGCACTAACGTGTTCATCCATGGGGTTAGTCAGAAGAACCATGAAGTAATATATCCGACGTTTATGTTGATATAAGAGCGACTAATTGAGGCTAGAGGCACACAGTGAAGGCGAGCTCATCCTGGTTCAGTTTATGCATGAAAGGAACAACAGAGCTGTCAAAGACATTTATTCCAGAAAACAGCAATTGTACATGAATTTGTTCCTGATACTTGCATGCACAATGACAAAAGCATGGTTAGAAACAGTCTGAGGCACTCTGCAGGAGCTATTGGGACAGCAAAGTTTGCACGTTAGTGCAATTATACAACAGACATACTTTACTACGCAACTTAAAAGATTGAATGTGACGGCATCAAACTATAGTGTTAAGAAATCCAAGGTTTCTTAGCAACTAGAAGAAACATGGTTCTTTTTGCCTTCATGGGATGAAGCACAATGTTGTTCATTTTCAATGTTCCGGCACAGTGTACAGTTAAAAGATTGCCATTAGCCAGGGCATTCACGTAGCAACGCAATGTGGTTTACAAGGCTGACTATGGGGCCAGTGCGCGAAAACGTCGATGAGCGAAACAGAGGAATGTGTCTCGTTAAGCCAACTGTGTTATCAGTGATGCATTGGAGGTATATCAAATTCAATTACAAAGTGAATCAACGCGCTAATACTGCCTTCACAAAGAATAAATGAGAAAGTATGCCGAAGCAAACCCATATACATATATTGTTAGACAACAATATTGACACGAGCACTTATTGATAATTTACTCGGGACTGCATGCCACCCACATCACACACCTTAACATTATTGTACACTAAAACGATGGACACACAGTAGTTAACAATGTTGCACAGTATACCATTTGTCCTGATGAAGCTCACTTTGGAAGTCCGCAGAATTGGGAAAGTGCAGAGTAACGGCATGCCGTAAACATCAGAAGAAGACACCCCTCAAAGCTAGTGACTGGCTGAGCTTTAGAGATATACTCTGGGCAAACATTCGCATGATTTCAAGGAAAAATATATTACATGTCGGCATGCCTCCATGGTCTGACATGAACAGGCTTTTTATGCTAGTTGCCTTCGTGATGACTCCCTAGGAGTCCCACGTATGCATTATGTAACTGACTAACATGATAACCAGCTTTTTTTTCTCAGTGACCAATTCAACATCTCCGTGAAGAAAACAATTGCCGAAAATGCGTACCATCTATAGTAATTGAAACTTCCTTGAACTGGGATACTACGCTCAAAGAATTGGCATTATCTGTTGTGTAAAACGGAATTTTCTTGCATCGGCCTTACACGAAGCTTGGTCTACCTTACTCACTGATGCAACCTATACGACCTTTTCATCTTTGTACAAGCAACCGAAAATCTGCGCGCCAGAGGCATACAAAGTTCAACAGTTCTAGTTAAGCGACCGGTGATTGCAGCAGTGAAAGCAGTTGATCGGAATCATGTAGGAAGGTGGTAGGCCTTCAGGAAACATTCATTAAACGGTAGGCACTGTCAAAATGTGGCCTTCAGTCCAAAGTAGGGCAGTCCAGATGGTTTGGCGCATGACGCAGCGTTTACACGTCGGCAATAAATTATCTCCTCATCTTCAACAAAACTGGTTTCACTGGACTGGATACCTGCCACTTTCCTGCAAAATATTCGAGATAAACAAAAGAAAAGGATAATGACGGCTATACTACAGACACTGTATTTGCGTTGCCCCCATAAATTCACGCCACATCTTATTTAACTGCCGCATGATGATCAAGCCGTCTGCAAGGGTGAAAATACAGCAAGTAATCAATGCCTATTTTAACAAAAAGCAACAACTGGCTCATCGCAATGAACTTTTTACACCGATATATGCACTGTTGACATGGCACTGTCACTATAAATGAAGGAGAGAAAAGGGGGTCCGATTTGTATTATTAGTATCATAAGAAGCCAAAAAACAAAGACAACAAGGATGACATAGGGGATGTTACTTGTACTTACTAACTGAAATAAAGAAATTATAAATTAGTGGCAGTGAAAGTGGCCGAAAAAATAACTTGCTGGTGGTGGGGAACGACGAGTGCGATATTCTAACGAATTGAGCTACCGCGGTGCCGTATCCTCATCCACTTTCTTGGGTATTTATTTTCTTACTGCTAGAAATAACTTTGAGCGTGTTAGCCAGCGCCACCACTTAAAGTTCTTAAGGGTGCGCTTAAGGTTCTTTTGATGTCACTAATCAGAAGGCGTCAGCGCGCGTCCCTCTAATGCCATATGCCTGAATCGATTGAGACTTGCCTGTTTTGAGGTTGATTTCTTTGGAGCGTTGATCAGTGGAGCCTTGCACTCTGCGTACTCAGTGTTCCTGATTCTCAATGTCAGCGCAAATGCTATCCGAGCTCCCTTATCGAATAACAGTTCAAACGTGATTTGTGTTGGGCGGACTTTGCGTATTGCGAGATATATGGCACGATGTGCTGTTTGTATGATCACACTGTTCTTGTCATAGATGTTCGAAGAGACTATAAAAAGCTCTCTTTTGAAGATTTAGATGTCTTCTTTTTCTAGGATATTTAGAATGTTAATTATTCTCTCGTTCTGATGGCCAGATTAGATTGCAAGATAGAGAGGGGCAAAACTTAAGAGATTGGCTCTGCTGTTATAGTTCGAACAAAAATTGACTCGGCATCCCAACGAAAGTGTATCTCTAGTAAGCTGTTGAATACTACAACTGCGGAGCAGAGTATGTAATGCTTGATTGCTTAAGACTAATGATAATAATGGTAACTTAGAGTAATTAAACTATTGGAAGGAATGATAATTTTATATTGGTAGGTTGTATTGGTGTTTCTTCTCTCATGAGGGCTCCTTGTATTGTCGCTGCTCCTTGGGAGTCCTAACTATGCGTTGCCCACCCATATCGGTGCCGCAAGAACAATGAAATCAGTAGACAGGTAGTTTAATTTATATATTAAAAGCAAGTGAAATCACTTTTTACGTCTCGAGCTGACATCGCCGCGGTAGCTTGCGGAATCGTAATCTTTACCGGAAAACGTATGCGAGGAGTTCTGGGCGCTTGGCACGGTTATCAGGACCACTTACTACGAATGATGTTGTTTGGGTGCTTATTTTGTGATTGTTGTTTATAGAAACTAATGCTGTGACGCGTAAGCATGTAGGCACTTTTCGCTTGAATGGCTGAAGGTTCCTTTTTTAATCCGTCAACGTATTTTTTTTTTCTGTGAAGACGCACCGCGAAAAATACTAAGCAACTAGACGCTGAAAGTTTCTCTGTAAAGAACAAAACAGCATAGTTGTACAATTACATCATCAAACAATTGCTTGCCTAAATTCAGTGTACGCATCGCGTCTTGAATGAATGCTTCACAGACCAATTCTCACGAGTGAAGCTTACTTAGCAAGACTCTGAGGAAATATTAGGCATAGTTGCGGATATCATTGGTATTAGTCAGCTTAGGAGAACTGTTGAGGCTTATACACTGGTGACTAAGAGCCACGTCCTCTGTTATAGACGACTCAAAGATAAGAAGCAATATAGGGTAGGATTGCTAATCCACAGGGACATGGCGGGCAACGTTGTTGCTGTGGCGGGCAGAGCAATAATGAGAGCGTAGCAGTAATTTAAATATAATCAGAGGTAAAAATAAAGGTACTAAAACGGACGCTCCAATATCCAGTCATGGTGATGAAATATGTCAGTTATTGAAGATGTCAAATTAGCGATAAGCAAAGCGCCAACTCATTATACTGTAGTCATGGGCGATTTGAATGCAAAAGTGGGGGGAAAGCAGGCTGGTGAACAAACAATTCACAACTACGGTGTTGGTGCTAGGAACACTAAAGGATGCAGGCTGGTAAAATTAACCTAAAGCAATAAGCTGTGAATAATAAAAACCTTGCATAGCACCTTTAAAATCCCAAATGGTAAAACAAGAAATGAATGTGATTTCATACTTTCTGCCTATCCCACCATAGCGCAAGGTGTAGAAGTTTAAGGTAGGATGAAGTGCAGTGATCATAGGTTAGTGAGGTCTAGGAATCACCTAAATTCGAACAGACAAAGAGTAAAATTGGCCAGGTAGAAACAGACCAACGTAGGCAGAGTAAGGATAAAAGCAGTTCAGGCTAGTACTAGTTCAGGCTGGTTCTTGTAAACAAATATTCAGCGTTAGACAGAGAGATGAAGATGACATAGACGCAATGAATGAAGCCATAACGAGCCTGGCTCCAGAAGCTGCAATTGAATTGGTAACAGTAGGTAAGTTCTCGCAAGTAGCAATGAACCTACTAAAAAATGGCAAAGAAGGAGAATGTGAAACTAAGACACGCGATATTATTCGCGAGAATGTCAAAACTCATCATTAAGCAGAAAATAAGGTATATAGAAATTATAACTTGAGAAATACTCAGGAAGCAGTAAAAAATAAACGCAGCATGAAATCAGTGAAAACGAAAGTTGGTATAAAACAAACCAAGAAGTATGCACTGAACGATAAACATGGTAATATCGTCAGCAATCTCACAGACTAGCAAAAGGAGGGGAAGAATCCTATACTAACCATTACAGTACCCAAAGAAGCCATGATACCTCCATTCAAAGTAGTATGGAACAGGTTACAGGGCTCCTTTTGTAACTATCGATTAAGTTAGAACGGCCTTGCAAGGCATGAAAATGGGAAAGGCGAGAGGACCAGATGGAAAAACGGTATATTTATTAAAAGATAGAGGAGACCTAATGCATGAAAAACTGGAGTACCTTTATAAGAACTGTCTCACGACTTCAAGGATCCCAGAGAACTGAAACAATGCCAACAACATACTAATCCACAAAAAGAGAGACGTAAGGGAATGAAAAAATTATTGGCCCATTACCTTACTTCTTGTATTACACTACCACCTTCACTACCCAGCACCTCCACCAGATGTCACGTGGTAGTGAAGGTGAAGGCAGCAAAGCTGTGATTTACGAAACTAGCGTTTTATTGGCGAACTTGTGCCCTCAAAAGCAGGCTACACTCAAAGAACCACAGCGGCGAATACACTCGGCGATCGTTGAAAATCTGATCAACGGGTCAAGCGCGTCGGCTTTTATACATCAATCGTCGAATGTTACAGACTTATCGCTGGGACCCACGCGTCTTCCACAGAGTTCTACGGTATTCGCGTCGCGCATACATGCAATCAGATTACAGAAGGTTCGGTGACAGACAGCGGATGGAACCATCGATAACATTCCAGAAACTTCCTATACATACAGGTGCATCCTGCGCTGCATGATAACATTTGTTAAGTGGTGAAACGTGTTCACCCGACAAAGATAAGCATGTACACGTGTCAATATTCACGAACATAATTTCCAATAGAATAAGTACAACAATGGACTTCAGTTAACCAAAGCAACAGGCTGGCTCCAGGAAGGGATACATTACAATGGAGCACATCCATGCCATCATTCAGTATTCAAGAAATCCGCAGAGTACAATCAGCCTCTCTATATGGTTGTCATAGATTACAAAAATGCATTTGATTCAGTAAAGATACCAGCAGTCATAGAGGTGCTACGTAATCAAAGAGTACAGGATGCTTACGTAAAAATCTTAGAAGGCAAAAAATCTACAGAGATTCCAAAGCTACCTTAATTGTCCACAAGAAAAGTAGCAAGATACCTATAAAGAAAGGGGTCAGACATGGAGGCACAGTCTGTGCAATATTATCAGTGTCTGCTCGGAAGAAGTATTCAAGCTTTTAAGTGGGAAAGGGTTATGTGTGAGTATCTAAGGCGAATATCTCAGCAACATTTGGTTTGCATATGACAATGTCCTGTTCAGCAACACTGGGGCCAATCGCAACAAATGATTGAGGACCTTAGTACAGAAAGTCTAAGAGTGCGGTTGAGCATAAATATGCAGAAAGCAAAGATGATGCTGAATAGCCTGGCAGAGCACAAGAGTTCAGGAGCCCCAATTAGCTTTTAGAATCTGTGAAGGAGCACATTTGCCTAGGTCAATTACTCACAGGGGACCCTGATCATGAGACCGGAATTTACAGAAGAAAAAGATGGATTGGAGCGCATACGGCAGATATTTGAGATCCTCACTGTAAACCTACCATTATCATTGAGAAGAAAGATGTACAGTTAGTGCACCTCAGCGGTGCTGACCTATGGGGCGGAAACTTGGAGAATGACAAACACGTTCCAGAACCACTCAACGACCGCGCAAAGACCGATGGAACGAAGAATTTTAGGCGTAATGTTAAAACAGAGGAAGAGAGCGGTGTGGATCAGAAAGGAAATAGGGATAGACGATAATTTTTATTTATTGTTCTATTTTAATTAACTCCCAGTCTCCTCCTCAGACCATAGAAGCTGGGCGTACATACCGTATATGCAGTTATAATAATACATCACCATAGCACGGCCACACAGAAGCAGGAATTCAATGCACTGAGTCATCACACCGATACAACAGCCAAAAGTACACGCAATAGGTTTTGTTAAAAATAATTAGGACTGAATGGCGAGCTCGAATTCTATGAACACACTCGAAACGCTTATAACGTATACACACTTATAATAGCATATAAAAAGCACACATTTGAACCTCAGATAACAGGAAGTAATCAACAAAAAAGATAACAGAAATAATACATGAAATGGAGTGGAACACTGGCACATAAGAGCAAACCTGAAAACACTCTGTTGAGAGCACTCGGCCACTAACAGGCTTCCAATGATGTCAATTTTAATTTTAATTGACATTAAGAGAAAGAACTGATGCTGTGCAGGTCATGAAATGCGCAGGCTAGCTAAGCAGTGAACCATTAGTGTTACAGAATAGATGTCAAGAGTTGGGAAGCGCCCTCGACGACGGCAGAAGACTAGGCGCAGCGATGAAATTAGAAAATTCGCGGGGGCTAGTCGCAATCCGTTGATGCAGGAGCTGAGCAACCGAAGATCGCAGGGAGAGGCCATCATCCTGCAGCAGACATAATTAGGCTGCTGCTTCTTTTGCTGGTGATTATGATGATCAGACCTGTACAAGCCAAATTCAGAATTCATCATCATCAGCCTGGCTATGCCCACTGCAGGGCAAAGGCTTCACCCATACTTCTCCAACTACCCCGGTCATGTACTAATTGGGGCCATGTTGTCTCTGTGAACTTCTTAATCTGATCCGCGCACCTAACTTTCTGCCACCCCTCCTACCCTTCCCTTCCCTTGCAATCCAGTCCGTAACCCTTAATGACCATCGGTTATCTTCCCTCCTCATTACATGTCCTGCCCTCACCCATTTCTTGATTTCTTTTTCTTGATTTCAACTAAGATGTCATTAACTCGTGTTTCGTCCCTCACCCAATCTGCTCTTTTGCTTTCCCTTAACGTTTCCCCCATCATTCTTCTTTCCATAGCTCGTTGCGTCGTCCTCAATTTAAGTAGAACCCTTTTCGTCAGGTTTTTAAGGGTCAACGGGGCAAAAACCTGTAGGTTTTTGCCCCGTAGGTGAATACTGGTAAGACAGCTGTTGTACCCTTTTCTCTTTAGGGATAATGTCAACTTGCTGTTCATGACCTGAGAATGCCTGGCAAACGCACCCCAGCCCCTTCTTATACTTCTGATTATTTGACTCATGATCCGGATCAGCGGTCACTACCTGCCTTAAGTAGATGTATTCCCTTACCACTTCCAGTGCCTCGCTACCTATCATAAACTGCTGTTCTCTTCCGAGACTGTAAAACATTGCTTTAGTTTTCTGCAGATTAATTGTTTGACCCACCCTTCTGCTTTGTCTCTCCAGGTCAGTGAGCATGCATTGCAATTGGTCCCCTGAGTTATTAAGCAAGGCAATATCAACAGCGGATCGCAAGTTACTAAGGTATTCTCCATTAACTCTTATTTCTTATTCTTCCCAATCCACATCTCTGAATACTTCCTGTAAACACGCTATGAATAGCATAGAAGATATCGTATCTCCCTGCCTGACGCCTTTCTTTATTGGGGTTTTGTTGCTGTCTTAATAGAGGACTGCGGTGGCTGTGGAGCCGCTATAGATATTTTTAGTATTTTTATATACGGCTTGATCGTCTACACTCTTATTCCGAAATGCCTCCATGACTGCAGAGCTTTCGACTGAATCAAACACTTTCTCGTAATCAATAAAAGTTATATATAAGGGTTTGCTATATTCCGCACATTCCTCTATCACCTGAATGATATTGTGAATATGGTCTATTGAGTAGCCTTTACGGAATCCTGCCTGGTGCTTTGGTTGACAGAAGTCTAAGGTGTTCTTGATTCTATTCGCGATTACCTTAGTAAGTACTTTGTAGGCAACACAGAGTAAGCAGATCGGTATATAATTTTTCAAGTCTTTGGCGTCCCCTTTCTTATGAATTAGGATTATGTTAGCGTTCTTCCTAAATTCCGGTACGCTTGATGTTATGAGGCATTGCGTATACCAGGTGGCCAGTGTTTCTAGAACACTCTGCACACCATCCTTCCATAAATATTCTTTAAGCTGACCCTCTCCAGCTGCCTTCCTCCTTTGCATAGCTCCCAAGCCTTTCTTTACTACTTCCGGCGTTACTTGTGGGATTTCAAATTCCTCTAGACTATTTTCTCTTGCAATATCGTCGTGGGTCCCACTGTTACTGCATAAGTCTCTATAGAACTCGTCATCCACTTGAACTTGAATATTAGTAATGATATTGTCCGCTTTCTCTCTTAACGAATAGATCTGATTCTTGCCTGTTCCTAGTTTCTTTTTCACCGCTTTTAGGCTTCCCCCGTTCCTGAGAGCATGTTCAATTCTATCCATGTTATACTTCCTTAAGGCAGCCGTCTTACCCTTGTTGATTAACTTCGAAAATTCTGCCAGTTCTATTCTAACTATAGCGTTAGAGGCTTTCATACAGTGGCGTTTCTTGATTAGATCTTTCGTCTCCTGCGATATCATACTGGCATACTGTCTAACGGAGTTACCAATGACTTCTGATTCACACTCCTTAATGATGGCCATAAAATTGTCGTTCATATCTTCAACACTAAAATCCCCTTCCTGAGTTAAGGCCGAATACCTGTTCTAACACACAATCCTTAATGATGCCCATAAGATTGTCGTTCATTGGCTCAACTCTAAGATCATCTACATGAGCTAAATCCATATACCTGTTCGGTAGCATGATCGGAATTCCTCTATTTTTCCTCTTACCGCTAACTCTTTGATCGACTTTTTGCGTACCAGTTTTTTCCGTTCGCTCCTCAAATCAAGACTAATTCGAGTTCATACTACTCTATGGTGACTGCAACGCACTTTACCGAGCACGTCCACATCTTGTATGATGCCAGGGTCAGCGCGGAGTCTAAGGTCTATTACATTTCTAGTCTCGCCATTAGGGGTCCTGCACGACCACTTCCGGCTATCCCGGTTGCGGCAGAAGGTATCCATCATCCGCATATTATTATGTCCTGCAAACTCTACTAACAACTCTCCCCTGCTTTTCCTAGCCTATGCCATATTCCCCCACTGACTTGTCTCCAGTCTGCTTCTTGCCTACTCTGGCTATAAAGAAGCCGATCAGTATAGTGTATTTAGTTTTGACTTTATCCATAGCCGATTCCTCGTCTTCATAGAAGCTTTCGACTTCCTGGTCATCATGACTGGATGTAGGGGCGCAGACCTGTACGACCTTCAATTTGTACCTATTATTAAATTACATAATAAGACCTGCCAGCCTCCCGTTATTGCTATAGAATTCGTGTGTTTTACCAGATATATTCTTATTATTAAGGAATCCGACTCCTAGTTCCCGTCTGTCCGCTAAGCCCCGGTAGCACAGGACGTGCCTGCTTTTTAGCACGGTATATGCTTGTTTTGTTCTACTAACTTCACTGAACCCTATTATATCCCATTTACTGCCATCAGAGACCTGGATTGGGACCTGGATTGAGAGATCTTGATTGGGAATAATTGGGGATAAAAGTTAACGGAGAATTCCTTTGTAACTTGCGCTTCCCTGATGACATTGCCTTGCTTAGTAACTCAGCGGACCAATTGCAATGCATGCTCACTGACGTGGAGAGACAAAGCAGAAGGGTGGGTCTAAAAATTAATCTGCAGATAACAAAAGTAATGTTTAACAGTCTTGGGAGAGAACAGCAGTTTACGATAGGTAGCGAGGCGCTAGAAGTGGTAAGGGCATACATCTACTTAGGACAGGTAGTGACCGCAGATCTGGATCATGAAACTGAAATAATCAGAAGAATAAGAATGGGCTGGGGTGCGTTTGGGAGGCATTCTCAGGTCATGAACAGCAGGTTGCCATTATCGCTCAAAAGAAAAGTGCATAACAGCTTCGTCTCACCAGTACTCATCTGCGGGGCAGAAACCTGGAGGCTTACGAAATAGTTCTACTTAAATTGAGGACGACGCCACGAGCTATGGAAAGAAGAATGATAGGTGTAAGGGATAAAAAAAGAGCATGTCGTGTGAGGGAACAAACGCGAGTTAAAAAATCTTAGTTGAAATCAAGAAAAAGAAATGGGGGGGGGGCGTGGGCTGGACATGTAATTAGGAGGGAAGATAACCGATGACCACTAAGGGTTAGGGACTGTATTGCAAGCGAAGGGAAGCATAGCAAAGGACGGCAGAAAGTTAGGTGGGCGGGCGAGATCAAGAAGTTTGCAGGGACAACACGGCCACAATTCGTACATGACCGGGGTAGTTGGAGAAGTATGGGTGAGGCCTTTGCCTTGTAGTGGGCATAACTAGGCTGGCGATGATGACTGCCCTCTAACAGCACTGTTACACTCGCGTCACCAGATAACGTTCTAGCGTCAAACGTTGCCAGGTTCAAATTTCAATGGCGGCCTGTTCGGAACCAGGTATTTTTAGCACCCTCTACTGCGTCATAGGTCTTACCGCCGCCGTGGTCAGATGCTTCTCAGCTTCTGGGGACTAAGGGCAGGGGTTTGATTGTTGTATTCATATAGAAGATTGTGGCTATGTACTGTACCAGGGGGGCCAATCCTGCTCTATTGAGGGAGTGCGTTACCGGTACTGGTAGCCGGGATCAGGCCGCACTCCAGGCCTGTTTATGCAATTTTTGAACACGCGGATTTCCTTTTTTTAATCCTGTGGAAAATTGCACGGCACTGGGACTCGAACCGCGGTTCTCTCGCACGTGAGGCGGATACTGTACATTATGCCACCGCTGCACCCCTGCTGCAGCCTTGCTGATAATTCAGCATTCTAGTAGTCATGTATTATATGTAAAGGAGCATTGCGTAAACAGAAGCGCTATCGACGCGTGAGTCACAATCGTTTTTTCAAAGCCAGTATATGTTTATTCCGAAACATACGTCATCATGAGGTAAGAATTGCCTCTCTCTGTACACCTGGTCAGCATATGACTGAACAATATAAAAGCTAGAACCCGTGTACCTATTCAATAGGACTTCAGCGAACGAGTTGCAAAAACAGATATGCAGCCAATTTATCGATATTTGCTCCTTGGCGGCTTTTCGTTCCTGTTTGTAAATTTAGCATTTACTGCTCCTCCAGTTGTAAGTACTCACCTGAGAATCTACTATGTAACAATCTCGGTAACGTATGGACAAGTGTACTTGCCTATCATTATAAGGCGACCACGTTTCACAGCCTAACAAATGTTATCGCACAGCGCCGGACGCACCTGCATGTATCGGAACTTTCTGAAATGTTATCGATGGTTCTATCCGCTGTCTGTGACCGATCCTTGTCTAATCTGATTCCATGTGTGCGCGAGGCGAATAATGTAGAACTTTGTGGAAGGCCCGCGGGTCCCAGCGATTACTCTGCAGCATTCGAGGACTCACGTTTAAAAGCCGACGCGCTTGACCCGCTGATCAGATTTTCGACGATCGCCGACTGTGTTCGCCGCATTCGTTGAGCTTTAAGTGCAGTCTGTATTTGAGAGCGCAAGTTCGCCTAATGAAACGATAGTTTCGACAATCACAGTTTTGGTGCCTTCTTCACCGTCACAACTACGTGACAATAAAAGTGTACGCTACATCAGGAAAAAAAATTTTAAGTTGAAATTAGAGCTTGTAACTAACGATTTTCCTTCAAGAGGACTTGTTTCACCCTTTCAGCTATTACCGCACCATAAAGTCGTCGCTATGTACGGTCGAGTTTCTACCAATTGTTTTTAAAGAAAAGTTGTTAACAATCGTTGACTGCTAAGCAATTGCATTGTGTAAATTATTGCCTTTTTTGTAAACGTCCTGAAGCAAACTGCAACATATAGATGGTAATGTATAAAAACGAATCATGCAATGTAAACCTTTGTAGCAGAATTTACGTTTACAAAGCACAACTTTTACCGGAGTTCTGGTAAATATGAAAACATTTATATCTAGGTGCTTCGAACCGAAAAGCTTTAAGATATATTATAGTCGTGCCTAAATTGTCTGACTATATCTACTACCAATTATTTTATTTATTACGTGGAACATAAAAAAGAGACAATTTTATTGGCAGTAACGTTCGGATTCCCTGCTCACGTGTGTTCTTGGCAGAAAGGGAGATGAACAAAATACTTTCTGATATATTGATTTTATTCATATTGTTTTTATATTAGATTACTGGGTGCTATAACCGTACCAGTTGCAAAGAAATAATACTCCCATGAATATAGATATTATAAAGTTCTATTCGATTCCGCCTTCTGTTCTTCCGCAGTTTGCTGTCACTACTGACTCCTGCTTGTTAACGATAAACTCTTCTCTTTCCTATTTCCAAGTTGCTTGAAATAACGTTTTTCTTGAAAAGCTTTGTATTATCCACTATGCTCGTATATTTACTCTCTCCTTCCGAAACATAACTAAACTTATTGTTTTTTTAGCTTTGTTGAACGCATGGTCAGACAGGCCCATTGTAGCTTTGTAGGTGGCAATTCTGAATTTTGACGTAGCAAGTTATTATCTATTGAACCACAATATATAACTGATGGATATAACTTGAGTTGAAGTTTGTTTCATGTGCTTGTAAAAACTGTAGTAATGTCACAACCTGTACTTCATATTCAACCGAGCCTCATTTCTATGGAGAAGTGCTGTAGCCTCTAGGGCTGAATAAATTTATTATTTTGAACATTAACAACGCATTCATCGGAATATACCTCAAAGTACATATGCACATGAAACTAGTGGGAATGGCATGTTTCACTCAAAGCGGGGGAGTCAGGAATTTCGCCTATTGCATTAGCAGTTGAAAGTAACATAAGATATCTGAAACAAAATGCGCACCGCCCCCCCCCCCCCCTATCGTAGCGAAAAGACAAATCATCTTTTAAAATGATGTAGCCACAGTAGAATAAATGCTGACAAAGAACTTCTGTAGTTACTGGTAATGACTACTACAGACCACTGTATGTGCTTTGTGATTCGCGTCTTGGAAGGTTGTGCCAAGCGTCTCCTTAAAAATTAAAGACAATGTCCTAGCAGTCGTACATTCTACGTGATTACAGATTTTCTTGGCTTAATACATATGTCGAACTATTTTTGTAATGCAGCAAACAGAGTATTAACATTTTCGAAGTTTTGGTTTTGAAAGAAACGGATAAATGAAATAAATGCCAAAACGGGTTATATGATTTAGTGCCAATAATCATATAGTCCAAGTGAAAACATTCATTACTTTCTGATTGCAGAATAAACCAATAGGCTCAGCCTGTGAATCAACATGCCAGTGTGATACTGGATTGTGCTGCTTGAGACAGTGCTCTGGCACCGCAACTTGCCAACCTCTTTCAACACTAGGCCAGTCGTGCTCCATCACACCCCAATCGGGAGTCTATTCTCCGTATTGCCCTTGTGTTGATAGCGGTAATTTGAATCCTTACTCACTTCAGGAGGCATCTTTGCTATTTCACCTTAACGAATGTTACTCGACAGTATGGTATCACCTGTAGTTCCTCTTTCCACAGGTTAGACCGGACTGCGTGTGCGCTAACCTCTTAAATTTTATTTCTTTAAAAACTAATTCCTTTGATCTAGGGACTTCTGAGGACAAACTTCGAACACAAATCCCACTAACATCCAAGGGCCATTTTTTGATGAGGAAACTGCAGAATAACGTAAAAACGCTCTTACTCCTCAACGAAGTCTCTTATTAGCGGGGAAGCCACCTAAATTATTGCAAAGTGTCCGACTTGAGCTCGTGTCACCCACTTGCAGTGGTTGAATAACTTCGGAAAATTTTGGAGATGTCTGAGGAAAATTACTTAGTTAATACAACACTTATTGTTGTTAAACGAATAAAACTTTGGATGTTAGACAATTACCTCCAGTGAGGTACGAAATGTAGCTCAATTATCTTTCTCTGCGACGTTCGCAGTCATGGCGCTTTAGATTTAGGTACGTCAGCCAACATATTCACAGGTAATACCTCACAGAACTCGCATCAATGTCTAATGTCGAAAAGTGCGGCGACTGTTAATTAATTCTTCGTCATTTACGTGAAGAGAGAAACGATGAATGCCTGCATCGTCATTTTTACCTAACCGAAATTAACTAGTTACACAGATGTATGGTCAGATGTACTGCTAGACAACAGTCGTCCCTTCGATAGGCACCCCGATGTGTGTTGATGTAAACCTATATGCACGTATGAAAAGTTTGAATTTTCATTTTAGAACTGGAAAGAAAATAATAAGAAGCCCATAGCGTTCAGCTCATGTGCATATGTAAAGTAGTATACCTAGATGCACCATATGCTTCAGTGATACTGCCTTTCATTCACGGATATCGTGACGGGAATAATAAATAACAATAAACATTTACCTGTGAGTTCATGTAACTAGGCCGCTATCTTGTACGCGTTAGAAAATGCAAGGTTCGAGTTAGCCTGACGCGATTGGCCAAGATTAACCTCTCTTCGGAAAGCGACTCGCATTTCTCCTGTGCTCTACGGTAGAACTTGGCTCGTTAGCTGATTATGGGCCACTTTCAGATTAGGGGGAGCACCCGCCGTGGTTGCTCAGTGGCTATGGTGTTGGGCTGCTGAGCACGAGGTCGCTAGATCGAATCCTGGCCACGGCGGCCGCATTTCGATGGGGGCGAAATGCGAAAACACCCGTGTGCTTAGATTTAGGCGCACGTTAAAGAACCCCAGGTGGTCAAAATTTCCGGAGTCCTCCACTACGGTGTGCCTCATAATCAGAAAGTGGTTTTGGAACGTAAAACCCCAAATATCAGGTTAGGGGGAGCGTCCGAGATGCTCTGCAGTTGCTCAAAACTTTCGGCCGACGGTAGGTCACGCGCCGGCAGTGCCTTCAGCAAAGCCTAGGTTCGCGGGCTGACGCTTTGGCATTCGTGTACCATATAGTTGTCAGGAACCTTGTTGACAATAAGGAAAAGCTTCAACCTCTCGTTGTATGCTGTCCAGCTACTTGCGGTAGCATCAAACGACACCACCTGGCCCATCTGTCCAGCCGACTGCATTGTCGCTCCTCGGTTCTCCATGCACAGAGACCTGCATTATAAGCACTCTTCAAAATCTAATTTGAGCAGATGCTTATTTCGGGAAGACTTGTCTCTTTAAGGAGGAAGAAGTAGAAAAAACGAGAGCGTGCGTCAATATCTGCTTCTCCTGCTTCTCTACACGATTAAGGTCGAGAACTTGCTTCAATCTAGAAGATGCCGGCACCAATCAACGGCTAAAGTTGCAAGGATTCCGCCGATACCAAGTTTTCAACGGTGGGTGGACATTTTCCCAATCGCTCGAGGACTTTTCTGTGCGACCTCTGCCCGACAGAGGCTCGGCGGGTGAGCTCAGCGCGGTTCTGCACTCTCAAGCCACGATGTCTACAGCTATGCAAATCACAGTTCAGGCTGAGGATATCTCTCCCGACGAAGTCAATGAAAGCGCTTGGTGGACCATGGCATTACACAAGCGAAAACCCATCATCCAGGACCCGCTCGGGCAGGGCGGCCGAGTCACCGACATGCGACGTGGCGGGAATAAAAGCCAGGCTACGGCCAGTTTCAAGACACGGCTAACGACTGCTTTGAGATTGCCTCGCCTACCGAAAGAGCATGTTCGAATCATAATCCGTCCCTGTGGAGGACTGGGCATCAAGAAGATGGGCCACTTTAGAGTTGCCCGAGCCCTCACTACCACTGCTAGACTTACGTATGCGGATACGGCGGAGGATATTATATGTCCGAACATGGTGCAAAACATATTGGTGGCAAGCACGCCATCAAAACGCAAAGCCATGGCCTACGCCGATGTGAAAGCTATACTTATTTGACAAGCAAGCTACGAAGTTAGTGCATATATCGCAGCCCCCGAAAACTCATGCAAGGTAGTTATTCGTGACACTGATCCCACCATCGATCGAGAGGAGCTCAAACGCCTCATCATTCAGCCCAAGAATCCAAGTGCCCTCGAGGTGAGACGAGTCAAGAACACAAGCACGGTAGTCATCCTGTTTGATGGATTCAAAGTCCCGGACTACGTAGAATGCGGTCCCAGTTTCGTCAAATGCTCTCTCTATCGCAGACAAATTGGCGTTTGCTATGCATGTGGAAAGCTTGGCCATAGAGTTGACGTTCGCCCAGCCCCTGAAAATGCCATCTGCCGCGGCTGTGGTGCGAGCAACCCAGACGATAAGCACGAATGTACAGCGCAGTGTACCCACTGCGGAGGCCCTCACTCCACGGCAGACAGAACCTGCAAGCAAAGGTTCCAAATTCCGTTTGTAGTTAGACAAGGGAGAAGAGAACGGTGCAACCACGACCAATCCAAGCAACCAACTGGGTCTCCAAAGCCTCTCAAGCCAGCCCTCAGCAGCTCGCACAGATCCAGGAGCCGATCCCGAGACCCTGGCGGTGAGCATAGCGGCTACCAGGACCGTGCCCCTTCTAGAGGTCACTCGACGGAACTCTCGTCTTCCAGGGGCCACAGGGCCCTTGGGGCCCGCTCCCCCTCCAGAGGCGACTCTCGTTCCAGGGGGCCCGCAGTTCAGATCCAGGAGCCTGCTCATAATGGTACAACATGGGGTGACCGGGTCAAGGCATCGCCGAAAAAATTAACGGGGGGTGAAACGCCACAGCACGAAAGGATTGCACAATTAGAAAGAGAAAACGCTTCGTTAAAATACGCAATGGAGCAGCTCAGATCAGAAATTGCAGAACTAAAAAAGCCAGCAAGCGAGAGACAGTTCAAGCCAGTCATGCTCCTGCAGTACAAACGCCCATGCAGATCCCCGTAGAGTAACCGACTGCCAATGGTCTACCCAATAAGAGGGCACTGGCAGTTCATGCCTCAGACAAGAGCGCCAGTGTTCGAAAATTGGAAAAAACGATAGATAAAATTGATGAATCCCTCGAAAAAGTTCAAATTGTTATTGACAAACTTGCGGAGGCGGTCAGAGCACTAGGAATCAGATGCGATAATTTGGAACGCCACGTTTCTACAATGGCTTCAGTTACACCGTTGGAAAAAGTGAATAACACCGACACAAAAAGGTCTGCAGCGGCTGCGCTCCGCAGCATGTTATAATACAAGCTATCTGCTACGTCCCGCCATGGCGGCATATCATAGGGTAATCAACATCTGGCAGTGAAAGTGTAGGGGATTCCATCGTAAAAGGAACGTCCTCCAACAGTTCATTCGGACCCACCCTGAAAAGCCACATGCAATCCTATTACAAGAAACGGCTATAAATCGCATACCCAATATGCTGATGGGAAGAGGGGAATCAGCACATTAGTCACGAACAAATGTGCGTTCATAGCCCACGATCTGAATCTTGAATCCAATAAGGTAGAACACTGGCTTGTTGAAATCAGCCCCAGCGGACCATTCAAGAGAAGTATACTTATACTTAACATATACAGTACACCGAAAGACCTCAGGCGAAAATTCGCGGCAATTATCAACAGGGCTGCACGCAAGGCCGACAAATTTCCACTCCTGGTGGCCGGAGACTTCAACGCTCCGCATCATGCATGGGGGTACCAACAAGCTAACCGCAAGGGCCTTGACCTATGGCAAACTACAGTCAATAATAACCTCGCGCTTATAACAGATCCGGCTTTTCCGACCAGGATCGGCAATTCCTGCTCTAGGGATACCACACCCGGTCTCTTTTTCATACGGAATGTGGAATCAGCATCTTGGTTCAACCTCCAAGTGGACCTTGGCAGTGATCACAACATCCTGGCCACCTCCGTCAACGTGAGAAGCGGGGACCTCAAAGGGTTCACTATTACAGATTGGGATTACTTTCTCATTCGGGAAGAGCAAGCACAAACGCATGACTCAGCACTTAGCCTGGAACAGTGGGCTGAACAGTTAAAGGAGGATATCAGCGTGGCGACAAAGAAAATCCAGACTGAAGTGGAGGTTGACAGGATGGATAGCCGCCTCGCTCATCTTCTGGAAGCTAAAACGTCACTGTTGAAACGATGTAAAGGTCAGAAACTCAACCGAAGGCTCCGAAAAAAGACTGCAGAGCTCAAGAAAACTATAGAAGATCACTGCAAAACCATGAGCCGACAACAGTGGAATGAGGTCTGCAATTCTGTGGATGGCCAGATGAGAGCTGGAGCTAAATGGAACCTGCTAAAGCATCTGCTCGATGATACCGATACCAAGTCAAATCAATGACAAGTGATAGCGAATGTTCTACACCAGGCATCACAATCAGAGACATTGCAGACCGTACTCGACAGACTCGCTAGCAAGTATCTGCCACTGGGCAACTAGAGTGACGCAGGCTATCCCCCCTACAAAGACTCATGTTGCCCCGAGCTAGATAACCCCTTCAAGGCATGCGAAGTAACGGAAGCTCTCCAGAATCTAAATGGCAGGTCTGCCCCTGGTCCTGATGGCATCAACAACCACGCCCTCAGAAACCTGGACGGCTGCTCTATAGAATGGTTGACAGAGGAGAATAATGGAATATGGGAACGAGGGCTTGTCCCTGAGTCCTGGAATATGACCTCGCTCATCCTCATTCCAAAGCCTTGAAGGCCCCTGAGTCTCTCAAACCTGAGACCCATTTCCCTCACGTCGTGCGTGGGAAAGTAGCGGAACATGTTATACACAATCGAATTTTTAAGCACATCGAGAAACAAGGATTGTTTCCGTACAACATGATCGGCTTTCGTCCGGCCCTGTCAACGCAAGACGTCAGGAAACTCATCAAATGTCAAATCATTGACAACAACACAAGAGGTATAAGAGGCATCCTAGGCTTAGACCTGGCGAAAGCATTTGACAATGTGTCCCATCCTCACATTCTGAACTCCATATCAGAACTCAATTTGGGAGACGCCTTCCACAGATACATAAGCTCATTTCTACGGGATCGCAAGGCCACGCTCAAAATCGGTGACCTCAAGTCCGACAATTTCAGTTTCGGCCCCAGAGGCACGCCACAAGGAGCGGTAGTCGCACCACTGCTTTTTAACATCGCCATGAAGAAATTATCGCAAAGGCTCTGCAATATAGAAGGGATCAATAATACGCTCTACGCTGATGACATCACAATCTGGTGCAGCGGAGGAAGCGAAGGAGCTGTTGAATTAGGCTTACAGGAGGCTGTATATCAAACAGAGATGTACCTGGAAAATACGGGGCTTACATGCTTCCCGAGCAAGTTTCAGCTCCTCCTCTACAGGCCAGTCAGGAGAGGTCCCAAACCTAGAGGCTGGAAACCGTTGTCTGAAATAAACATCCAACTCCACATTAAAAGCGGCTGTACCATCCCCAGAGTAGACACCATTCAGGTCCATGGCATGTTCATCGAATCTAATGGCAGTAATAATACGACGCTCAACAAGCTCACAGCCAAGACTGAGAACATGATGAGACTCATCAGCAGAGTCTCGAATAGGCATGGAGGCTTAAAGGAAGACAACCTCCTCCGGTTGTTCCACGCCTTCCTCATGAGTCACATAGTTTATGTGGCAGCCATGCACAACTGGTATAACTCCGAGAAGAAACGAATAAACACGCTCGTCAGAAAAAGTATAAAAAAGTACTAGGCATTCCGTTACGGGTGAGCACGGACCTCCTTATTGAACTAGAAGTGCACAACACATTGGACGAGATAATCGAGGCCCTGGAGTCAGCCCATCTGGCCCGTCTATCCTGTACCCCGGTTGGAAAGAAGATCCTGGCAGTTCTTGGGATCAACCCTATCTTCATGGAAGAGCGGAAATATGAAATTTCAGAAAATCAAAGGAACAACATACAAGTTGCACCGTTTCCCCGTAATGTTCATCCTCAACACAACGTAGGCAGACGAAGGGCAAGAGCCCTCGCCCTCCTCAAGAATACCAAAGACAATCCCTACTCGGCATGTTCGTCGACGAAGCCCAATATGGACAACTTCGTCATTGCCCTCGTTGATCACAACGGACAGATAGTGAGTGCGGCTACCCTTAAGGGCTCAACACCAACCAGAGCGGAGCAGGTCGCAGTTGCTATAGCACTCCTAGATAACCGCAGATCCCAAATCTTCACTGATTAGAGATCGGTGGTCAAGGCTTTCGCTTCAGGATCCATCGCTGAGGAGGCTCACAAGATTCTCAAGAACAAGATAATCTCTCCGCACACAATCACGCGGTTTCCGGCACACCTCGACCCCATCTTGACTCGTTTCCAAATCTCTATGACATCGTCCACTCCCAAGCGCGCGCACTAACCCACCGCGCGGGAGCAGGACCGAGCTCAGACTCCGGGGTTCTCGAACTTCGGGACACTCTCACTACTTTCAGCGAAATTACTATGCACTGTCACCTGGGTAGGAGGACTTATCCTCGCCCTCACAGCAAATCGGCTAGACCTCTGGCGTCCACTTTACGCATGCTTCAGACAAAGTGCTATCCAAACGTGGCCCTTTTCCACACGATCACTCTAGAGGCTTTCAGCTCTACTTGCCCCGACTATGGGGCTGTTAGAAATCTCGCACACATGCTCTTGCGATGCCCGTCGTTACAGAGACTCGATCGCATCGCAGAACAAGAATGGGGCTCTGCCATCCGGAGCTCAGAAAATGCACGTCAAACTTGGGCTGCCCAGAGAGCCCACGATGCGGCGGTTAGGCTCGGCCTACCAGTCCCCACGTGGGAGCGGCCTGCAGCTTTGCCCTAGGGCAAAGTTTCTCAGGACCTTTTATTAAAGTTCTCCGTCTGTCTGTCGTCTTTTTCACGAAATTGACGGCTGCCAACATCCCATCCTCGTCGCCAAATGTAGTATCTCGACCAGGAACAGAATAGGCAAGGATTTCAACGGGAAAATGGCATTTATTACTTGTAGCTTATGTGCTCACGGTTACACACGGAATCGGACGATATTGCGCAGAGCCCTTTTTTGGCACTTGTGCGCATACGCACTCACTAGTCTCCTTATCAGGCGGGCTATCGCGGACGCAACACCCGGGGCCCCATTTCCGCGGCTCAAAAGATAAAGTTTTCGCTGGCCGCAATACACGACTTCATGACTTGGAACATAAATTACCGTCATTATATCTATTATGTCAATTCTTGCCTAAGCTCTCTTAGTCAGATTACATGCTAGACGTGAATTGTGTTGCACTTTCTTGAAGCTATGCGAGTACCAGCAATTACACTAGAGATTGCGACGATTCGTATATGTATATATATATGTATATATATATATATATATATATATATATATATATATATATATATATAAAGAGAGAGAGAGAGAGAGAGTTGTCAAATATCCATGACTGTTATCGCCGCTATTCATGTGCTTTGAGTGCCGCTTGTTTTCCTGGGCAAAGATTTGTAGTTACGCTTTAGACAGTGTTTTAATTTACGTCGACCCGACAACGTTACAGTATGTAGAGCAGAAAAGTATTCCCCATTACACTCAGACTGAGGTGAGCATTGATACATCGTTATTTGATGCAAGGAAGACTTTCGGCTTTCTGTTGAATAATAAATAATGTTTTCATTTTTCTTCCAGCGAGATGCTCCCCCACCAACCATACTTGCGTATCTCCATCCGCCATAAGGGGTGGCTAGTTCGCTGTCGTGACATGGATGCATTCTGTAGCAAAAATAAATAAAATATTACCAGGCCCGCATGAAAACAATACACCGAGCAATTACAGGCATGGTTTACTTTATTACTCCATTTGTCTCCATAAGTGTGACTGAGTAATAACAAACGGAACATTCCATAATGCCCCTGTTACACAGCCAAACTTAGTTGCACTTTGAACAAGTGCGCTGTGCCACAAGTCGATGAGCAAGACGACAACGAGGTAAAAGCGAGAGCCGACGTTTCGACAAGTGTACTTGCGTCTTTTAAGGTGATATATGCTTTCTTCGGCACGGTAAATATAGGTAGGGTTCTGCTAAAGGGGAGAAGGCAAAGGGGAGTGAGTGCGGCATCAATCGAAGGTGTGTTAACGGCGAGGGTGGAGAACTGACAATAAAAGAGTGCTGCGCAGAAGGCCGGTGGCACGGCCGTGTGTCAGATGGTGTGTGAACGGCGTGCACAGCATCTCTCTATTACCTGCTTCGCTGGTGGTCTTGGGCTATGTTGTCTCTGAAAGGGATATAGACGGAGCCACAGAAAACGGTGCTCGCGAAAAGTAACATGAACAGAAAGTTAGTGAAATTGAATAATTAAATGAACGAATAAATAAATAAATAAATAAATAAATAATGTTAAGCAAAAGAAACAAAGGAAGAAAAACAAACACTAAACAACCAAACTAAGCATTGTTGTGTATAGCTTTAAATTTAACATAGCGAACAGACTCTAAAGCTCCCTTTCAAACTCATTTGCCTTTTGGTTGCAAAGTCTTGAACTTATGGATAAGGTATGATTCCCTGTATTTTCTTGCTCGTTCAGAACGTAAATCTGACTGTAAGATGTAGAGATTAAGTTCAACAAATTTATCACCTGGCTAGATGAAATGCTCGGCGACGGCGTTGGGAAGCTTTTTAGCTGTATCCGCGGTATGTCCGTTTAATCTGACGTTCACTGATTGTCCCGCTTCACCGATATATTGTTTCTTACAGAAGGAATATTCAAGCATATAAGTCACGCCTGCACTTGTACATGTAAAGCTAGTTTCAGATAGTTAGTAGTAAAGGATAGTAGTAACGCTAGTTTTAAGCTAGTTTTATCAAGTAAGTAAAGGCAACAACACTTAGTTTGGATGCTTATGGGTATTTTATTCATTTCTTTCCTTTCTGTATTTGTTTATTTTGATTTCAGTATTTCTTCTTATTTTTTTTTCACGAGCACCGCTTTCTGCCACTCCTTCCATTATCCCTTTCAGAGACACGATAGCCTATGACCACCACCAAGCAGGTAATAGAGGGCCGCTGTGCACGCCGTTGACACACCCGCTCATACACGGCCGTGTTACCGGAACCATGGGCAAAGCACTCCTTTATCCACAGTTCTACACCTTCGCTGCTAACACACCTTCGCTCGCTGCGGCACGCACCCGACTTACACCCTCTCCCCTTTAGAAGAATCCTACTTATATATACTGTCCCGAGGAACGCATATGCCGCCTTGAAAAAAACAAGTCCACTTGTTAAAACCTTGGCTCCTGCTTTTACCTGGTTCTAGTATTTATCATCATCTTGAATTTGTATCTCCCGCCTTCCCTGTGCTTGCCTTGGATCTTTACCGCAAGTGTAGGCTGCCAAACGCGAACGCTTCCCTGCAGGGGCGTCTGCGTCAGCAGGCGTTTGGTGTGTTGCGACACCACGCACCCTAGCACATGAAGGTTGGACCTTCCCGTGTTTAACCGTGTGCCGCTTAGCCCTGTTCAGGAAAAATGGGATCCTGGGCGTTGAGATAGTGCCGGTTGTTTTGACCTTTACGGTCCCTCAGCGGCGGCAACACACCCCTTTGGCCTCGGCTTCACGTAGACGGCACCCCCGCATTGACCCACCCAGGGGAGATTGGTAGTTGCCTTTTCCCATCGTCCTCTCCAATCTTCGTCTTTCTGGGACCTTCAGCCTTTCCTGTCTTCTCTTTAACTTCCATTTACTTCCGGCTTCGAGGGCAGCAAAGGTTAACGATGTGCATTATCTTGCTTTGGGTATATGCATTTGGTTATAGCAGGGATGTACTGTTGGTGGGCACAGAACTGAATACTTCCCGTCCTTTGTCGTCCCCTGATTCGGCTCCATAGTAGGTGGCGGTCCTCGCTGCCGAATATAATGTTACGTATGGAATCAACTTTCGCTCCACTCTCTGGTCGCTCTTCCAAGAGGGGGCGCACCGAATAATCCTTAAACTTCCTTATGAATCCGAAAGAAACATTCCCGAAATACCACGTAATTTATAGCCAGCACGAAACCGAGAGAGTCCGCACGATATCTACTTTTGTTGTGGCAAAAACTTTGACGTACTCAATTGGATCAGGTCAGAAAATATGTAAAATGGGAAGCGACGACATTCTTCTTGAAGTTCGTGACAAGACGCAGTATGGAAAATTGTCCAAACTAATTGCTTTTGGGGGCATTCCAGTTTCAGTAGACCCACGCAGATCTTTGAACACTGTCCGCTGCGTCATCTCCGAAGATGACCTGTTCGATCTTAGCGAAAGTGAGCTACTTGAGGGGTAGCAAGACCAGAATGTAGTGAAGGTCCAGGGAATTACTATCAGGCGCGACGGCAAGGAAATCCCCACAAAACACGTAATCACACCTTTTGATACTAGCAACTTGACTCAATAGAAATAGGATACTGCAGACTCCATGTAAGGCCATACATTCCTAATCCATGCCATCGCTTTAGGTGTGAGTGGTTCCGGCACGGTTCGCAAAGCTGCCGAGGGCGCACTACTTTTGCACTTCCACTACCCACTAGGCTAACTGTGACGAGGATCACCCTGCATGCTCCCATTCTTGTTCATCGCGGAAAAAAGCAAAAAAAAGAAATATTCGAAATTAAAATCAAACTCAAATAATTCCTATAGGCACGCATACGCTTCTCGATGAACCAGCCTACTCCGTCCTACACCGAGATGGCGCGCCGGCAGGCAGTGCCACATCATTCGGCGGCCGCCGCCGTCACACGGAGTGTGATGGCGGTCACGCCATCAGCCCACCTGGCTGGAAGAGGCAGCGCTGTTCCTCCCCACACGAAGGAGGGCCGGGGGACCCCAGGGCCTGCCTGACAAAAGGGCACTACCCGTGCAGATCTTGTGCAGACATCTGTACACTTTCTATCGATCATACAGTGGCACATTTCACGGCCTTTAGAGTTGACGCGCCGTCAATATGTATTCCCGTAACAAATGGATAGCCCTGTAAGCGACGTGTTCCATGGTTGAAGGAGTGTAAGGAAGCGCGTAGAAATCAAAATTATGCTTGGAGCCATATTCGAGGCTACCTAACTATGGATTTGGACTGGATTGGAAAAACTTTATTAAAGGCCCCGCAGGACGCACGTCAGCGCGCAGTGGGCGTCATAGTTCCCACGCAGGGACCGACAGGGAATACCTGGCACCCGCTGCGCGAGCCTTCTGGACGGCCCATTGCTGGTCGTGTAGGAGCGGACTTTTTCTAGCATTAGCTCTTATAATGACGAAAGAAAAGCCTGGAATAGAGTAATTAAAATCAAAGGTCGGCAAACTCATCCTCTATGATAAGTAAACACACAGGAAAATAATCTTCAGGACCAAGTTGATTCTCTAGGGGTACGATTTGAGCACATTTCTAGCTCATCGCATTACTCAGTGTCATATTATATGGTACGCGGGAGTGGAAAATATAAACATAGGAAGGCAGTGCTCCGTGCTGGGTCGAAGAGGACACCGACTCTTTGCAAATACCCGCGAGAGAGCCATCATCATCATCCACGCCGATTGGGGAGCGTCGCCAGTGGCGCCTCGAAAAGCGTGGCGCGAGAGTGTGGCCCGTGGCGTGAGCAGTGCGCGAGGTTCGGCGTTGGACGAAAAAGAGTTTCCTCGCTGGACGTCTGGCCCATAGGAGCTATCGCCGCCCGCGCCACTACGCCACACTCGAGTCAACGCTGTCGCCCGTGGAGAGGTTACCGCGCCCCGCTCTTCCGCTGGGCAACTGGCGCCTGGAGGGCTGGCGGTCCTGAACCGGGGCGGTCAAGCGTTCGGATGAGTGGCCACAGGGCTACCCCGCAAGCTGTGGACGCGACCCGGTGACTGCGGCCGGCCACCTGAGCCCCGCGAGGCGGTCCAACCCGGCGGTCCCACCCGGCCCTCCGACCCGGCCGTCCGACCCGGCTGTCCGACCCGGCCGGCCGACACTGCTGTCCGACCCCGCTGGCCGACATCGGTTCTACGAGGTCTCCGACACGACGACACGCGCTTCCGCCTGAACTGTAGGCCGATTATAATTGAAGGATACGTATATATAGCTGCATGTCGTCTGAGGTATTTTCGGGAACTGTCGCGTGTGTGTGCCGTTTATATATGTTGTGTGCGTCAATAGAAGTCCGATGTGTGTTTGTTCTCCTGCGTGCTGCTTCTGCGTTTTGCTGGAGTAATCCTGCACCCAATAACATCACAAACTGTCGAGCCTGCCAGGATTCACTCGTAAATACAGTGAAAGAGGGCAGTTTCGCTTGAGTGCAGACACACATTAGTAGGCGGCACCATGGATTCAGAGAAAATCGCGGCTATAGGACTCCAAATAGGATTGTCATGCGCAGAACTTCTCAGATGGATTGAGGCCGAACATGGAAAACAGAGGGACGAGAGAGCTGAGGAGCGAGTGGCAACCAAGGCAGCTGCTGAATTAGCGCGCATAGCTGACGAGAGGCAGCGTGAGATCCTCCAGCTAAAGCTGCAGCTTCAGGAAGGAGCTCGGAATGTGCCGGCAGCGGCTTCTGAAATTTTGAGTGCGCCCAGCACCTCCTCGTCCTGCCTCAATCCACAGAAGTTACTTCCTTTGTTTGACGAGAAACGCGATGACTTACACGCGTATTTACAGCGATCTGAGCGCGTAGCAACAGGGCAGGACTGGCCACAAAAAAATGAGCTCTTGCTGTGAGCATGTGTGTAACTGGTGAAGAGTTAACTGTGATCGGTCGGATGACTGTCGCCGATTCATTAGATTACCCGAAGGTAAAGAAAGCTTTGCTACAGAGGTTTCAATTCACGGCTCAAGGCTACCAAGATAAGCTTCGGAAAGCAGAAGCAGTAGAGGGCGAAACTGGAAGACAGTTAGCAGCAAGAATTTCAGCCTATTTTGATCACTGGATTGCGATGGCTAACGTGCGTAAAACATATGAAGGTGTACGAGATCACATGAGCTCTGAACAGTTTCTGCGCTGTTGTGAGCCAAAGCTAGTTATTTTCTTCAAGGAGCGAAAGTGCAAATCCCTTGACGAAGTTCCTAGCTTGACGGATCACTCTCTTGAAGCGCAGAACTGGCCAAACCTAGGAAAGGGTCCCGATAACACAAAGAATTCTAGTGGGAATAACATTGAAGCTCCCAGAAAACCACAACTTATGTGCGCTCTCTGTCACCGGGTTGGACATTTGGCTCCTGACTGCCGTAACCAACCTAAGCTTATGCTAAAGTGTGAGTTCTGTGATAGAACGAACGGGACATACAGCTGAAAATTGCCGAAATCAGTACGGGGACAACAAACCGAGTTCTTTGTGTGCACTCACGGAATCTCAACCAGTTAAGCCTCGTCCAGTAAAAGCATCAAAACGTTCAGGAAAGAAGACTCGCCGATCAAGTGACAGCGACGACGAGAAACCTGCGATTGGTGTAACTTTCCTCGTCGACGGGATGCCAGTGGTTGAAGGCCGGCTGCTAGGAAGAAGTGTTCGTGTATTACGAGACACCGGTTGTAATACCGCAATTGTCAGACGAGAACTCGTTCCAGAGGTGTAATGATGGAAAGAACGGACAACGTTGTTCTTCTGGACGGCTCAACAAGCTACCTGGCTGAAGCTGTCGTATAAGTGAACACGCCGTATTTTACAGGCAAGTTAACAGTGGCATGTATGGACGAGCCTCTCTACGACCTTGTTCTGGGAAATCTTCCAGGCGTCAGAGGACCATACGATCCCGACTCTGACTGGAAGCACCCCGCTGTTCGCAACGAGGAGTCATCGTCAATAGAAATGAAGCTGACTAAGACGCCTATGAAGCCTCAACATGTATCCAGCGTAGCTGAAGCCAAAACTGAAGAACAAGAACAAGGGAAGATTCGTCCCTTGTGCGTTCCGACAATTGTCTTGCGTGACGTAACAAAAGAACAACTCATTGAAGAACAGCGGAAAGACACGACGCTGTAACATAGTTTTGCCAAAGTCGTTTAACTCTGAAAAGGGTCACAGCTACGAATTCGTCGGAGAAAAAGGATTGTTATATCGCCTTTACCACCGGGCCACTGACAGAACTTTTAGGCAGGTGGTCATACCAAAAATATTTAGCCATGGCATATTAGAAGTGGCACATGAAAACATCATGGCAGGACATAAAGTTGTCAAGAGAACAACCGATCGTATCCTACAAGAATATTATTGGCCAGATGTACACAGAGACGTAAAATGCTTGGTGAGGTCGTGCAACGAGTGCCAAAAGACAACCCCTCAAGTACAGGCCGCTCCGCTTCCTCGTCAGTGTGTGTTTGTGTGTGCGTGCAAGAATACGACAAGTTCCTTCGGTCCTGAAGTTTTAGAAGCGCCGACACAAGGCCCTTCGAAGTCGAGAAAGCGCCAGGGTCCAGGCAAGCGGAAACAAGCCCGCAGAGGAGCACCACAAGCACGTCAACAACAGAGTGTTGCGTTGGAATCTCCTTTTGGCAGGAGTATTATTCTACTGTTCACAACATAAAAGGTTGTGACAATGTTGGAGCTGACTACTTGAGTAGAGTCGCGCGGAATCACCTGTTCATATATCAAAATTTGATTAGACCACGCGACCACTCAAGCGCTTAGTGTTTATTTGAAACCGCACAGACTTGTGCGTTAGTAATTTAACGGGGCCCAACGCCCTGTTAGCAATGTGTTGCGTGCGCATAGGAACAATCGGACAAACGTACGTGACAATTTTCCTTTTTCTATTTTTTTCATCCCGCGTCCATGTGTTAGAATAGCTGTGAGCAACTTGCTCTAAAAGGGGGGTATTGTCATAATATATGGTACGCGGGAGTGGAAAATATTGGCACGCGGTACTTATCTTTATCAGGCGACCACGTTTCGCCGCCCAACAAATGTTTTCGCACGGCGCGGGACACGCCTGCATGTATCTGAAGTTTCTGGAAAGTTATCGATGCTTCTATCCGCGGTCTGTTGTCGCCGCACCATGTGTTATCTGATTTCATCGCCTGACGCGAATGATGTAGAACTTTGTGGAAGGCATGCGGGTCCCAACGATTAGACTGGAACATTCAACGACTGCAGTATAAAAGCCGACACGCTTGACCCGCTGATCAGATTTTCGACGATCGCCGACTGTGTTCGCCGTTCTATTGTGCTGTAAGTGTAGCCTGATTTGTGGGCACAGGTTCGCCCAATCAAAGCTAGTTTTGCCTTTCACAGTATTGCCACTGTGTTCTTTGACGTCACGACCACGTGACTTCTGGAGGAGGTGCTTTGCGTTCATGTACCAGACGCCATCACAAAGCCGTGACCCAAGCCCGCACGCGGAAGACAACGCCAACGTCACCAAGAACCAGCGAGGTAGCCGCAGGCTGCAAGGACTGCCCCCGGAACACGGACTTTTGCCTGAGACGATCAGGAAGATCGCCACCAAGTCCACCCCAATGGCGGCCCCAGCATCCTACGTCGTGCTGTAGCAGCCCAGGGAAACTCCGACGTTCCGCGGTTCAACGTTCGAGGACCCGGAAAGCTCGCTTGAGACGTATGAGAGAGTCGCTAAATTTAACAACTGGAACAGGGACGACAAACTGCGACATGTCTTCTTCGCGTTGGAAGACGCGGCCAGGACGTGGTTCAAGAACCGAGAATCCACCTTAACGACCTGGGAACTGTTCCGAAGCGGCTTCCTGCAGGCATTCGCAAGCGTCGTGCGCCGAGAACGAGCCCAAGCGCTATTAGAAACCCGGGAGCAGCTACCTAATGAAACAACCGCGATCGTTACAGAGGAAATGGGCCGTCTATTCAGCCACGCCGACCCTGAAATGCCCGAGGAGAAAAAAGTCCGCCTACTCATGCGTGGTGTGAAGGAGGAATTTTTGCCGGTATGGTACGAAGCCCACCGAAGACCGTCGACGAGTTTCTTCGCGAGGCCACCAGCATCGAGAAGACATTCGAGATGCAAAACCGGCAATTCGATCACCGCACAAACTCGACAAACTACGCCGGAATTGAGTCACTGGCCACCGACGACCTACGCGGGACTATCCGAGCGGTCGTGCGGGAGGAGCTACAGAAGCTGTTCCCATCATCACAGCCTCAAGTGGCTTCGATTGCCGGCGCCGTACGTGGGAAGCTCCAACAACAACTCAGAGTAGCCCCTGAATCGCCTCAGCCGCAAGCGATGACCTACGTCGCCGTCGCCCGCCGTCAAGGTCCCCCTACACGACGGCACCAGGGCCCTGTAACGCCGCAATTCTGTCGACCACCGCCGCCGCCGGCAGCACACCCACCCGTCGCCCAGCGCAGCTACCCGAGGAAGACAGACGTTTGGCGCGCTCCTGATCACCGCCCGCTCTGCTACCACTGCGGAGAAGCGGGTGACGTCTACCGGCGATGCCCATATCGGCAGATGGGGCTGCGAAGTTTCGCAGTCAAGGCTCCCCGCCCGCAGCAAGGTGAACGCCCTCGCGATATCGCCGACTGCATCGCCGCTACTCAGTGGAGCTCTCGACGACTGTCGCGTTCGCCATCACGAGGCGCTGCCTGTCGCCGCAGCGCCGACCATACACTGGCCCAGCCCGGGGCCGGTCAGCGAGCCCATATCCGGAAAACTGAAAGCAGCAGCCGATGGAGGTGCGGTTGCTGTTCGTCGAACTGACGAAGATCCTCCGCCGCCGACTAAGACACCGAAGAAGCTACCTAGACGACATAACGACACGCCGCCGTCCCGACGAAGTCTGAAAGCAACGAATACGACGACGAAAGACGGCCTGACGACGCGACGTTCCAGCTTCAGTTCAACACGGCGCAGCGGCGATCCGACGCCAAGAGCCAACTGCAACGCAAGACAAAGAACCACGGACTTCGACGTGCTTTTCGACGGCCACGCAGTTACCGCCTTAAGGCACATTCACACCGAAAGCGGAGCGTCTAAACGGACAAGCGGATTCTCAAAGCGGCAAGGCGGTGAGCGCCCTCCCCTGTTCAGACCAGCAGGGTTGTCTGGCTGGCCGCACCGCCGGGAAGGCGGGGCATCTCGCTATTTCTTAAACCATTTCAGGGACGTGCCGCCACTCGTAGCACTTTGGGTTTGTACGCTCACTTTCGATATTTTTTTCGTCGTGTGTTGGTGCGCTCCCGTCCGCTATCTACTTCTGCAAAATGATGAGCTCAGATGAAGACGAGATCGTTCGCATTTTACGCGCCACTAGTCTGGTTGCTTTTTAAGATTTGTTCTAGCGCAACACAAGACAGTGACAAAAGAAGCTATAAATCGAAGACACGGCACCGTGTCGTCGTTTTATACCTTCTTTTGTCCTTGTCTTGTGCTGTAACAAACCTTACTATGAATCCCAACCAACTGGCCCAACTTGCCGTTTTGACGTTTTTCAAGAACAGAAGCGAAAACCCAGAGAAAGACATTAGTTTACATTCGTTCACAGCGTTTCCGCAGTGTCGAGTTCTGATTGGCTGCGGCCAACTTGCCCGCGCGGAAGAAATCGGTCCGGGCGCGATCCGTGCAAGCGGCCGCGTATTTCCCGCAAAGCGGAAAATCTACGGCCGCTGGGCCGGATCCGCTTGTCCGCTCCGCCTTCGGTGTGAACGTGCCTTTAGTGGACACAGGGGCCGATCACTCCGTAATCGGTGGATGCATCGCCGCCCAGTTGAAGAAAGTTAAAACTGCATGGGAAGGCCCTCGAATTCGAACCGCTGGAGGCCACCTCATTACGCCGACTGGAATCTGCACGGCAAGAATAACTGTTCATGACCGGACTTACCCTGCCACCTTCGTTACCCTCCAACAGTGTTCACGAGACGTCATTCTCGGCACGGACTTCCTGAACCAATATGGCGCAATCATAGACCTGAAGTCAAAATCGATAACGCTGTCGGAATATCAAGCGATACCGCCGGAGAGCTCTCGTAGAGTCCACGCCTTTAGTGTTCGCGAAGATCAAGAGAGCATCCCGCCTCGCTCGAGCATTGGTAATTCTGTCGGCACCGAAATACCCGCTGACATAGAAGGCGTCATCGAAGGCGACCAACGTCTACTGCACGACCGTGAAATTTCCGTCGCCAGCGGAATCGCTCGACTGCATGGATGAAACACGAAAGTGTTGCTGACAAACTTAAGCCAGGTGTTCAAGCACATCAACAAGGGCACGACGATCACATGCATCAAGGAAATTCTGGAAACCAGCAATGCGTATGTCCTCTCTGATTCTGCCGCATGTACCCCGACGGCCGTAGTTCCTGAACCAGATTTCGACATAAATTCAAGTCTCCCCATGCTTCCGCAACAACAGCTGAGAAGCTTACTTCGACGATACAGAGTGCTCTTCAACGTCATCGAGGATTCGACAAACGCCAGTCGCAAAGCATTGCATAATAACCGAAGAGTGTGCTCGACCACTCCGCCAGAGCCCTTATCGTGCTTCTACGTGAGAACGTGAGGCTATAAGGCACCAAGTCGACGGAATGCTGCGCGACGACATCATCCAGCCGTCCAAAAGCCCGTCGGCATCTCCTGTAGTCCTGTTGAAGAAAAGGGGCGGGACCCTACGTTTGTGCGTCGATTATCGTCGTCTGAACAAGATCATGAAGAAGGGCGTATACCCCCTCCCACGAATAGACGATGCGCTGGATCGGCTCTGCAACGCTAAATACTTCTCGTTGATGGACCTCAAGTTTGGCTATTGGCAAACAGAAGTCCACGAAAGAGATCGCGAAAAGACGGCCTTCGTCACCCCAGGCGGCCTCTACGAGTTCAAGGTCATGCCATTTGGACTGTGCTCGGCGCCTGCAGCGTTCCAGCGCGTGATGGACACGGTTTTAGCAGGATTGAAGTGGCAGACTTGTCTCGTTTACTTTGATGACGTCGTCGTCTTCGCCGGAAATTTCGACGATCACCTCAAGCGGCTTGCGACAGTACTAGAGGCCATCAAGTCATCAGGGCTTACTTTGAAGCGGGAAAAATGCCGCTTCGCTTACGATGAGCTTCAGTTCCTAGGCCACGTAATCAGCAAATCTGATGTCCGTTCAGATCCGCAAAAAACAGCTGCCATCGCACAGTTCGCGCAACCCATCGAAAAGAAGGCAGTGCGTAGATTCCTTGGCATGTGTGCCCACTACAGACGCTTTGTCAGACTTTTCACGCATCGCTGGGCCGTTGACACGTCTAACTAAATGTGATCTTGAGTTCAAGTGGGGAAACGCCGCAAGCCGACGCATTTAAAGAAATTAAACGACGCATGCAGTTGCCGCCGGTACTTGCGCACTTTGACGAGTACGCCGATACAGAAATCCATACTGACGCCAGTAGTCTAGGCCTCGGTGCCGTTCTAGTCCAGAGGAGAAACGGAGTCGAACAGGTGATAGCTTACGCTAGCCGGTCGCTGTCAAAAGCGGAAGGCAACTATTCTACGACCGAAAAGGAATGCCTCGCCATCGTTTCGGCTACAGCTAAATTTCGCCCTTTTCTTTACGGCAGGTCATTGAAAGTCGTCGGTGACCATCGCGCGTTGTGTTGGCTAGCGAATATAAAGGATCCTTCAGGACGACTTGCACGGTGAAGCCTCAGACTACATGAATACGACATCACTGTAACCTATAAGTCCGGACGAAAACACTCCTATGCCGATTGCCTATCACGCGCCCCCATTGCCCCGCCGCCGCAAGATGACGAGAATGACGACGCATTCCTTGGAACGATAAGCGCGGAAGACTTCGCTGAACAGCAACGGGCAGACCCGGAGCTAAAAGGCCTCGTCGAATATTTGGAAGGCCACACCGACGTTGTACCCAGGGCATTTATGCGCGGATTATCTTCCTTCACGCTTGAAAGCAATCTACTCGCGAAGAACTTCTCACCAGTCCGCGCCAACTACCTTCTTGTTGTTCCGTCGGCGCTGCGTCCAGAAGTACTGCGCGCCCTACATGACGATCCGACCGGCGGGCACCTCGGCTTCTCCCGGACGCTATCGAGGATGCAAGAAAGGTATTACTGGCCGCGCCTAACCGCCGACGTTGCTCGTTACGTCAAGACATGTCGAGACTGCCAGCGACACAAGACAGCACCCACAAGGCCAGCCGGATTCTACAGCCGATCAAGCCTCCTTGCCGACGTTTTCAGCAGGTCGGGATGGACTTGTCTGGGACCGTTTCCGACGTCAACGTCTGGAAATGAGTGGATCATCGTGGCGATGGACTACCTCACCCGCTTTGCTGAAACTAAAGCTCTGCCGAAAGGCAGCGCAGCCGAAGTGGCAAAATTTTTCGTCGAAAGCATCCTGCTACAACATGGTGCCCCAGAAGCCCTCATCACCGACAGAGGAACGGCTTTTACAGCAGAGCTCACGCAAGCCATTCTGCAATACAGCCAGACAAGTCGCAGGAGGACAACTGCCTACCATCCGCAGACGAATGGTCTCATGAAGCGCCTGAACAAGACCCTCTCCGACATGCTAGCAGTGTACGTCGACGTCGAGCACAAGCCGTGGGATGCGGTCTTGCCGTACGTAACATTAGCTTACAACACGGCTGTGCAAGAAACAACACAGATCACGCCATTTAAACTGGTGTACGGCCGGAACCCGACGACGACGCTCGATGCCATGCTGCCGCACAAGACTAACGAGAAAAATATTCACGTCCCTACCTATCTCCAGCGCGCCGAAGAAGCCCGACAGCTCGCCCGCCTAAGGATCAAGAACGAGCAGAGGACCGGCAGCCGACACAACCTCCGACGACGCTAAGTCGAGTACAAACCCGGTGACTGCGTTTGGGTTTGAACCCCGATACGCCTACGAGGACTCAGTGAGGAACTATTGCGACGCTATTTCGGACCCTACAAGGTCATCCGAGGTATTCGCGCACCGGACTATGAGGTCGTGCCAGACGGCATTCCGCATTCACAGCGGCGCCGCGCACGATCTGAAGTGGTTCACGTGGTGCGCCTTAAACCCTTTTACGGACGCTGACAAGCTTCCTTATTTTGTTTTCTTTGCTACGAGTGCTTCCTCTATTACTTTCGTTTGTTTGCAGTATCGGGTCGACGGTTTTTAAGAGGGGAGTATTGACACGTGTACTTATCTTTATCGGGCGACCATGTTTCGCCGCCTAACAAATGTTATCACACGGCGCGGGACGCGTCTGCATGTATCCGAAGTTTCTGGAAAGTTATCGATGCTTCTACCCGCTGTCTGTTGTCGCCGAACCTTGTGTGTTATCTGATTTCATGGCCTGACGCGACTGATGTAGACCTTTGTGCAAGGCACGCGGGTCCCAACGATTAGTGTGGAACATTTGACGACTACTGTATGAAAGCCGACGCGCTTGACCCGCTGATCAGATTTTCGATGATAGCCGACTGCGTTCGCCGCTCTCGTGCTTTAAGTCTAGCCAGTTTTGTGGGCACAGGTTCAGCCAATAAAAGCTAGTTTTGCCTTTCACAGTATTGCCACTGTGTTCTTTGACGTCACGACCACGTGACAATATAAACATAGGAATGCAGTGCGCCGTGCGGGGGCGAAGAGGACACCGACTCTTCGCAAACACCCGCGATAGAGCCATCATCGACGCCGATTTGGGAGCGTCGACAGTGGCGCCTCGAAAAGCGTGGCGCGAGGGTGTGGCCCGTGGCGTGAGCAGTTCGCGAGGTTCGGCGTTGGACGTAAAAGAGCTTCCTCGCTGGTCTTCTGGCCCATAGGATCTATCGCCCCCCGCGCCACTACGCCACACCCGAGTCAACGCTGTCGCCCGCTGAGAGCTTACCGCGCCCCGCTCCTCCGCTGGGCAACTGGCTCTGGAGGGCTGGGGGTCCTGAACCGGGGCGGTCAAGCGTTCGGGTGAGCGGCCACAGGGCTACCCCGCCAGCTGTGGACGCGACCCGGTGACTGCGGCCGCCCACCTGAGTCCCGCGGGGCGGTTTAACCCGGCGGTTTAACCCGGCGGTTTAACCCGGCGGTTTAACCCGGCGGTTTAACCCGGCGGTTTAACCCGGCGGTTTAACCCGGCGGTTTAACCCGGCGGTTTAACCCGGCGGTTTAACCCGGCGGTTTAACCCGGCGGTTTAACCCGGCGGTTTAACCCGGCGGTTTAACCCGGCGGTTTAACCCGGCGGTTTAACCCGGCGGTTTAACCCGGCGGTTTTACCCGGCGGTTTTACCCGGCGGTTTTACCCGGCGGTTTTACCCGGCGGTTTTACCCGGCGGTTTTACCCGGCGGTTTTACCCGGCGGTTTTACCCGGCGGTTTTACCCGGCGGTTTTACCCGGCGGTTTTACCCGGCGGTCCGGCCCGGTGGTCCGGCCTTCCGACATCGCTTACACGAGGTCTCCGACACGGCGACACGCGCTTCCACCTGAACTGTAGGCCGATAATAAATGAACGATACGTATGTATAGCTGCATGTGGTCTCAGGTATTTTGGGGAACTGTCTCGTGTGTGTGCCGTTTATATATGTTGTGTGCGTCAATACAAGTCTGATGTGTGTTTATGCTCCTGCGTGCTACTTCTGCCTTTAGCTGGAGTGATCCTGCACCCAATATTATCACACTCAGATACATTCCCGAGATGCCAGCAAGACGCGGAGTGACTGCCTCTGAATTGGAAAGACAAAATAATGAATCTTACAACCGTCCGTAATTTTAGGCTGCACTACTTCGTAGTAATAAATCGGCCCCTGGAAACGATGGAATAGTTTACCAGATGATTGAACACCTACACCCGAAGCACATAAAATAATCCTATCTCTATTTAAGGCCATATTCACTGCCAGCTATATACCGTCCGCCTGGAAGCAAGCAGTCATAGCTCCCATTCTGTATCAGGGCAAGGGCTCTTCTTTGGCCAGCAGTTGTAGGTGTAAAGCTCGAACAAGCTACCTACCTAAGCCTGTTGAGAAAATTACTAACCGGAGCCTGGTTCATTTACTTGAAAGGAACAAGATACTAGATCCCTTGCAGCTCTGCTTCAGGCAACATAGATCTACTACAGATCATCTTGTCCGCATCAAGAAAAATATCCGTGATGGCTTTGTTTACAAGCAGCTTTTCTTATCGCTTTTTTTTAGACATTGAGGAAGGATATGATACTACTTGGCGTTTGGGAATACTTTGTGATGTAGCTGGAATGGGCGTCCGGGACAACTTGCTAAACGTGGTTCAACGTTATCTGGCCAACCGCACATATTGTATTCGAATTGATAACGTCCTGTCACTTCTATTTACTCAGGAGACTGGTGTGCCACTAGGTGGAGTGCCGAGCTGTACTCTGTTTCTTGTAAAAATAAACTCGCTCCGTAAGATCATACGACAATGTTTTATTCTCTATATGTGGATGATATCTAAATAGGTTACAAGTTATGTAACCTTAGTGAGTCATAGGTGCAGCTTGGCCTGAATAAATAGTCTAAGTGGGCGGAGGAGAACGGTTTTAAACTAAACCCTAAAAAAGTACGTGCAATCTCTCCTCGAATAAGAAGGGCGTAATAGCATAGCCCGTTATCGACCTTGATTGAGAGCGGCTATCTGCGAGCCATGAACATAAATTTTCATGCCTCATTTTAGGTTCTAAACTAACTTGTATCCCGCATTTGAAATATTTGAAACCGGAGTGCTTGAAGACAATGACTCTACTGAAGCTCTTGCCCTACACATCTCGGCGAAATGACAGAAAATGCCTCTTGAGCTTGTACAAAACTCTTACATGGTCACGCCTTGATTACGGAGCCGTTGTCTATAACTCCGCCATGTGTAATGCTTGGAACATGCTGGATTCCGTCGACAACTTAGGTATCCATCTTGCTACTGGTGCGTTCAGGACTATAGCTGCGTAGAAAGCCTGTACGTTGTATCCAACGGATGGTCTCTACATCTTCAAAGGGCATATTTAGGTTTCCTTTAGTGCTTGAAGGTGGAATCAGACGTCTGTCATCCATGCCATTCGGTTATTCGCGACCTGTCCACGGCCAGGCTGTTCCGTAACTGCTCAGGCACTAGACCTCCTCTGCTCCTCCGGTTGGAAGCATGGTCCCAAGAGACGGGCACCTCACTGTTAGAGAAAGCCTTCATGGCTCCTACGCGGCTTCCACCACCTTGGGAGCGGCACACTATCGAGTGTGACTTCTCGTTTACAGAAATATCAAAATTGGCACCTCAGGCACACATACATGCACATTTTCATGAGTTTCAGGAGTATTCTTATGCTGAATTCTACACAGTTGCTTCTAAATCTGCTTCAGGTGTTTCTTACGCAGCACTAGGACCGTTGCCTTTAATATCCGGTAGATTGAATCTACATGTATTTTTACAGCGGAAGCATATGCAATGCTCTTTGCACTAATGCACATCAAGCATATGAATCTCACTAGGGCTATTTTGTTCACAGACTCATTGGGGGTAGTCCGAGTCCTAATCAACGACAGAAAGCTGAGCTAGTTGGTAAGGATTCATTATGCAACAAAGGCAACATTATGCAACACTTCTCTTGTGTGCTATCTGCAGGACTCACATTTTTTGCATAATGAGCCCTAATGAATGCACGAAAACATAAAAACACTCCTTAATGAACTATACACGTTCCTGGGTTTAGCTTATAGTGGTAAGCAAGTCATCATCCTATGCTGGGTCACTGGCCACAGTGGCATAAAAGGCAATGAAGCTACTGATGGCAAAGCTGCCTCAGTAGCTTTTAGAGGCACCGACACAAGCATACCCATCGCAGCCACAGATCATAAACCATACTTTTGTCACCAGATAAAAATACACTGATAGGAATAGTGGAATACTTAGATATCAAATAAACTGCACGCGATAAAACTGAAATTAGGGTATTGGATATCGGATAAAACATCACGATACAGTGAAGTGCTCCTTTGCCGATTAAGAATAGGACACACTTACGGCACTCACTCTTACCTCTTACCTCTTGTGTGGGGGTAACCTCCGACATAAAGTAAATTAGGCAACATTTACACAGTCCTGAACGTTCTTATTCAATGTCCTGCAATAGAAGCAGAGAGGAAAAGGTATTTTTCTTTTGCATATAATGAGAATATGCCTCTTCACCAGGCATTTTTTCAAAGTAATGAACAACTTTTTTACCTGAAATTAGCCTTAGATTTGTTAGCTGAAACAGACACTCTGAAAGTCATTTGGGCAGCTAATTTTTCGCACACGACTAACAGCTCTTGTATTCAAGGGCTCTCTTGAAGCTCTAGTGTCGCTGTTATGTTTTGTGTTGCGCCATCATGTTTTAACTTAACATAATTGCCATAGCCCACATCACTAAGTTATCGGTGTCACAATTTTAGTACGCATGTTTTACGTATTTATAGCGACTTTTTTAGGCCTTTTTACAGCCATGTCACATCTACCATGAGGAATTCATTCTTCATACCATCCGCCGTACATCGTTAAAATTACCATGTGCCATGGAGCTCATTGCACACAAGTGGCCCTTGTGCCATAAAACACCGCACATAATCAAACGCGAACGTTTAGTGACACTTACTGCAGGGCGCAGTCATCGGCGAATGTGTTCGGCGAACGCACTTCCCCGCGGCGAAGTGTGTGGCTTCGTTAGGAATGAGTAAAAATGAGTAGAGGAATATTGAAAGCAGAGTGAGGAGTAATGTTAAATACCATCTTTATTAAATTGCTAATGTCACAAGGTGATATCTGTGCAGAACAGCGAAAGAAAACAATCAGCAACACACTACTCTCGCCCCTTGGGCTGCTGGTACTGGTGAAGTCTTGTTGTCTTGTCTTCGTTGATGATAATTATTTCTAGTATTAAGGTGCCAATGAATTGACAATTGGAGTTTTTAAACAATTCACTAGTGGTAGTAACATACTGGACCTGGTTTTAACGACTGCACCATAGGCTTTACCAGGTCCAATGTCTTACATAGAATGATTTAGTGACCGCAAACTCCTTAATTTGCAAATTACTCTACCTTTACCTCCTACAGGTTGAGCGACTAAAACAATTCGGGATTATAACCGTGGTAATTACGACAGTTTCAACACCGAAATAGAAGTTTTTATAACGAACATTCTCTGCCGTCGTTTGCCTCACTGACTGTGAATGAGAATTGGGTTCTTGTAAGCAAGATATATTAGAATCAGTTGACAAGCATGTGTCGGTAATATCTGTATCCAACGACAAATCAAACCCTTGGTTTACTAAACAAATTAGAACATTACAACATCAGAAGAAACGTTTCTACAATACTACAAAACGTGAGAATGCTGTCTCCTACTGGGAGAAGTACAAGGATTGCTTACAAGTTTACAGTAAAGCATTAGGCGCCGCCAAGTAATATTCGCAGGGCTTGCCCTCACTCATTAGAAATAATCCTAAAGAACTCTGGCAATTTTTGCCTGGAATTAGTCTACTAATCGCGTCACAATACACAATTCAAAACAATCTCCGCTTTCTGATGAAGATACTGCGGTTGCTTTCAATGCATATTTTGCGTCTTTTTTTACACAAGATTGTTCCAATGTGCCATTTGTTCCTGAACAACCCTGCCGTTTCATGGCTACAATCCCCATCACTGCCGAAGGTATCGCGAACCTCATCACGAATCTTAATGTTTCGACTTCATCTTTCATTGATCACATGAAGTCTAAAATACTGAAGACTACTATTGATATTTCCAGTCACTTACTGTGTGTCCACTTTCACCAGTCTGTAGCATTCGGTGAGCTGCCTAAGTCTTGAAAGATTGATAAGGTCGTTCCCCTATTTAAATACGATGACAAGCACTCGCCCTCTAATCATCGACCCATTTCACTAACATGCATATGCTGCAAATACATAATCATATTATAGCTACTTTTTTTTCTCTAATCAGCATGGCTGTACAAAAGGCTACTGATTTGACACTAAGTTATTTGAATTCACGACTGACCTTCACTTTAGCAAGAAGTCTAATGATCAAACTAATTGCCGCTTTCTTGATTTCGCGAAGGCGTTTGATACTTTACCTCATTGCAGTTTGATTTCCAAATTGTCTGCCCTTTGTATTGACTCATGACCACTGTCTTGGCTACGTAACTTCTTGTCTTCGCGTCAGCAATTTCCAGCGGCCAACAAGATTTCGTCTAACCTTTGTGACGTCACGTCCGGTGTCTCGCAAGGCAGTATGCTAGGCCCATTATTCTTTTTAATATACATCAACGACTTGCCCGCTAACTTTTCATCCTCAGTTAGGTTGTTCGCTGAAGACGGCGACATCTACCGTATTAATAAATGTTTCGATGATCAGCTTACCCTACAAAATGACCTTGCACTAACCTTTGGATGATGGGTAACTTGGAAGACGTCTCTTAATGCCCGCAAATGCAAGTTAATCTCCTTTAGTCGAAGGCGCACTAACTCAGTGTTCCACTATTCGATTATTAATACCGCAGTTTCGAGTGCTCCATCGTGCAGATATCTCTGCTTTTATCTTTCATCGGACTTATTTGCAGAAAGCATATAGCGAGTGTCCATCCAAAGCTTCTCAATCTCTTGGTTACTTGCGTAGAAACTTACGTAACGCGCCTTCAAATGAATGAAAGCTAGCATATCCTATGTTCTTCCACAACTAGAATACGCTTCATCCACATGGTTGCCATATGAAGATTATCTATTCCGTAAGCTCGAAGCCGTTCAGAATAGGGCAGCCAGATTCATCGCTGGCAACTGCGACTATCATTCGAGCATTACCCGAATCAAACAAGACCTTGCATTCCAGTCATTAGAACATCGCCGTGTCATTGCTCTTTTATGTATTTAACAGGCACATTTATAGTAATAACTTTCACTATTCGCCAACTCATGCTCAAACGTTCACATCTCATCGTATTCACAACGCACTTAGTTTCAAGCGCATTCATGGTAAAGCGCAGGCATGTAACTCATCATTACTACCAATAGCTATTGCACATTGGAAAAGTCTCCCGGATCACGTTTCATCCTCTAAAATCGTGAAACATTCCGTGATAACCTGAATTCGTTGTGTAATAATATTGTATAACGATGTTGCACCTCCCTAGTTTTGTCATGTAATTACTGTTGCCTCCCTTACTTAATAAATAAATAAATTACTTCAGTTGCACTTACGTTGATCGTAAGTTATGTTTCCAACAACAGCCACGGCGGTCACATCTCGATGGGGGCAAAATCAGAAAATACCCTTGTACTTTGATTTAGGTCCCCATTGATGCACCCCAGGTTGTCAAAATTTCTGGAGTCCTCCTTTACGACGTGCCTCATAATCAGAAAGTGGTTTCGGCACGTAAAAAGCCATACTTTTAACTGTTTCCTACAATAACAAACTATTTTTGCGCATGCATGTTACCCTTAACTCATTTTGCGCCGGCCTTCTTACTCTCAATCGCCATTGCCATAAACTTGAAAGAACACTTCTCTTTCATCATGTAGCAGCGCGCCGCCAACGTGACACTCATCGCCCTGAAGTGCATTTGCTGAAAGTGCACTTTAGTTTACGGTGTCTTATACCCTATTCACATAAACAGTTTACCTATGTATGTGACTAGGGTATAAGACACCGGCGCGTATTTCGCGGGCATATTTTATTTATTTATTTATTTATTTATTTATTTAGTCATACTGTTAACCCTCACTTGAGGGTCGTTACAGGGAGGGTCGGTAATTGAGTGGTACATAGAACAAACACTGAAGATCATTTGTAGTAGAACATTTGTAATACATAGAACATTTGTAGAAAAAAAAACACACAGCTACACGCAAGGAACAAATATAAGCTATACAATGTGAGCGAAATACTTATCAAGGCCAACCTCAAAATCACTCATAGCATTTTTTTGTACCACATCATTCGGTAATTCATTCCACATTTTAATAGCGTCAGGAAAGAAAGAAAAGCGGAATAAGTCGGTTCGAGCTACTATTGGTTGCACGAATGTACTGCGTGTTGTTCGTGGTAACCTTTTGTGAAAGAGCGTCAGATAATCATCCTTGTTTATTTTCACATCTGCGTGTAGTATTTGAAAAAGCAATTTCAATCGCTGCTTCTGCCTTCTTGATTCCAGTGGTTCCAAGTTACATATTTTTAACATTTCAGTTACCGAGTCACGTCGTCGATATTTAGAGCAGATAAAGCGAACTGACATTCTTTGAATTCGTTCTAGTTTATGTTTTAAAACCTTTTGATGGGGGCTCCACACAGCACCAGCGTATTCTAGGCTCGGACGGATATATGTCTTATATGCAATCAACTTGACTTCTTTCGTCGCCTGGCGTAATTTCCTTTGCAAGTAGCACAACTTCCTGTACGTTGATTGACAAATATTTTCAACATGAGGACGCCAGTTCAATTTATCTGTTATGGTTATACCTAAATATTTGAAGCTACATACTTTTACCAGTATATTATCAGCAATATTATATGTGAACGAGATCACTTCCTTTCTTTTTGTTATGTGTGTGTGTAAGTGGTTTTTTTTAAATTAATTTCCATACCCCATTTTTGACACCATGAGCTTAAGTTTTGAAGGCACTGGTTGAGTTTAAATTGATCTTCCCTGCATGTTACCGGACAATAAATTAGGCAATCATCTGCGAAAAGCTTAATTTTTACAGGTGATTGGACAACCGCTGAGATATCATCAATGTATAGCAGAAAAAGTAGTGGCCCTAGTACGGAACCCTGCGGCACGCCCGAGTACACCTCACGATTTCCTGAAATAGTATCTGCCACTCTGACTGCTTGTTGGCGATCAGTTAAATACTCTCCTATCCAATCGAGAACATCCTCACTAAGACCGACATTGCGAAGCTTGTAGAGCAGTTTACGGTGTGAAACTTTGTCGAAAGCCTTCGCAAAATCTATGCATATAACATCGACTTGTACACAGGCATCTATAGCAACACAGAAATCATGAATCGTTTCTATCAACTGCGTTACAGTTGAAAGGCCACTGCGGAATCCATGCTGAAACGGACATAATAAGTCATTTTGTTCCAGAAATTGTCTGATGTATTTTGCCACTATATGCTCAAATATTTTACAACACACCGATGTGAGAGACACAAGCCTGTAATTGCTCAACATTGTTCTATTGCCGCCTTTGAAAATTGGGACCACAATTGCTCTACGCCAATCTTGAGGTAGCGGGTGGCATTTTAAAGACTTCTGAAATATAATTACTAGGTAATACGACGACCACTCCGCGAATCGTCGCAGAAATTCATTCGGTATACCGTCAGGCCCACATGACTTTTTCGTGTCCAGAAGGAGCAGCTGATCAAATATGCCTTCTCGGTTAATATTAATATTACCAGCTTGAAGTGGAAATGTAGGAGCCGATTCATATTCTTTGTTATCATCCTGGTCCGTACAGAACACTGACTGGAAATATCGATTGAATCTGTCAGCGATATCAGGCTTTTCCGTAATTACTTCCGTTCCTTCTACAATCTGTTCAATTCCTTCATTCGCTTCCTTAAAAAACAGCCAGAACTTTCGTGGAGAGCTCTTCAGAAAGTTAGTGAGGGTGTTATTAAAAAATTGTTTTTTAGACTGCGCCATCTCTGCCTTCAAGTTTTCTTTTGCACGCGATATTTCCATCGGGAACCTTTTATTTTTGCGCAATCTTTTTATTCTGCGCTTCATCTGAATTATTTTTCGGCTTATCCATGGGTTTCTTCGTTTTGTTTTTTTAGTGCGAGTAGGTACGTAGTTATCTAAACAGTACTGCACAATTTTCTTAAAACGTTTCCAAAGCTGTTCAACCGACTCAAGCCTTGATATCATTTCAAATTCGCTAAGCGATGTTTCTAAAAAGTCAATGATTGTCGTATCATCAGCACGACCGTAGTCTTTAACATGTGCATGAGCGTGACGCTTTGCTCGAATGCTGATGCCACAGAACACGTCAACCACAACCATTTTGTGGTCCGATATACCGTCCTCAACTGATACGGCGTAATCGGCCACTTTACTTGATACGAAAACCAAGTCTAACAATGACTGTGACGTAGGGGTGATTCTTGTGCAGTCTTTTACAATTTGTGTGAGATTATGAGAAAACATTAGCTCTAATAGCCTATCAGCGCTACGGGTTTCTACATGACCAGTTGAAAAGCTTTCCCAGTTAATATGCGGTAAGTTGAGGTCTCCAGCCATTATTAGTCTTGTGTTTCCATTTACATGATCACACAAAAACATATTTAAGTCCTCCAGAAACTCGGGCGGAGTGCTTGGCGGTCTGTAGACGGCCCCAATAAGATACGTAATGTTGGCGTAATTCACCTTGCACCACACTGTTTCTCGTAAATGGCAATCCACTTTTATTGCCCCCATTGTGCTTTTAGTTATCACCGCTACGCCACCACCTCGAGTGTCCCTATCCCATCGAAAAATGTTGTAGCCCGGCGGTACAATGGAGTTATCTGTTATGACACTATTCAGCCATGTCTCTGTTATGACCATAATATGGGGACTGTATGTAATAAGTAAGTATTCTAAATCTGTTACTTTGTTTACAATGCTTCGCGAATTTATTGAAAGAATTTTGAGCTATGATCGCGCCGGCTGAGTTGGGATCCCGCCCCCGCTATCCACGGCTCCAGACATACGCGATCCGCGATGAGCGGAAGCTTCAGAGCCGTCGTGACGTTTTGGTTTATCTTATCTATGTTTGCACTGACAACGAATGTTCTGTTTTCGATCCCATTCGTAGAGCTCACCGTTTACTTTAAGCTTGTCATGAATCAGCTTCACTTTTGCGCCATTTGCTCTTTCTGCTTCGCCGCTTCGCCACAACTTCTTCCTGACATCGACGGTTTCCTTCGCGTAATCATTGCTGATGCTAATGGTAGACCCCTTCAGCTTTCCACAGTTTTTAAGAACATTTTCCTTTTCCGAGTGATTATAAAAATTCATAATGACTGGTCTTGAACTATTTGGTTTTTCCTTACCCAGCCGGTGAATTCGGTCTACTGATTTCACTGTAACGCCCAATTTTACTTCGAACAGATTACTAACAACGGCTCCTCTCAAGTCTGATTCGGTTTCACCAGAAGTTTCAGGTAGGCCGAAAACGATAAGGTTATTACGTCTGCTCCTGTTTTCATACTCAATTAATTTCTGTTCCTGTTGCCGAACAATAGTTTCCAGGCTAGTAATACGCTCACCCATTTCCTCAATAACTTTAAGATAGCCGGTCAACTTGTCAGTTTTAGTATTTAACCCGGATACCTCCTCCTTTATAGCATCTATCTTAGATTCAAATGTAGCCTGATTTTGCAAGATTTGCTCCAACATCTCAGCTGTCTTTGGCCCGGGGTTTTCCTCAACGTCACCTGACATCAAAAGCATCAGCACTGCAGACCAGCAATCAATGACACTAGTAATACAGTTGTGAGGGCACGGCAATACCAACAAAAATCGATTGTCACTTCGGTAACATGCATCATTGGAGTGGTAACGAACCTGCATAGACAGTAATGCCAGCTTAGGCATGTTTTCTGCAGGCCATGTGCCGTGCCCTCTGAAGGCTTCCTGGATGTGCTGCTCCTTTTGTAGTCGAGCCAGAGGTGACGTCACCGCTGATGACAGCCGATCCTCCCACACATTGCTTGCAGTATCCAGATAAGTTCCGTTGATAGGTAGCCAGTTTGTGTCGCTCGTAGTCGTCGCTCCTATAATCCACGACAAAACCTGCATAGACAGTAATGCCAGCTTAGGCATGTTTTCTGCAGGCCATGTGCCGTGCCCTCTGAAGGCTTCCTGGATGTGCTGCTCCTTTTGTAGTCGAGCCAGAGGTGACGTCACCGCTGATGACAGCCGATCCTCCCACACATTGCTTGCAGTATCCAGATAAGTTCCGTTGATAGGTAGCCAGTTTGTGTCGCTCGCAGTCGTCGCTCCTATAATCCACGACAAAACCTGCATAGACAGTAATGCCAGCTTAGGCATGTTTTCTGCAGGCCATGTGCCGTGCCCTCTGAAGGCTTCCTGGATGTGCTGCTCCTTTTGTAGTCGAGCCAGAGGTGACGTCACCGCTGATGACAGCCGATCCTCCCACACATTGCTTGCAGTATCCAGATAAGTTCCGTTGATAGGTAGCCAGTTTGTGTCGCTCGTAGTCGTCGCTGCTATAATCCACGACAAAACCTGCATAGACAGTAATGCCAGCTTAGGCATGTTTTCTGCAGGCCATGTGCCGTGCCCTCTGAAGGCTTCCTGGATGTGCTGCTCCTTTTGTAGTCGAGCCAGAGGTGACGTCACCGCTGATGACAGCCGATCCTCCCACACATTGCTTGCAGTATCCAGATAAGTTCCGTTGATAGGTAGCCAGTTTGTGTCGCTCGTAGTCGTCGCTCCTATAATCCACGACAAAACCTGCATAGACAGTAATGCCAGCTTAGGCATGTTTTCTGCAGGCCATGTGCCGTGCCCCGTCACCAAACGAGGAAACATCGAATTACCAACGTACACTAGTGCGTAGAATCTGCTCAGACATAGTAATCATGCTGACATTGTTAAGAAAACAGAAATTTGAGTCACGCACAATAGCAATTGCTGCTTTATGTCACAGTGTAGGTTTGAGTTTTCTATTGTGTATTCTTCTAAGCCCGTGAGTAGTTGAACATGGTTTAGGAGTGCGAAAGCACTGAAGGACTTTGTAAACCACTATTCGTAAATGCAAAAATGCACCATTGATTAGCAATAAAGTTTTATAAACTTATCAACGTCAGTACTTTCATTTTGTCTATCTCGGAGAAACTCCTTGATAGTAATTGTTCTATTTGCTTGCTGTACATAGGTCAAATTTAACCGGAACATGAATGTATACTGTCGGTCTGCAGTCTGAGTTTTGAAGACTGAAGTTGATTGCGAATTTTGACAATTCAGGATATACATGGTGCTGGAGCAAAAGGCGTAACTATGTACACCTGACTTACGCATATCAGTCGACCGACTGAAAAAACAATCAGGAAAAAGAAGTGAACTGCAGAGAAGATAAAGTTTTGATTTTTTTCCTGTATATTCACACCGTTGGAGAATTTTCCATTATAACAACAAACGCATCCTAGTTATTATATAAAGAAGCTATCGGCCGCTGGAATAGCTGACGGCCGTAACTTGTTCTCCTTCTTACCTTAACAAATTCTCTTGCGCTAAAGGAGTAACGAGGTGTGGTATTAGTGAATATACAAAAAATCCGCAATTACTTTTTAATTTCAAAAAATGGTTTTTCGGATAACCTTTGCTTATTTAGAGCACCGACATTCAAAATTCCCTATAGACGAATATATTCAGAAATATCTTTATATACCTGTTTGTTATGAGCAATACGGATACACTTGTGCATTCGGGATATAGTTTCCAGGTTAGCTTCAGCAGTGGCGCCCAAAGCAGGAGTGTACAATGAACAGCGCAAAAGTGCAGCTACCGTTTGAGTTTTATAGGGACACTAAAGGAAAATATTAGGCTCACGTATAGTGCTAAAATACAATTGCTGAAATTTCCAAGCGCTACATTCATTAAAAAGGATTTATTTGAAGAGAAAATTGCTTCTGACGGGTCCGCATGCCTTTAGTGCAATTAAAATCGCCCGCTCTCGAGGAAGCAGTGGGTAAGTCGGATACACCGCCGTTTACTGCCTTAGGTAAGTGAAATGGCGTCCGCCAGACAGCGCTGCGCTTTTTCGCAACATACACAAAAGGCGTGGCCATAGAGCAACCAAGACAAGGCATAGTTTTGGATTCGCCATTGCCAAAGTGGCATACACCGCATGGGTAGCCCACGACATCACATGGACGTGGAATACGGCGGTACTTGTAGTTTGTGTGAATTTCGAGAGCTAGCGAAACCAGCGGAGCACTACGCAGTAGCGAAAGCAGTGAAATCCAAAAGCGCCGGCAGTGCAGACTCGCCAAATTGATACCTTTTGACTGGCCACCTCGTTGTCAAAGGCAACGTCAGGGAGTTCTTTTTAAATGCGTAAGCATTTCTAAAACCTACCCAACGAAGAAAATTGTCCGCACGTCCACCGGCTCGTCCTTCCGTCACATAAGATAATCGCTTTGAAGCTAGAGCCCACACAAGCGAGTGAAATGAAATTCGCTTTGCTTCTCGCTTTAATGCAAACGAAGCGGCTTGAACACAGCGCACACGAAGCTATCAGCACTTGGCGCACTCTGTCCCCATCACAGATCGCATTCAAGATAGGCCCCGCGCGGCCACACCGTACGCAACCACCACCGGTGTACGCTTCACCACTGTTGCTAATGCTTCCATGTGGATGAATAACACGCTAAAGAGAGACAACGTCTGTAATGATCAAAACGTCATCAATGCACTTGGCGCCGCTACCTGTAGTAGTTTCTTTTCGTCATGGAGTCACCTTGTGCCACCACTCGCAGCAGTTCTTCTCGCCGCATCACCCTCGTTTATACTGGTCCGATCATGTTTCATCAAAATGAGAATGACACCAGGCTTGGTGTAGATTGGCAAGTGGCAGAATGATTACGCAAATTTAGACAACTCCCATAGGATATTTATTTATTTATTTATAGTACCCTCAGGGCTTACAATGAAGCATTATAGAGGGGAGGGGCTAATAAATACAGATAAGTATGCAAGAAAGGAGAAAGGAAACACGAATACTAATTAGATGACAATGCATGGTACAACGTAAAAATAACTCGAGAGCGACACAAAAAACAAAAAAGCATAATGCGGTAAAAATATAATTATACAAAGAAAAACGGAAAACTTCAGTAATACAGATTAAATATAAATACATGGTATATAGGACAGGTTAGAGTGAGACAATAAGCACAGAATGATAGAAAATAAAGCATAATACAATACACAATGTTTGCAGATTAGGTAAAAAAGAAAGCTTATCAACAATAATATTCAGGAGAAAGCGGAATTGCTTCCTTATACATTCACATCAAGGCATACTAGATAATATTAGTAAGTGCCTTACGGAAGTTATCTGTGTTAGTTATACAGACTAGTGGATCCGGTAGGTGATTCCATTCCTGGCATGATTTTGGAAGAAATTAATTACCATAGGTAGACGTTTTGTGGAATGGGATGTTCACCTTATGACGATGGTCCAAGCGTGCGGAAGTAAAATGGGCTGGTTCGATAAAGCGTGATTTGAGTGTAGGAATTAAGTGGTATATTTTATGAAACAGACAAAGGCGAGCGATTTTTCTGCGTTTGGAAAGGAGAGGTATGTTGAGGGCAAGTCTGATGCTAGTTACGCTTGCTGTGCGCTGGTAATTGCTGAGAATAAAACGAACGGACCGATTCTGCACAGCTTCTAAGCTGTTAATTAAGGTTAATTGATGAGGGTCCCATATTGAGGATGCATACTCTAGATTAGGCCGAATGTAGGTGACATATAGCTGTTTTTTCAGGGAAGAAGGTGCGAGTGAAAAATTTCGTTTAAGATAGCCCAGCATGCGGTTAGCTTTTGATGTAATGTGTTCGATATGTCGTTTCCATGAGAGATTATTTGTAATGTGCACTCCGAGATATTTATAACAAGATACTGATTCAAGTGGGATGTTGTTAAGATGGTAGTTATAAAAAGATACTTGGCTGCTTGAGATTCTCATGAATTTGCATTTTGAAGTGTTAAGATTCATGTGCCAGCGGGAGCACCAGGTTGTAACGTTATCAAGGTCTGATTGTAATGTAACCATACCAGAATCATTAGTTATTTTTCGGTAAATTACGCAATCGTCGGCAAACAAACAAATAGAGCTAGTGATTTGATTAGGCAGGTCGTTAATATAAATGAGGAAAAGTAAAGGCGCCAACACAGAGCCTTGGGGTACACCCGATTCTACTGGCACCTCTGGTGAGTCATTGTCATTGATGGTTACATATTGGGTACGATTAGAAAGAAAGCTGCAAATCCATTTGAATATTAAAGGGTCAATATTTAGAAGGCTTAGCTTATAGATAAGTAATTCGTGATTAACTTTATCGAAGGCTTTAGAAAAGTCTAAAAAAATACAGTCCGTCGCAAAACCTGAGTCCAAGAACGCATGCAAGTCTTTAGTGAATGTTATTAGTTGTGTTTCACAAGAAAACGATTTTCTGAAACCGTGCTGATAAGGGCTAAAAAAATTGTTTGATTCAAGAAAGTTTACAAGGTGAGTGAAAATGATGTGCTCAAAAATTTTGCAGGGTACCGAAGTTAATGAGATGGGTCTGTAATTCAAAGGGTGATGTGGGTTTCCCGATTTAAAAGTGGGGTAACCTTACCGGTTTTCCAATCAATGGGTAGGGCACTGTCGTTAAGTGATCTAGTAAAAATAAAGGTAAGTATGATGGAGCTGTATTCTGCAGTGTTTTGGAGAAACTTGGAATTAATACCGTCAATACCACATGATGATGACCGCTTTATCGTGAAAATTCTGGCTCGGATACCTGCTGGGTCGAGGGTAATGGGATCCATCGCCGGAAAGTTAGGGGGTGTAAAAGGGGGATAGTTACTTAAATTTTCTATGCAGAATGATTGGGCAAACGTGTGGTTTAGTACAGAAGCGCAAAGATGATTCGGAACTTGATCGCCTGAATCGTTTACGAGACTTATAGCGCTATGTTTGGTAGATTTCATAACGTTCCAAAAACGTTTTGGGTTGGTTTTTAACAGAGACGGTAGGGTTGAGTTAAAGAAGTTAAATTTGGACATCTTTAAAGCGCTTGTGTAGGTTTTCGCAGCGGATGTATATGCTAGCCATCGATCAGCGTTTAATGACCTTTTGGCGGAACGAAAAAGTCTGGATTTTTTGTTGGATAATCTTTTCAGATGGTTATTGTACCAGGGGGCGTTAGAAGATTGATGAATTATTCTAAGTGGAATATATTTGTAGATAAGATGCATTACTGTAGTTTTAAAAGACAACCACATTTCTTGAACTGATAGGTCTACATGTGTTAGAAGGAAGTAGTCAAGAAAGGATGATAGCTCAGAGTTTATAGCGTTAAAGTTAGCCTTTTTGTAATCCCTGATATACTTGGTGTGTTTCTTTACTTTTGTAGGCGGGATGGAAATGTTAAAGTGTAAGATGTCATGGTCGCTTAAGCCAGGCACGTGGGTTACTGGTGAAACCTCATCAGCATGAGTGGTCAGAATCAAGTCGAGCAACGAACTTGTAGTAGATGTGACACGTGTTGGTTTGATAACGAGCTGTGCAAGGTTAAAATCTGCACAAACGTTAAGAAATCCTGTAGCCTCTGCAGATGTTGGATTAGAAAAGGGGCAGGAACGCGACCAGTCGATAGTGGGGAAATTAAAGTCTCCTAAAAGAAACATAGGTGATCCAGGAAATCGAACGGATATTTCGCTTAGGGTGTCATGAATTTTGTCTGCAAAAGCACTATCGGGATTAGGGGGACGATAACACACCCCTATGATTATTTTTTTTGAAATTAATAGATAGGCAGCACCAGAGTAATTCCAAAGTAGTGGTTACATTCAAAAGGAATGATTCAAAACTAGAGTTAATAGCAATTAAAACACCACCGCCTATTCTATCGGTGCGGTCTAGCCGATATACAGTAAATTTCTTGTTGCATTGAAAGAGCTCGCGTGTCTCTATTTTGTCAGAGAGCCAGGTTTCCGTTAGTACAACAACATCAGCTCCAGTATCGTTAATGAAACTGTTCAAACCATCTCTTTTAGGAAAAACGCTCCGAATATTAGTAAAGATTACGGATGCTGTTGCCGATGGGCCTCCACCCCTCGCGTGAGCCTATTTATTTCCCGCATAGACACGTCCAGAACGCGTTGCTCCTGGGGAGATGGCCACAGCATTCCTCGTTTGACTGCCAGTGTTCACTTCAATGACGGAATTTTCGTCGGCATTGAACATGTAGCACTTTCCTTCCGAAAATAGTCTTTTGTAGTTTAATTTGAAGTTAGTGTTCAAGCCTCTACCGAATTCCAAAAGTTTCTTCCGGGCGTGACGTGTGGCTTCGCAAAAGTCTTCGCTTACGCTGATACCTGTTCCCGCGAAAGACGACCGTTTGGAAAACACCAGCTCTTTTATCTTGAATGTGGTAAACTTCACCACTAGAGGCCTATTCTTGCCGCTGGCAAATTTCCCGATTCGATGTGAGCGCTCTATACTATCAGGTGGTAAACGTATATCCAGTTTGTCTGAGGCGATGGAGATAATTGTTTCTTCGCATTGACGCGCATTCTCAGACGGGCCATCGGGTATCCCGAAGAATATAAGATTTTCTCGTCGTGACCTGTCTTCGGCATCGTTAAGTCGCCCACGAAGTGTGGCGGTTTCTCGCTTTATATTTTGACACGTGTCACTCATTTCTTGTTGCAACGTCTCGAAGCAAGTAGTCACACATTCTAGAGCTTGTAGGCGTTCATTCATATCGGTGATGCTAAGTGTGATGGACTGGTGTGAGAGTTTAAGCTCTTCTATCGCCTGTGACATACTGGTTTGGTTTGTTTCAATGCGAATACAACGCGTGTTTGTTTCTTTTACAGTTTTAAGCAATTCAGCCATAACGTTATCATCGGGACCAGGGTTTTGCTCTATGTCGCCACTCAACAACAACAGTAATTTGCAAAAAGAACCACACACTGCTTCTGGGCATGGAAGCACAATTATAAAGCGGTCTTCAGACCTGAAACATTTAGTAGGCAGCATAGAAAAATGACCGACCTGCACAAATAGGAAGATACGGTATGAGGCTGTCATCCTGCTTGTACTTCCATGCCCACTGGTGACGACACGGGAGCTGTCGGCTTTTATGCTTGGCGATATCAGGGTTGACGTCACTCTGCCTAGGTGGCAGTGCTGGTAGTGTCCGGGAAGGGCGTCAGGCGCGCTCCAAGTATCAAAGCCAAGATGCTGATGGATAGGTGGGTGCGATTGCACCCCGTTGACGCGCATGGAAACTGTATTCATCGAAGAAATGCTGCTGAAGACAACGTCGGGGGCTGCAGGATTCCTACCGGATTCGGTGAGCATCGCCAGAAACTGCACAAATAGGAAGATACGGTATGAGGCTGTCATCCTGCTTGTACTTCCATGCCCACTGGTGACGACACGGGAGCTGTCGGCTTTTATGCTTGGCGATATCAGGGTTGACGTCACTCTGCCTAGGTGGCAGTGCTGGTAGTGTCCGGGAAGGGCATCAGGCGCGCTCCAAGTGTCAAAGCCAAGATGCTCACGGATAGGTGGGTGCGATTGCACCCCGTTGACGCGCCTGGAAACTGTATTCATCGAAGAAATGCTGCTGAAGACAACGTCGGGGGCTGCAGGATTCCTACCGGATTCGGTGAGCATCGCCAGAAACTGCACAAATAGGAAGATACGGTATGAGGCTGTCATCCTGCTTGTACTTCCATGCCCATTCTTCGTGAATTTTGTAAAAAATCGAATAGAACTGGTCAAGTTGAACTTTCTTCCGTCTTACTATGGTATGAATGCTGTCTTTGTTTTGAGTGGTTCAAAACTAACGACAGAATTGTAATCTGGAGTGTCTACGTTGTCGGGCTAGTACTTTAATCTTCAGTGTGAATCTCAAATTGCGTCCTGCATTTACCCTAATTTCTAGGTTACTAAGCTTCTATTCTCGATAATATTGACGCCAGAAACTCTCTCGAGTATTGTTTTTGGGGTAATATCTGCCTTTAGTATCGCTTTAGATTTAAGATCGGGCGATACCTATTAAGCATGCAGAGAAATAATGGTATGTAAGGTTAATTATAACACATATGATGCCTCTACCGTAGATTTTCGTGGTGCAGTACACCAGAGAACTTGTACTTGGAAACCATTTCAAGGGGCTGTGATTAAAATATTAAACAGGACGCAAGATTAACTGCCTTGTTAGTAGGAGGAAGAAACATTATAGTTCGTTTTTTTACGTTCAGGTTTAGTTCCTTTGTAAATAAATTTCGTAAAAGAGAATTTAACCATGAAACAAAAGGACGAATTACAATAAAGATAATATCAGAGGAGAAAAAAGAAACAGTAGTATCACCGACCTATGAAGCTATATACGGTTGTTCCGGTATTGCCACGGTATAACTGAGATCACACAGAAAGAGGGCAGGACCCTATATATAAGCCTGCAGAATGACGTACCGAATATTAGCTCAATTTGATCTTACTTTGTTATTCTACAGAAATTTCTGCAGTAAACACAACGTTTGTTATGTAGCAAACATTGTGGCATAATAAGTCTGGAGCTGCTTTGATAGGTCCTGCTTTACCACCGTCGATATACAAGAGTAACTTTTCTCTGAATTGCGGATAATCTGTGCTATTTCTGCGGGTGTAACAATGCGAAGTTACATACTATTCTGCAAGGTAGTAATACTATAGTTCTCGAAGTCTATTACCTTCCTAGTCAAAGGGTCGAAAGCACAAAAAGTGTTGATTGAATCCTTCATCGATGGATGTACCGCTTAGCACTTTATCGCCGGGCAGCTATTACTGGGGCATGGTGCTTTTTGCGTGCTGCAGTAGGACTTTCAGAGCACGCGAAGTTTTTACGGTAATAAAGACGGTCATTAAATGTGTAAACGTAGTATTCAACGCGTGATGCCTTTAATATGAACATTAACCCTATTTCAGATATTTTTATATTACTTTATCATTTCTTTCTTCTTAAACTTCAGCAAGCTAACGAAAAATTTATTTTATGTCTTAATTCGTTCAACAATATCGTAGACAATCCACAGCTTCCTCGCTATCTTAAACTCTCTAAATATTACAAAAGAAAACGAATCACCGGTAATTTCAATAATTATTCAAGGAAAGTATCGCATAAAAGCTTGGAATCATAACTTTTTTATATAAAACTGCTCTCAGTTTCCAAATGCGGTATTGTGACGGAAGTTATCTATTGTCTCACACTATGATTTAGTAGTATTGTACTATATGTTAATATTATTAATAATAATGAATTGTTAATAGTGTTGGAATAAAACTGTATTAATAGCCTCACAACACATACTAAATTTTGTTTATCGCACTTCTTCTTTATTCTCTTTTCTCCCCCTGCCCCTTGTCTTCCTTCAAGTTCTTCTATTTGCAGGCCGTCATAGGATTGCTTCATTTCCCCCAGCATTGTTTGCATCTTTCCTGGAATGATACTTGAATATATTCCCAATAGCAGCGGATTCTATGGTGTCATTTGGACCAATGTACCATATGGTCTTTAAGTGTCCTTGTAGACTTGCTGTTTTGATCCCACGAAATGGTCCGTTATAGGCCGCGTCCTGGCTTGACCTTCTTTTTACCAGTACGAAGTCGCCGACATTGAGTGTTGGTAACGTTGTATTTTCCCTCATGTCAAACTTTCTCTTCATTCTTTCACGAAACCTTGATTTACTATCTTCATTTCTTGCTGCTTCTGTGAGCTTTATATCCTTGTAAATGCCGACGCTTATATCCGCAGGCAGATAAGGTGGTCTCTCAGTTGCAGCAAATAGAGGAGTTCATCCCAGGCTAGCGGTATATGAGTGGTTTTCGTGGGCTACTGCCGCTTCCAGACAGCATTTCCAACCGCCTGGGAATGCTGGATGCATACTAATGTATAGTTTGATGTCCCTGATAGCCCTTTCAGCTAGCCCATTTGCTGTGGGATGATACGGCGCAGTCAACCGTAACTTGATGTTACGCTTTTCAGCCTATTCATGTAGCTGACGAGTTCGGTAAGCAGGTCCATTGTCGGAGACAATTACTGTTACATTGTCAAATATTTTTCTGCTCAAAAATGAAATTACGCTGTTAGCATCTTCTTTACCACATCCTGCTGCAATCATCCTGGTCCACTCATCAATGCACAACAGGATGGCTTGTGTCCTAATTCTTAACTCCTTCAGACCTTTTTCTTAGTTCCACGAAGTGTAGATGAATAACCTCAAATGGGCGTGTTAGATTATTGTGGTATAGCCTTCTTTTGCGTCGGCTGTTTAATTGTTGCTTTGTTAATCTGGCATTTATGACATGATAAACATAGTCTTTTGTTTCTTGCTTCATACGAGGCCACGAGAACCTTTTTGTCAAGTTCATGTAGGTTCTGCGAAAGCCATCATGGCCTCCTGATTCGGCGCTAAAATGATACAGTTCTAATATTTGTGAAACCAATAAAGTAGGAACGGTAACTCGCCCATTTTAGTACGTTGCAAAACCTCGGTTCCTTACCATATCCTTGCAAGATTTGCCTCTTCAAGATTCTCTGGAAGCATAATGGCTAATCGCGACATTGTATCTGCGTCCTTCACAGAAGCTCCCGGCCGATGAGCAACTTCAAAATGAAATTGCTGCAGTTCAGCCACCCTACGCGCTATCTTTCCTTTCAGCTCGGCCATCTTCAATATGTACGTTAGTGCTTCTTGGTCTGTGTACAGCTTGAACTTTGCACCTTCCAAATATGAACGGAAGTAGCGGGCGGCGTTTAAAACGGTGAGAGCTTCTTTTTCTGTTGTGGTAAAGCTCAATTCAGTTTTCTGAAATGTGTAGCTGTAGTATCCATCCACACGAAGCTGTTGGTTTGGTGATCGTGATGAGTCTCTCTGAAATAAGGCTGCTCCCGTACCATAGTGAGAAGCATCAGTATTCAACTCGAATGGCAGCGCAAAGTCTGCTAAACACAAGACAGGACCAGAAGTAATTATTCGGACCAATTCTCGGTAGGCGTCATCATATAATTCTGTCCAACAAAAGCGAACATCCTTCTGAATCAGTCTTGTCAGGCAGCGATTTTAGAGAGCATAATCTTGAATGATTGCTCTGGGATGGCCCCCCAAGCCTAGAGAAATGCGAAGTGAGTGTACATCATATGGTTTTACTAGTTTTGCTATACGAGCTACCGATTCTCCTTTCGTATTCTTCGTTGTTCCGTCCAAAACTCTGCCTAGAAATGTCACCTTAGTGCAGAAGAACTTATCTTGAAATTAATTTTAGCTAGGCATCAGATAACGCTGCCAGAATACGAACCAGGTGTTCCCCATGCAACTTTTTACTTTTAGAGTAGATGATAATGTCGTCCACGTAAACATTGCAGAAGCGTCCAATGTAGCGATTCAAAACTGCGTTCATCATATTTTGAAACCAACTAGGTGAGTTTTTCCATCCAAAAGGAAGGCGATTATATTCGTATATGCCAAATGAAGTCGTAAATGCGGTGTATTGCTTGGTGTCTTCTTGCAATAGTACCTGCCAGAAGCTCTTGCGCAAGTCTATGTGAGAAAAACAGGTACAGCCTCCAGTTTCATCGATGATGGTGTCAATCCATGACATTGGAAAAGGAATCAACAGGGTTTCGTTATTTACTGCTGTGGAATACGTACATAGCCCCCAGATGCTGTTTTGCTTTGGAGCAATGGTGATAGGTGAAACGAAGGGTGACACCGACGGGCCAATTACATTAGCATCTAACAGCTTTTGTAGCTCTTCTTTTAGCCACGCCTTCTTTTCGCTCGTCAAGTTCTTTGGCTTTTTCCTCACAACTGTTTTGTCGGACAGATTAAATGGCACTTCGAACTTTGTTGCTGCCTCTGGATTTCCTCCCAAGCATACCAGTTTGGGGTAGAGTTGAGGAATTACGCTGTCTTTCTTCAGCATCCGCAGGTGGCCTTCTTTTTGTCGCGACTCTGTTTGGTCAGGGTCTTGATCAACAGACACCGTATCGTCGACAATAAATATTCATTCTCAACAACTTCATGTCCGGATGAGATAGGAGAAAGTCGTACTCCACAGTGTCTAAAACTAATGCAACCCCTTCTGCCTCTTTAAATTGGTACTTTACTTTCAGGCGTGCCCACTTACAATACTCTCTCTTGCTTCCGTTATACCCAAGCACAAGAACTGACCTCCCTCGGAATACATCTTGCGGGTTTGCGTTGCTTTTCTTACAGAAGTTCCGCTGTCTATAAGTGCTCTTGTACGTTGTCCATTAACCTGGATTTCGTTATGTAATAAAGTCGCAGAAATCAAAGAATCAGTCTCATTTTTTTTCATAGGGTCAGACTGAGAACCCTCAATGATTAATTTTTTTAAATCTGCGTTCCTCAGGCAACAACTCTCTTTCCACGGCATGCAACGACCTGTGGTGACTTCCCTCTTGGTAACCGTTCTGTGGTAACCGTTCATGAAACTCTCCCTTTCTGGATGCATCTGCGCCTCGGACATCACAACGCGGCTTTGTCGGTCTCTCCATGCAATGGCAGGCGATCTCTTGAAGTGACTCGAGCGAAGCCTTCCTAGTTTTTTTGTGCTGCAGCTTGAATTTGCCGTTGCAATTCCAGAGGTAGGTCATGCGTTATGACGTTATAACGGATTTCAGTGGAAGTTCCGGCTCTGCAAGTTCAAGAAGTCGACACTTTTCGAAGAAGTACTCGAGTACTGCTCCATACGTATACCGATAACATATAGCTTGTTCCCATCGCTCAAGCGGGCTGCCACGGAATGACGAGATGAAGCTCTCCTTCCACGTACTCCACGCATCCCACCGATGTCCCGTGATACGCCGCTCGTACCATTTTCTTGCGATGCCATTTTGTAAAGGGAGCATATGCTTCACACTTCTTGCAGCTGTGTCCCAGCCTTTTTGTTTACAGGCGTACTCAAAGAATGCAATTTAAGCTTCTGGATTCCCCGACAAACCATCAAAGGTTTAAGGTTGTACAACCCCTATAGGAACGCTTTCTTTGAGGCTCAGAGCTGAGACAAGAGTCTGAATAATTTCATTTTACTCTAAAACGTGCTTTTGTTGAAGTTGAATCGCGTGAACTATAACGGAGAGACCTGAATGGTAAGTTGGCTCCGTCGCGACTGACTTCTCTACTTGCGATAGCTCAAGGTAGTTGAAAAGGGAGACGTGAAGGTTTATCTTCACGGACCCTTTCTCTATGAATCCGTCCAAAGACATAGATGTCTTCTGCAGAACGATCGCTGCATAGAACTACTGAAACAGAGTTTCAATGTATATTTGTCTCGTAGTAATTGTCTCGTAGTAATTGTTAGACCTCTCGAAACACAATCAATTTTATTCTATTTTGTAACGTTGCGGAAATAATGACGTGTAGAAACATCTTTCAAGATATGTTACAGGCCTGGCAAAACAATATAATCGAGGGGCCTACCAAAACTAATATCACCTGATCCTGTCAAACTGAATAGTTTCTTGAATATGAACGTCGTGTTGGCGCCACTTCTGATTGCTGAGTAGCATCACAACCGGCTGTAAAAGCCGTCTCGTCGCAAAGTATGTCGGAGGTTAACTTGCTGCGAAGCAAAGTCTTAGCCGAGATACGCGCAGAAAGTATGACAGGTCAGGCACCGAAGACGAGCGATAGTCGAAGGCTACGATGCCGTTGTTGATATCTCGAAGCTAACGTAGGATCGTATCATGTACAGTGTAGTGCGGCCGAAGTTTTCAAGTCAAGCCAATGGGGCGAGTTGGTGTCCACAGGGAGACTAAAAGGAAATCGAATGCCGCGCTGTCAGCCTTCATACGCAGACACATGAGTGGCCCGTGGCTCTGTAAGGTGGGAGAGGGCAATATGGTAAGAATTTTTGGCAGTTATCTAAATGATCGTACACAATACATACGAATAACAGAAACAAAACCTGCCATTAAAAACGTAACAGCCGGAGTACCGCAAGGTTCCGTACAGTGTTTTCACTATGGGACCTCCTTTTTTACAGTATCTTACCCAACTTTCTATATGCTTCTTATCACAATAAACTTCAAACGTCAACCTCAATTTTCACCTGTTTACTGTTACTTGTTTGTTGATGATTACCTTGCGTATCTAGCGCATTCTAAGGCTGTACTCTAAGCGGATGAACCTGAACAACAAAATAAAGCTGTTTGCGGACTATAAATCAATATATACAGACAAAAGAAAATTCGTTGCTTTCACCTCAAATCGCACAGTTGTCCCAAATAACTGCAGTCTCCACCTCAGTGGAGTGGCTATAGAACGTGTCAATGCATATAAATATTTGGGATTGACACTTAACTCAGCTTTTCATTCGGCATCCTACATCACCTATCTGTGCATAAAGTTGACGGTCGGTTTTTGGCAAATATTTACGTCCAAGGACATTTTATTAGGGAATTACAGCGCCTAAAATATTTGAGCATCTTTTCGTGTCATATGACCTAGCCGGTAGAAACAAGCGGTGACTGTTGCCATTCAGATTGCGCCACTGTAAGTACTCTGCAGAAGGGGGCGATAAGAGTTATGACCTTTTCACCTGCGAACGCTTCATCCGCTTAACTTTTTAAAGATTTGAACATTATGCATTCATTCAGGCTCATAATTATAGAACTGCAGTTTTTCTTCGCATGCACTAACGTTCCCGTTCCGTTACTCTACCTAGAGTGACCTCATCCTAACACAAGGCAGGCGAAGTGCATAAATTTAAAATTGTCAAAAACGAATAATCTGTACGGCTCTCGTGCGATGTCTATAGCTGGCTGCAAAACCTGGAATGAAATAACCCTGAGGAATAAGCATAACTCAAATTTTAGAGCTGCCTTAAGCAAAAGACATAATACCGCAAAATTACTTGGGTTATAAACATTGCACGTCAATGTTTATAGCATCTACCTATCTGTCACCTTGATTATATATTACATATATTTCAGAGTATCAGTTAAACATTCTTTTTTCTCTTCGATATTTAGCTTCTTATGAAATATTTTTGTGATGTGTGGGCCTTTTTGTTCGCGTATGGCTTTCAACTATTGAAGAATATTTTTCTCTAAAGGATCCTATGCCAGCCCACCAGGCTGAGGATGCAAGTGCGTGATTAGAGTATTGTTGTACCACTTATTATTGCCAATAAAAGTATTTTATTTCATTCCATGTGTTATCTCGGGCAAAGACGCCTTCAGCATGTTCAGTAGGAGTCTTCATATAGGAAGGAAACAATGCATCGAAAGAGGAGGTAGGAGTAGGGTGGGAACGGGGGGCTAACAGATGGTAAACGGGGGAGATACGAGTGCTGTCGATACTGGTCAGAGTGGACGTGAAGGTCACGTAGGTTAAAATGCGCCATAACTGCTGTCGTCGGAAAGCTACATTAGCGCTTTATGGAACATGGCATTGAACCGCTCATTTGTCTAGAGAAGATATCTGCAGGAATGTTCGCTCTTGGCACAAGAGCAGTAGCAAAGGTATTGAGCAAGTTAGAATAAGCAGATATGGTCATAATAAGAAGAACCTTATTTTACCAGGTTTTACGCACCAAACAATGATCAGGTTATGAAGAGCGGCGCAGTAGGGGAATCCGGAATAATTCTGATGCCATGTGGCTCTATAACGTGAAACGAATGCGCGGTATACGGGTGTTCTTGCATTTCGACCCCAAAGAAATGCGTCCGCCACGGCCTGTATTTGATACCGCAACATTTTGCTTAGCAGTGTAATACCAAAGCCACAAAGTGTACATTGCGCTCGTTCGTGACATCGCCACCCATTATGATTAAGCGGAGAGCGGGCTCAGGATGCCTAAAATTGGGATGATCGATGCGTTCATGTCAGGTGTTATCATGACGATGTTCAGTACAAATGTCATGCAAATCGGAAATGGCCCCAGCTCAAGCGTCAGTGTCATGTGCATTAAATTCAGTGTTTGTCGACAGGATAACGAGACACCGTCAGCGTCAATGAGTAAGCGCCTGATTTGCATAAAACACCATTCTTGGAGTCTAATGACGCTGCCTGTATGAATAATTTGTTCAACTTTCCAAGGACATTATTTAAACAATGCTGAGCACATACAAGATTTCTTTATTGTCGCAGCAATCCTCTTGCAGCACTTTATTTATTATTTATTTACAAATACTGCTGTCTCAAAATTGAGACATAGCAGGAGTGGGTAAGTACATCAAGATAGCATACAATCAACATCAGCAAGAGGATTCAACATAAACAGCAGCCGCACAACCGCTGTTTAAGTGGCTGCTGGGGTACCCTCGAACCATCATCGAACGCTTTTCGAGTTCAGTTTATTTTCAACTCAAAACGGTACAACATTTAAAGCGACCAACTAAGGTGGTACGCCACAAAAGAATTTTTTTTGATTGGGAGCTCGGACGTTTTTGGTGACATTTTGTCCTGAATAAGCATGTCTTATTTAACTTATTAACTATTTAAACTGCAGAGAATGGTCCATCCTATTTTTTCGCAGGCAATTATGGTCATACATGTCAAATGTGGCACTAGTGCTAGTCGCAAGCCGCGATAACTAACTAATGAATTGCTGACTTAGGTAAAACTTTGGCAATTATGTACCTAAGGGGGCGTGGAGGGGGGAGTGTGCAATGAACTACAGATAAATGCAATGTGATAAATAGTAGGAAAGTAGTGTTCGGAGAAATGGGCTACGTGAAAAAAGTATTGCCAATTTTGATAATCTTTACATACAAAATGAGCTGTAAATGCGAACATATTGCTACGGGAGACTATTTCCAATGACGAAGAGCCGAGCAGTAAGACGACGACGACGACGATTGGAAGCTAGCGCGGGCTGTAGCCTCTTGGCCAACTGCGGCGTATTGCCTTGTAAATATACTTGTAAATAGCTTTTCGACGGTGTCTTCCTACGTAACATATCTGGTGGAGGTGGACGTTCCCTGTACCTCGTCCCGGAGCTTCGCAGCGGACGGTACGTCGAGCCTTCCGTCATGGCTCCCGGCGACGACAACCCGACTCCGCCGGTTCCGACACCTCTGCCACTTCGACGACCTACACCACCCTCCCCATGATCCTGGCGCTCCCCATGATCCTGGCGTATTCTCGGCAAAAGACGGGGAAGACGTCGAGGACTGCATCAGCCTGTACGAACACGTCAGCCGCAATAACCGGTGGGACCCTACTATCATGCTCGCCAACGTAATCTTTTACCTCGGTGGCACACCTCGAGTTTGGTATCGGACGCACGAAGATGAGCTGACCAGTTGGGATTCGCTTAAGCAGAAGCTTCGAGACTTGTTCGGCAACCCCTACGGTCACCAACTTGCCGCGCAGAAGGCGTTTTCCGGTCGTGTGCAGACGTCAACGGAGTGCTACGTCACGTACATTCAGGACGTCTTGGCTCTATGCCGCAAAGTTGACGCACACACGACTGAGTCCGACAAGGTCTCCCACATCCTTAAAGGCATTGCCGATGACGTCTTCAACTTGCTCGTATTTAACAACGTGGCGACGGTGTATGCAGTTATAAAAGAGTGCCGCCGCCTGGAACTGGCTAAAAGCCGACGTATCGACCAACAGTTTGCCCGTCTGCCCAACACCCCAGCGACATCTTCCTGTGCCGACGCTCCTCGTCCCAACAACACTGGCGATGTTACCAGGATTGTCCGGTGTGAGATCGAGGCCGCCTATCCGGCTGCGTTCGACTCCAGCCCCTCCAATTCACCTGCAGTCACAGTTTCCCTGATCCAGGCAGTTGCCCGCTAGAAGTTCGCCAACATGGGTATTCACGCCATCTGCTCCGCCCATCGCCCTGATACCCACCCGGCTTCCTCGATTCCACCCCGTCCCGCACCTTCTTACCCACCACGTTTCCGCAACCCCTCTGAATGGCGCACTGCAGACGACAAGCCAATTTGTTTTCACTGCCATCGAATTGGGCACATTTCTCGGCACTGTCGCAGTCGCTGGAGTTCCCTGAACCAGTCTACATATACTGCCTACTCTCGCCCCCCAGGTTGCCCTTCTGGTCCCTATGCTACCCATTCAGATAATGCCGCCACCGATTCTCCTGCGCCGAACCGCCCCTATTCTCGTTCGCCTTCGCTCCAACGACGACAATCTCACTCCCCCACGCCCCGTCGCTCCTATTCGCCGACTCCCTTCGGGCGCCGCTCCCAGCCGGAAAACTAGACGATGCAGCGCCTCGCGGTGACGCTGCATTGCTCCCTAGGCCGCCAAATCCTCTCCTGACATTGCCCACTCATCTGAACCTTCTAGACGTGCAAGTCGACGGTGTTCCTGTATCTACTCTCATAGACACTGGGGCGCATTTGTCGGTAATGAGCGCTGACCTTCGCAACCGGCTGAGGAAAATAATCACGCCCGCCACGACGCCTGTTGTCCGTGTCGCCGATGGCGGAACAGCCCCTGTCATTGGTATGTGTGCCGCCCGCGTCTCCTTCACCGATCGTTCCACTACCGTGCTATTCACAGTCATCGCTCACTGTCCCCACGACATCATCCTCGGCTTAGACTTCCTGTCCGCACATTCTGCTCTCATCGATTGCTCCGCCAGTACTCTCCGCCTCGACCTGCCTGTGCTGGATCCCGCTGAACAACACCCTACTCGCCTCAGTTCCGTCGACTTCGTTCGCTTGCCACGTTCGGCACTGACTTACGTTGACTTCGTGTCATCCCCACCAGTGCCCGACGGTCACTACATCGCGGCTCCTATGCAAGACGTCCTCCTTACACACAGGATCACACTACCTCATACAGTTTTATCTATTACGGCGAATTGCGTCTGCCTGCCAGTGGTCAATTTTGGCTTGACGACACAAGTGCTGCCACGCGGGATGTCTCTGGCCCAACTTTGCTCATTCGAGGATCACTCTGTAGCATCGATTCCAGTAGACGACAATTCAACCGATCCTCCTCTACCATCGCAGTCGGCAACTTGTACCATCGCCAACTTAAAGAAAATGATTGCACCCGACATGCCGTCCGAGCACGCTCGTGTGCTCTACCGCGTTCTGATTTCCTACCAAGATATTTTTGACTTTAACGATCGTCCTTTGGCCCAAACAACAGCTGTTAAACATCGCATTAATACCGGCGGTGCCCCTCCTATTCATCGCCGCCCGCATCGAGTATCACCGGCTGAGCGTCAAGTTATTCACACCGAAGTTAGCAAAATGCTTGCCAAGAACATTATTGAACCGTCATGTAGCCCATGGGCGTCACCTGTTGTGCTGGTAAAGAAAGAAGGATGGCTCATGGCGCTTTTGCGTGGATTATCGGCACCTTAACAGGGTTACCAGAAAGGACGTGTATCCCCTACCTCGGATTCATGATGCCCTTGACTGCTTCCACGGTGCTCGCTATTTCTCCTCTATTGATCTTCGCTCCGGCCATTGGCAGATTGCCGTGGACGATCTCGACCGCGAGACCGCCTTTGTAACACCCGACGGTCTTTATCAATTCAAGGTGATGCCGTTCGGCCTATGTAACGCTCCTGCCACTTTTGAACGCATGATGGACTCCCTTCTTCACGGTTTCAAATGGTTCACGTGCCTGTGCTACTTGGACGACGTTATAGTATTCTCCCCAACATTCGCTACGCACCTCGAGCGCCTCTCAGCAGTCCTGGACGTTTTTCGGCGAGCCGGTCTGCAACTCAACGCATCGAAGTGCCAATTCGGCCGTCGCTAGATTACCGTCCTTGAACATCTCATTGACGCGAACGGAGTGCAACCGGACCCAGGCAAGATCCATGCTGTTACGCACTTCCCTGTTCCGAAGTGTGTCAAGGATGTGCACAGCTTCATCGGCCTTTGCTCGTACTTCCACCGTTTCGTGGCAAATTTCGCGGCCATAGCACGACCATTAACCGAGCTCTTGAATAAAGACGCCCCTTTCCAGTGGGGCGATAACGAGGCCTCTGCATTCTCGCTTCTAATCGACCTTCTCACAACGCCTCCCGTTCTGGCCCATTTTGATCCTTCTGCACCTACCGAAGTCCGTACTGATGCCAGCGGTCACGAAATTGGCGCAGTACTGGCAAAGCGCCAGCGTGGCCACGACCGTGTTATCGCTTACGCCAGCAGGCTCCTCTTGCCCGCGGAGCGCAACTATTCCATCACTGAGCGTGAGTGTCTGGCCCTAGTTTGGGCGGTTGCGAATTTCCGCCCATACTTAATGGCAGACCCTTTTACGTTATCACCGACCATCACGCGCTTTGTTGGTTAGGCTCATTGAAAGACCCCACAGGAAGACTTGGTCGCTGGGCCTAACGCCTCCAAGAATATTTGTTCTCTGTCACCATCAAATCTGGCCGACTACACAAGGACGCTGACTGCCTGTCTCGCTACCCGGTAGACGAGCCTGACGACGCCGACAGTAGTACTGCCGACGGCATTTTCTCTGTGTCTGCCTTCGCTAACATCGCGGATGAGCAGTACCGAGACCTATCGCTGCGAGTACTCATCGAGCGTCTGCGCTCTACACCTACCGACGCATCCGTTCGCCGATATGTCCTCCATGGCGGCATTCTGTACCGAAGGAACTTCCTCCCTGATGGCCCTGATCTTCTTCTTGTGCCAAAACATCTACGACAGATTGTGCTCTTTGAGATGCATGACGCACCCACTGCAGGACATCTTGGGGTAACCCGCACGTACGACCGCGTCCGCCGCCGCTTCTATTGGCCTGGTCTCGCTCACTCCGTGCGACGCTATGTTGCTGCCTGTGATCCCTGCCAGCGTCGGAAAACACCTCAGGTGCTACCTTCCCTGTCATCTCCAGCCGATCACCGTCCCTGTGGAACCGTTTTTTCGTGTTGGATTAGACCTCCTCGGTCCCTTTCCCACGTCATCCTCTGGGAACAAATGGGTAGCCGTCGCAACTGATTACGCCACCCGATACGCTATCACGCGGGCTCTCCCTACCAGTTGCGCCACTGACGTCGCGGACTTTCTCTTGCGTGACATTATCTTAGTGCATGGCACCCCGCGACAGCTGCTTACTGACCGTGGTCGTAAGTTCCTCTCGAAAGTTACCGCCGACATTGTACGTTCCTGCTCTATTCAACACAAGCTGACTACCTCATACCACCCTCAAACCAAAGGCCTGACAGAGTGGTTGAACCGTACTCTTACCGACATGCTGTCGAAGTACGTGTCGAAGGACCACCACGACTGGGACGTTGCCCTTCCTTACGTCACATTTGCTTATAATTCTTCCCGGCATGACACCGCCAGATTTTCTCCATTTTATCCACCCTACGGTCGCGAACCGACCTTGCCCCTTGACACGGTACTTCCTCCTGCTGCGACCTCAACAACCGAGTATGCGCGCGACGCCATCGCCCTCGCCGACCATGCACGCCAGCTTGCCCGTGCTCGACTGACGGACTCGCAAACCACGCAGCAGCGTCAGTACAACGCCCGCCACCGTGACGTACAGTTTTCGCCTGGTGCACTCGTGCTCCTGTGGTCGCCCTCTCGTCACGTCGGGCTTTCAGAAAAGCTCCTTTCGCGATACACAGGGCCCTACCGCGTGCTGCGCTAGGTGACGCCTGTGACGTACGAAATTGCTCCTGTGAGCTCAACCTCGTCATCTACTCTCGCATCTAGTGATGTCCTGCACGTGAGTAGGCTCAAGAGCTACTACACTGCTTCAGAGTCCCGCCTTTAGTCGCTCCGGGATGGCGCTTTTGCCGCCGGGTGTAGTGCTACGGGATAGTATTTCCAATGGCGAAGAGCCGAGCAGTAAGAAGACGACGACGACGATTGGAAGCTAGCGCGGGCTGTTGCCTCTTGGCCAACTGCGGCGTATTGCCTTGTAAATATACTTGTAAATAGCTTTTCGTTGGTGTCTTCCTACGTAACAATATTGCCACGCGCGAAGGAGACTGTGTATCACCCTTACGGATGAAGGGGGCCGTTTACATTAGGTCGCGAAGGTAAGCCCATGAGCGGCGAGCTGGTTGATGAACTCAGCGTCATTCTCTTTCCTCTTTTCCAACTTGAGACGCAACCACGTTCACCGATCTCCCTTTTCCTCAGGCGTAACATTCCTCTCGACGCTGATGAAGCCCCCTGGACGAGTCAATCCATTTGTCTTGAAGCGAACAATTTGATACCGGTGACATGGACGACTTGGGTCTTGGCAACTCTGCTACCACTCGCCGTGAGGTGAACTATCGTATAGGTTACTTCCGTGAGCCTGTTATTAATGACAAACGGTCTGTCGTAGGTGGCCAAAAGCTTTTGGCATAACCCGCGTTTCCGTACTGGAGTCCACAGCCAGACAAAATCATCAGGGCTATAGGTTACCAGATGGTGGCGAATGTCATAGCGTGTTTTGATCTGTCCTGCGATGCCAAAATGCGCAAACGAGCAATACGACGAGCTTCTTCGGCAAAGCAGAGAGTCTCGGCGACAGTGGGATTTTCATGGCTACAGAAAGCGAAAACAGTGTCGACTGTTTACTGGGATGCCTGTACGTGCAGCAAGAAGAAAGGGCTGTAGCCGGTAGTTTCGTACTTGGCGGTGTTGAACGCCTTCGTGATAAAAGGCAGTACGTCATCCCAGTTCTTGTGGTTGGATGAAACATACTAAGAAAGCATGTTTACAATTGTTCGGTTGATGCGCTCCGTAAGCCCATTCGTTTATGGATGGTATGTTATCGAGTGAAGCAAGAGGAATTCACACAAACGAAGGAGCTCCTCTGCGGCATCCGCTGTGAATTGTCGTCTACGGTAGTTGATGATGCCGCGAGGTAGACCAGGTCACAGGATGACATATTGCAGCAGGAATGTTTAAACGTCAGTGGCAGTTGCGGAGGGCACGGCCGCCGCCTCGCAGTAGCGTGTGAGGTACTCGACGCAAACAACTATCCAACGATTTCCCTTCGCTGATTTTGGAAAAGGACCCACAAAGTCAATGCCCACTTTGGAAAGGTGTGCTTGGAGGTGGGATCGGCTGCAGGAGACCAGCTGGAGCCGTAGATGGTCGTTTGTAGCCCTGCCACTGCATTTAGTCGGCCACATACGTGTCAACAAACTGTCGCATTCCAGGTCAATAAAAGCGCTCCTGAATCCGCTTAGAGCGTCCTTGCCAAACCTAATGGAAAGACGTAGCGTCGTCGTGCACAGCACACAGAATCGCTGTGCGAACGCTCTCTGGTACCACTAGGAGAGGACGTGCGCCAGCGCTGAAAAATCTCTTATGCAGGAGTCTATCACGTACACAGAAATGGTTTGCTGTCGTCGACGCGGTCGTAGCGGGCAATAGCGGTGTCAATTTAGCGTATTTTCGCTCTTCGGGTTGGAAACAGTCGAAGTCTGGAAAACGCAGCGACCTAGAAGCCACGAGCTGATCGAAGTCGTCGGCTTCACAATCCATAATGCTAAGTGGCACACGCGAGAGGCAGTCCGCATCAGCGTGTCGTCGACCGCTCTTATAAGAGACGGTTGTATTCTTCCATTCTTGTATTCTTCCGCGCAAGGCGGCCCCAAGGCTCATGCAGATTGACACGCTAACACAATGAGGGGTGGTCGGTGACCACTGTAAAGTGGGGCGTCCATACAGGTAAAAACAAAATCGCTGAACCGCAAATATTACCGCGAGGCATTCTTGTTCCGTGACAGTGTAATTCTTTTCTCGCCTACTTAATGAGCGACTTGCATATGCGATCACGTGTTTGCGGTCACCGTAGCGTTGAACTAGGGGGGCACCAGTACCTGTGCCACTGGCAACCGTATGGAGATCCATCGGAACTAAAGGATTGAAGTGTTGAAGAGCACGTCGTGACGTCATCGGAAACTGCAACTGACGAAAAGAAGTGCAGGACCTTGGAGTCCACTCAAAAAGGATGTCGTTTCGTACCAGGCATGTCAGCGGATACGTGACGTCGGCGAATTTAGGAGTAAAACGGCTAACTAAGAACAAAGCCCGAGAAAACTGCGGAGCTCCTTTGCAGAGCGCGGTGCACTACACGCTTCAACGGCAGCTGTTTTGTGGGGATCAGGGCGCATCACATCCTTATCGGCGAGGTGCCCAAGAACAAAAGTTTGCCGGTCTCGAAAGTACCATTTCTTGGAATTTAAATCTCGGCCAGCGTTTTTGACGCAGTTCAGGTCAATATCCAAATGTGAATTGTGTTCGCTGAAGGTGTGGCCATGGCTGACGACGTGATCGAGGTAGCACATGCAGCTGTTCCACTTGAAGTCGTGCAGAATAGTGTCCATAAATCTCTCGAAAGTTGTCGGATCATTGCACAGTCCAAATTTCATCCCATTAAAGTCGAAGAGCCCGTCATTGGTACAAAGTTAGTATTTTCCTTGCAGTGAGGATGCATCGGAATTTGCCAAAAGCCGATCCGGCTTTTGGCAAATTATGATGCATCTACTGAAGAAAATCTAAATCTACTGAGAAAAAGTAAGAGGTGGAATGAAGGCAGTCTATTGCGTCATGAATACGTGTGAGTGGGTACACGACTTTTTTTGTTAAAGCATGCAAACGATAGTCGACGCAACATCTCCCAGACCCATCTATTTAACTAGAATCACTGGAGCTGCCCACGGACTCGCTTACTCTTTTACGACTCCATTTTTCATCGCGTCGTGCTCGTGTTCGCTGATAATCTGGCGCTCTGATGGCGTAACGCGATATGGCTTTTGTCTAATAGGATTTGCCGAACCCGTGTTGATGGTATGGCGTGTTCGAGACGCAGACACTGCAGGTATTTTGTCCTTCTGCGCAAAGTCGAACACCGAAACGTGCTTCGAAAGCACACCCACTAACGTTCGGCGTTGACTCGTCCCTAGCGATTTATCTTCCATTGACAAAAGGACCGTTTCCGAACTGTGGTTATCAGGTTCTTCCGGCATATCCGTAAGTTCAGCCACTGATAAAGACGCGTGTTCCCTGCAGAAGGCTTATTTCAAGCCGTCTAGTAGTATAACGCGTTCCTTAGAACTGTTCACGGTGAATAAGCCAGTGCGTCCGTTGTTGATCGACATCACACAATGTGGCAACAACAGATTCTTCATCACACAGTTAATGTGCATCGGTTCTACGGGAACATCGAAGCTGTCGTAATCGGCGCTGCAACAGACAATGGGAACAAAAGCGGTAGATGATACAGATACGACCGTATCCCCACAAACACACAATGTAGTTTTGCGCTCTACAGGGTTCTCCAGGAGTCCTGACGGAGTGCTACCACTAACGAATAGCTTCCCAGTGCGGTAGTCGACAGTAGCACCACACTCCCGCAAGAAGTCCATGCCGACAATAACATCATGGCTTGACCGAGGAATAAATACAAACTCTGTCGTAATAACATAGCATCCCGAAAACGCGTCAGCACTACACACACCAATAGGTCGCAACGGTTGCCCTGGCACTCCATAGAACTTTGAATCTCCGTCCATTTAAAGAAAACCTATCGCCCTAACACGTGTTTAAAAGAGACACACATGACCCAAATTGTGGCGCCCGTGTCCACCAGAGCCATCACAGGACATTACCAACAAGAACGCGCACTTTGTTTTTAAGCATCAATACACGAGGTATTTCTGTCAGAAGCGCGTCTCCAGCGACCTCACGTCCATCGGCCGCGCTAGCTAGTTTCCGGTGACGAAGGGGACGTGGTGCGACGTAGCGGTGAGGGAGAAGGGGGAGCACGACGTTGCGGTGGGGGTTTCAAACTCCTGTCAGATACTGGGGAGGGATTTCTGGAGCTGCTCGGCCAATACTCGTCGTCAGATGATACATGTGCTGGCCACGGGGCCCCGTGAGGCCGTTTGGAGGGCCCTGAAATCTCTGAGGGCTGGCCATACTTCATGATCATACGCTGGTTGCAAAACCGCGATATATGACCCGGGACACCGCAGGAGTAACGCACCGGGAGAGGTCGAAACCTTGGTTGTTCGTCGATTAAACGAAAATTATCAATTTGCCTCATGTAGTGGGTTGGTTCGTGGCGTGTGTCACGAGTATTCATCAGGCGTCGAGAAGGCGTGCGCTTAGCGGGTTGGTCATAGCGCGGACCCGGAGGGCGTGTTGTCATTCTCGACTATGGGGCTGCGCGATACTTTACGGCCGCAGCGCTAACCATCGGTTGCCAAGGAGCCAAATGTGGCGCAGTCATATCTTCATGTGACTTGTACACGCCATGGTGGTCAGCAGTTTAGGGCAACATCTCTTCGCGGCAGGAAAGTTTCTCGCGGTCAATCTGTCGGATGTTCGGATGAAGGTCGAGGCAACGGTCGTAACGTTTGCCAACCGACCAAATTTGGCGTAATCTGACGCATCTTCAGCGTTTCAAAGGTTCTGCAATGTCGAGCCACTCGTCGGCATCTTCCTCCGCTTTGCCCCCGAAGGTGCGTGGAACTCAGTAGTATGACAGTGGACTACTAGGCCTTGCCCTCGGAGCCGCTTCTTCTGGCATGTCGAATACGGTCACGGCTGATGGCGAAGGCTGGCTAGTCGACGGCTTCGACGAAGCTGCAGCAGCGACGGCTCCGTTGTTGTGAGCGCTACCCCACACCTCCACCTCTTTGTTACGCGCGAAACAGACCGTTTATCTCCCTTACGAATGAAGGGGGCCGCTTAGTTTAGTTCGCCAAGGTGAGCACAAGAGCAGCCAGCTGGTTGACGAATTCAGCGCCATCCTCTTCCTCTTCTCCCACTCGGGACCGCAAGCACGTTCACCGGTCTTCGTTTTCCTCACGCGTAACAATATTGCATCATTTTCTTTTCTTTTTGTTGCACACATCTGCACAGGAGGAACGAGTGTGCAAAATTTCATATCCAGATGTCCTTATTTCAAGAAAAGATCTTAAAGTGTGGGCAACGTGAGGTGCAGCAAAACATTATTTTGAGAAAACCGTAAAGAAATCTTCGAGCCATGTGAAAGGTGTCAAAAGCTACACAGCGGTTTAAAATGCACTACCTCCATAGTTGCAGCCCCCATGTTGTACACTAGAGTCGCATTTTGTTCGTGTGGCTGCTCGGCCACGGCATAAATTGAAGAAGCATTTTGAATATTATATATATATATATATATATATATATATATATATATATATATATATATGTGTGTGTGAACGAGAAGAAAGGGGGTTAACGGAGGGGCCCGATTTCTATTAGTCATATCATACGAAGCCAACAGACACTGACACCAAGGACCACATAGGGGAAATTACTTGTGCTTAATAAATGAAATAAAGAAACAATAAGCTAATGGAAATTAAAGTGGATGAAAAAAACAACTTGCCGCAGGTGGGTTCAGTTCCCACCTGCGGCAAGTTGTTTTTTCATCCACTTTAATTTCCATTAGCTTATTGTTTGTTTATTTCATTTATTAAGCACAAGGAATGTCGCCGATGTTGTCCTTGGTGTCAGTGTCTGTTGGCTTCTCATATATATATATATATATATATATATATATATATATATATATATATATATAATAACACTAACAAACGTTACCTACACCTAGAAATGTCATCGCGCACGTCGCACAGATTATACAATCATCATAGCTTCACGCGCATCTATGGTAAAACAGAAGCATTTAACTGGTCTCCAATCCCACGTGCCGTTCGGCTCTGGAGCAACCTTACCGACAACATAGTTGCGGAAACTGACCGCGAAAAATTCAAGCACTCACTGAACTCGCTTAACCCTTGTTAACCATTAATATCACACTCACTGTTTGTTATTTTTTCTACCTTTCTCTTGCACTGTTATAATTTTGATACAAACTTATATAGTTGCCTTTTATTGTACTCATATGCAGCTTTATGTAGCTAATGTTTCTCTGACTCTTAAGTTGTGCACTTGGCTGCTGTTTTCTTCTATTATTGTTGTTACTAGATTGTATGCCCCCCTTACTTAGTCCCCATGTAGGCGCCTTGTAAGGTATTTTACGAGAAAATAAATAAATAAATAAATATATATATATATATATATATATATATATATATATGCATATTATATATATCGTATAAAAGAAATAGTACCGATTTTGGCACGCGCATTACGAGGAATTACGAGGACATGGGTGGGAAAACTCTCTCTAACTCCCAAGCTATTGATGATAGGAAAATATTCTTTTGCAACAGGTTGCTGCATGTTTGGGCATACATAAAATCTAAAAACAAAGCAGTCAATTTTGTGAAAAGTTTACTTTTGAATGTGGCCTACTACCTTAAGACATCCCGCACCTCAGCACAAACACGCAATGCCTTGTGTAACGCGATGAATCGTAACGCAGGTACTTGGGTTCCTTCGTGATATCTTATTGTGCACTGGTGTCACCACGTTCTTTTAATGCACAGTACTCATTGGCTAAGACCTCGGGTTCATTGAGTGTTCATCTCTAACAGTGATTGGGGTTAACCGATCATTATTTGTGGTTTTCTCTCAAACATATTTTTTATATACTCAGTGTACCGGTAGCGCTCCACTAGTTTGCATCCAAAGAAAGGTTTTTATAAAGGCAATTTGGACAACATGCGAAACATAGCTGAAAAGTCATACGGATATGGAGAACTTTTTTAAACAGCACTTCACAAGCACAGCTCTTTAGTGCTGCACCACGTGGGGATAGTTAGGCATAACCTAACCATCGCATCGAAGAGTCTCTGGACAGCCCAAAACTGATAATGGTATTCCGAGCCCTTGATGGCCGTGTTCCACGTCTGATCAGTGATATCTTTGTCATCTCGTAACGAGGGACACCGCCAGAGCATGTGACCTAAATTGCATGTTCCTCCGCAGCTAGGACACCGTGAGCTAGAAACATCCGGGAATAAACAGTGCATGAATGCCACACTAGGATAAGCGCTAGTCTGAAGCATCCTGAGGGTTATAGGTTGAGATATTGTGAGCTTTTTAAGTAGTGAAGCAAAGATTCTTCTCTCCAGATAGAAATGTTTTGTGAAATTGTCAAAGGTGAGTAGAGTGTAGCGAAACCCTTGGACATTGGACTGTGACAAGGGTCCTCCTCCCGCGCTGAAAGTTAGTATGGGCCCCTGGGAGAGGGCAATGTCATTGAGATTGGTGATCGAGTCCAGATTTAGGCCCAAGTGTGTCGGAAACCAAGTAATTATTTGTGGAGCGATTGCCCTGTTCCTAAGAATGATACGGGCTTCTTTCGTGATGGAGCCTGTGACGAACGGCCTGGCTGCCGATATAGAGTCTGTGTATAGTTGCGTTCTGTTGTCTTCCAGACCAGCCAAAGCAACAACAACCTGCTCCGCTTTAAAGTAAGTGTTACCACCCACCGAGGCTGCCGAAACAGCAAAGCATCCGTGATGTATTGCCACAATGGCTAAGTGAGATGAGCGGCCATATGAGCCACATCCAGAAAGCAGACCGATTGGGGTTCGCTCTTGACTTCTTCAAGATCGAAATAGCCCTGGCCTTACGCACTGGGCGTAAGGCGAGGGCTAATCCCCCAATGTGCTATGAGTGCACATTTCGAGGGATTGGTACAACGTAACTGCTTTCTCTTTGTTCGCTAGTGATTCGATGCCTTCTCTCTTCAGCAAGCAGAAGGTTAATGCCCAGGATGGCCAGAATTCTTCTCCCCGCCGAAAAGCAGGACAGCCGAGCCAGTTGGGCCGATTCCTGCACCTCGATAATCTCATCGTATGAATTGTTTACTCCCAGTTGATAGAGCCGTTCTGTACTGGCAGTCATCGGGCTGTACACTTTTGATGCTTCTTCGAATGAGGATGTTCAACTCCTTTTTCCCAGAAGTGTACCAATTGCCCATAGCTGCTACACAAATGATATAACTCGTAAGGAAGGCGTGGAAAAGCCTGAGCAGATTGTTTTCTTTCAAGCCTCCCCTTCTGTTAGAGACTCTGTACGAACAGTACGAACAGTACGAGTGCTGGCTTCCGGCCTTGGAATTTTGCGTTTGTGCTCTTCGTGTGTGTCCAAATTTTACTGCCATCCTCTGCGCGATGCTCATTGCTATTCAAATAATGCACCAAGAAGCCCAAAAAGCTACGCTGCTGAATTATTTAAAACTTTTTCACAACTTTTTTCTATAAATGTGAGTTATCAGTGACTCTTGTTTTTAGTGCTTAGAAGTCTTTTCGGAATATTTTTTTAAGTAATGACAGTGTTCCTGTTTGTAATGTCATGAATTCCTAGTGGATGTTCACATGATTCGCCTAACGGGAATATATAAAACACGAAGATATGTATGACTACGAAAACCGGGAGTCGAATACCGAGACTCAATAGGGCTGATCATAATTAACGTCAGCGCACATATGACGTACGGACCTGTTTTTATCTTTATAAGTAGAGGAACATATTCTCTCATCTGTGCAAGAAAGACTGAGCATGAAAGCTTATGTTTGCGCCTTTATGCTCATTGCCACACCTGCATGCAGGCTGCAGCCACTGTACCGGCGGTGCTGTGAGCAGGTGTTTCTCCGCGATGTCACATGCTGTTTGTTCTAATATGCACGAGATGGCGTGCGTTGCTTGGCGTCGTCAAACAAATGTGAAGTTCGAAAGTACCGCAACGCCACAACCACCGGAGCGCGCGACACAGACACCGTGCTGTTGTAGCCCCACTTCGTCCGGCCCGTGTGTCGGGCTGCAACATTTAGGCTGCGCAGCTTTCCTTACTTCCGCATGTATCACTGACTATGAAGTAATATTCTGCTCCTTTACTTGAAATATCAGAAACTTACCTTGCAAAGATAATCACGTCATAGCTGCACCTTGTGGTGAATTACAATACCAGCAGAAGAACTTGCCTATGAGAGTAGGTGTTACAGGTGTGAGTGAATTCCTCACGCATTATTATTCGGCGCCACCATGTGTTACGATGATTTTGTTAGGTTTCTGTTTGCTGTTGTAAAAAGTACGCCAGCAAAACAGACGTTGGGCAAGACAGTTAAAAAGATGCTCACAGAAATAATCTCAGTATGACTGCAGAGCTTATTGCGATTAGCACTGAAGCAATGTAGCATTACACCGTGTCACCACTGCCGAAACGCATGATGTATGAGCCGATCTCCTCCATCTTGCATTCCTCTAGTTACGCAGATCCAATTGTAGAGGCGCCTCTGCGAATTCCGGGCGTAGTTCTTGTCTGAATTCAGATTACCAAATATATATGACGCAGGTTCCATCACATCAAACACAGAAGAAATTTTAAAGAATATTCAAGCAGTACATATTCAATGAGGTATCCTCTCACCAAAGCTGGCAACAAGCAGGTTTGAATAGAATGTCATGATGATGACTGTGGTGTTTTGTGGCGCAAGGGCCAAATGTGGCCAAAGAGCGCCAGGCTGGTGGTAATGCGTTTGTAATGGAGGTATGAATAACGTCGGGCAGATGTTGCGGTGGCTGTAAAAGGGCCTAAAAACAGTCGGTCTAAAATGCATAAAACGTATACAAGATAAAATTAGGCCGATGGTTAATGGGCTGTACAATGGACACGAAATACACATTGTGAAGTAATGATGATTTAGTGATAAATCTCACAGATATACTTTTTCCAATAAGCACTACTACCTTAGAGTCCTTGGGATGCAAGGGCCTGTAGGCATGTGCTATTCTAGACTACCATCACAGCGGCATCCTCTAGAAAGAGGATGTGCTATGAATATCTGGGGCTAAAAACTTGCAAGTTGAGATCGTTAAAGAAATTTAGAACTGATTTGCTGTCAAAGAACGGTTCTTCTCCAAGAAACATTGCTGGATGGAGCGGGGTGTGCTGGCGATATACGAGGGGAAAATGTCTCTTTCTCTCAGCTTCGGCTTCCCGACACTCCACGAGGACGTGGAGAACGGTCAGCCTCTCACCACATCTACCACACGTTGGAGGTTCATTTCCAGTCAGTAAAAAAATTGTGGGTGTCATAGGTGTGCCTTATCCTGAGTCGACAGAACAGGACATCCGTTCGTCGTGTTTTCGTTTTCGGGGGCCAGAAACCTAACTTTGGCTTAATCAAGTGAAGCTTATTCGTAGCTTCCATGTCCCACAAGCGTTGCCAGTGGCTTCGCAGATTCTTCCGTAAGAGAGGCTTTAGATCTGTGACAGGGACAGCAGCCGTAGGAATAATAGCATGCGAGGTGATTGATGTAGCAATTTCGTCAGCTAGTACATTTCCCTCGATACCTCTATGGCCAGGTACCCAGCATATAATGACATGCTGGTTAGACATATACATTCTACAGAGAATGGAATAGAGCTCAGTAAGTACAGGGTATTTGTGTTTACAGAGTGACTTCAAGGCTTTTACGGCGCTTAAGGAGTCTGTAAATATAATTCATTTTCGAAGATTTGATTTTGTGATATGTTTCACAGTCGACAACAGTGCATGGGCCTCCGCCGTAAATATACTTGTTTCAGGGTGCAGTACACCGGATTCCGTGAAGGATGGACCAATGGCTGCGTAGGACACCCCGGCATGCGACTTAGAAGCGCCTGTGTAGAACTCTGTACACGAGTACTTGTACTGGAGCTCCAAGAAATGCATTTTGATATGTGTCTCTGGCGCATGTTTAGTGACCTCTACAAAGGATGTGTCACACTCTATCAGCTGCCACTGGCATGGCGCTAACAGTTTCGCTGGAGCCATAAGACAATGTTCAGGCACCGGAACACCCATTTCCTCACTGATGTTCCTTGCGCGCAAAGAGAACGGTCTTCTCGCTGCAGCTCGGTTATTGAAGAGTATGGCATCGGTCATATCGTTTATGCATGAATAAGAGGGGTGTTCGCGGTTAGAATTTACTTTGAGGAAATATGTGAAAGTGCTATATGATCTCTGAAAATGGAGTGACCATACATTTGCTTCTGCATAAAGGCTTTGTACGGGGCTTGTCCTGAAGGCTCCAGTCGCGAGGCCTATTCCTAAATGATGGACAGGGTCCAACATCTCTAAAGCACTTGGTGTAGCCGAATTATATATTTTAGCGCCATAGTTAAGACGTGAGACGATAAGACACCTATACAAGTTCAAAAGACATTTCCTGTCACTGCCCCATGTTGTACTTGATAGAAGCTTCAATAAGTTCATTGTTTTGAGGCATTTAGCCTTCAAGTATTTAATATGCGGGATGAAGGTCAGTTTCGAATCGAGTATGATGCTGAGAAACTTGTGCTCGGCGCTTACAGGTAATCTGCTACCAGAGAGCTCAATAGCAGGACGTGGTACTATTCCTCTCTTATTCGTGAAAAGGACGCAAGTAGTTTTCTGTAGGCTCAACCTGAAACGATTTTCGTCAGCCCATTTTGCCACTTTATTTAAGGCATGCTGGACATGTCGTTCGCAGATAGTTAAGTTGCATGATTTAAAACCAAGCTGGACGTCATCTACATGTACAGAGTATGAGATCGTTCGTGGGATAGCCATGCCCAAAGAATTCATTTTCACAATAAAGAGTGTGCAGCTTAGCACACCACCTTGGGGAACACCAGTTTCCTGGGTGAAAGACCTTGACATGGCAAGGCCCACCCTAACACGAAATGTGCGGTTACAAAAGTAGCTTTCAATTATACTTAACATACTCCCACGGATACCCATAGCGGAAAGGTCTCGAATAATACCGAAGTGCCATGTGGTGTTGTATGCTTTCTCCAAATCAAGAAATACGGAGAGAAAAAACTGTTTGTGTATGAAGGCATCCCTTATATCTGGCTCAATGCGGACAAAGTGGTCTGCGGTCGACCTGCCTTCTCTGTAACCACACTGGTAAGGATCTAGTAGTCTATTGCTCTCAAGGATATAGATTAGGCGCCGGTTTATCCTCTTTTCAAAAAGCTTGCAGAAACAGCTTGTCAAAGCGATAGGCCTGTAACTAATAGGTAAGGACGGGTCCTTACCATGTTTGAGTATGGGTATTACTACAGCTTCTTTCCAAGAAGATGGAATATACCCAGCGGCCCACATGACATTAAAAAGTGAGAGGAGTGTTTTCTGTGTTTCAGGATGCAGGTATTTGATGATTTCATAAATGATATGGTCACCACCTGGTGCTGAGCTGTTGCAACTAGCAAGAGAACTTTTGAGCTCAGCTAAACTGAACGGGCGGTTGCAATCTTCATTTTGGGCACATTTCCGATCAAGGCGCTGTCGCACTGCGCGTTCGTTGAACTTCAGGAATGACTGTGAGTTATGCAATGCACTGGAGATATACTCAAAGTGTTCCCCCAGACAGTCTGCCTGGTCTTCCAGCCCATCTCCATGGGTACTTACTAGGGGCAGGGGGTTCGCCTCTCGGCCTTTTAGTTTATTCACCCTATTCCACACTTTTGCCTCGTCTTTGTAAGTATTTATTCTAGATATGTACCACTCCCAGCTCTCTCTCTTCGCACGTCGACGTATTCTCTTGCCTTGAGATTTCACTTGTTTGAAATTAATAAGCTTTTCAGCTGTTGGAGAATTACGAAGCAATTCCCAAGCTTTGTTTTGATTTTTGCGTGCATTTCAACATTTGTCATTCCACCATGGGATGGGACGGTTCTTTGCCAGTCCGTTAAATTGTTTAATGCATTTTGTTGCAGCGTCAATAACAAAACCAGTTAGGTATGCCACAGCATCGTCTATATTAAAATCAGAAAAGTCGTCCCATCCTAAACACGCGATTGTTCCCAGTTTGCTGATTCGAGGTTCCATCGAGGGAAATGCGGCGAAGATGCATCTGGTTTCGTTCGGTTTAGTGTAACTGGGAAGTGGTCACTCGCATAGGGGTTCTTGATAACAGACCACTCCAGGTAAGGAAATAGTGAACTCGAAACGATGCGCAAGTCTATCGCCGAGTATGTGTTATGTGTAACATTGCAATACGTTGGTTCTTTTTTGTTCAATAAACATGCACCTGAAGAAAACAGAAAATTTTCTATCAGGCACCCACGCGCATCGGAACGCGAGTCGCTCCACAGGGGGCTATGTGCGTTTGAATCACCAACGACTATGTATGGTGGAGGAAGTTTATTGATAAGGCTTTGAAACTCTGCTTTAGAAAATTGACAGGAGGGGGAGACGTATGTCGAACAATCTGTGATTAACTTACCAAACAGCACAGCTCGGACTGCAATTGCCTCAAGGAGAGTTCGGAGTTTGATTGGCTGACATGCAACGCCCTTATCGACTATTACGGCTACACCCCCTGAGGAGGTGAGTGCATCTTCGCGGTATTTGCGGAAAGGGGCATATTGCCTTAGAAAGTTGGTCTGTGTTACTTTTAGGTGTGTTTGTTGGACACACAGCACCTTTGGAGTGAATTTGCGAAGGAGTTCTTTAACATCATCAAGAGTGTGAAGAAGTCCTCTCACGTTCCATTGTATTATTCGGGTATCCATAACGGGAGCGAGGTTAGTGCTGTGTGTCTAGAAAGAGAATCTAGGTTACAGGACCCTTTTCCGGTCCTGTAATGCGATGTTTCTCTTCTTTTGAGCGGTCGAGTGATTCTCACCGCTCCTTAGGCGCTAGTGGCGCCCTTTGACTTGGTGTCGTGTCCATCGCCTCCTACGAAGCGCTGGACACCCGCTCTTGTGAGCGATTTGTTTGTTGAGAAAGCCTCTTCTCAAAGGATGAGGCCCTTGAGGCCACCAGCCGGGAGGTCGACGGCCCCTTCTCAGATGACGGAGCAGCGCTAGCCGCAACCGCCAAGGGGGCAGGTGACGTCACTGCCGGCTCACTAGGTGTGGGCCGGGCAGCCGCCGGAGGCCGTTGTGACGGTGCCCCCTGACGCGCCACTTCGGCAAAGCTATTCTTCGGTAAGACGGATACGCGCCTGCGTGCCTCCTTAAACGAAATGTTCTCTTTGGTTTAGAGTGCCACTATTTCTATTTCTTTTTTACAATCTGGGCAGGACCGTGAGTACGCGGGGTGCTCCCCTTCACAATTTACACAGTGTGGAGTGTTCTGGCATGACTCGGATGGATATTCATGGTCGCTACATTTGGCACAGGTTAGTGGGCCACGGCAGTTCTGGGAACTGTGGCCAAACCTTTGACACTTAAAACTTCGCAGGGGATTCGGAATATACGGCCTCACCCTAATCTTCACATAGCCTGCCTCAATTGTTTCGGGCAGGACACTTGAACCAAATGTCAGAATAAGATGCTTAGTCTGAATTTCTTTACCATCGTGCGTCATTTTGATTCGTTTTAGACTGATCACATTCTGGTCACTCCAGATTTCAAGTAGTTCAGCCTCTGTCAGATCAATCAGGTCACTATCTGATACAACACCACGGCTGGTGTTCATGGTGCGATGCGGTGTCACATTCACTGGAACGTCCCCAAAAGAGACAAGATTCGGCAGCTTTTCAAACTGATTTTTATCTCGGAGTTCCAAAAGGAGATCTCCACTTGCCAGTTTGGTTACATTAAAGCCTTGGCCATGAATATCGGTTATTGATTTAGACACTACAAAAGGAGAGATCATTCTCGCTGACTTTGCGGTTTTCTCCGAGTGGATGACATGAAATTTGGGAAAGTTTTCATTATGACGACCATAGAACTTAAATACTGCTTCGGTGCGCCCTCGTTTTTGAGGGCGATCAGGAAGGGGTGGAAACGAACTTGCCATAGATATATGAGGAAATTCGGCAGCATCGCCAGCCACCCACCATGGAGCCCAACAAGAGGACGCTGCAGGACCGTGAAAAGACATGGCCTGCATGCGCCAGCTGTACGACACTACTATAACTAAATCTGTTATAACCAAGGTTGGCTATACCACACAAGTTTAACCCTTGCTGCCTGGGAAAAGTGGAAATAAAAAGGAAGCTAGGAGGAGACAGGAAAGACCGAAAGCAAGAGAAAGGCGAACATTAGAGAGGAGGATAGGAAAAGGCAACTACCGATTTCCCCCGGATGGGTCAGTCCGGGGGTGCCGTCTACGTGAAGCAGAGGCCAAAGAGGTGTCTTGCCTCCGCCGGGGGGCCTTAAAGGTCCGAAGACCCAGCATCGGATCAACCCCCAGGATCCCCTTTCCCCGGACACGGCTAAGCCACGCACGGCTACACGCGGGAGGGTCCAACCCTCATGTGCTCGGGTACGTGGTGTCGCAACGCACCAAACGCCTGCTTACGCAGACGCCCCTGCGGGGAGAATGTCATTTGAACGTAATGGAACAGAGCCACATACAGAGCGGAACACACCCAGTGATCCAAGTTTTCGTAAAAGAGGTTATTTTAAGGGTGGCACATACAGACAAATAGATAACTTTTAATCGAGGTTGGTGTGAAATTTGTTAGTTGAAGAGCAGCACAAACTCAGTGTTACATACTTAGCTCACAGTTTCGTCCCACGGTTGGTTAGCAAACGTGTCCCCTGAGCACCGCAGCCCAATGCTTATCCATTCAGTCTATGGAATATCCGGTGACTGAAGTTAGCGTGAAAAAGTTTTCCGACAGACAGGCATTCCAGAAACTGCAGCTCCGAAAGGATGGTAATCCCATTGAAAGTGTTTTGCTTGACTGACATTGCTTAAACACAGGAAAGCTTAACTCGGGAATTCGGTTCCTTCAATTAGAAGAAAGCTTTATATTTCTAAAGGAAACAAAATACATAATCTATCAACATTGATGACAGGCATGCGTTATGACTGCGACCAATTGCTAAATCTGCCTAAATCAGATTTAGGTGCACGTTACGGAACTGAAAGTGGTCCAATTTATCCCTCAGCCTCCACTATGGCGAGCCTCATTATCAAATTGCAGTGTTAACGCCTAAAACCTAATGATTTTTCTTAATTTCAGGGAGTGACAGCAGCACAGGTCAGCGTCAATAAACATAAAAGAACAAACATTCCCTGCACACGAAAATAGCATTACCCAATGACAACACATCACGTGTCAGCAATACATGTTGCCTTATACATAAAGCTTGTCATACAGGACGGTGCCGACCAACCCCCGACATAACCTGGTAGAAACTGTGCAGTGAATGTCAGAAAATCTGCTCGTCAGATTCCAACGATACAGCATCTGTAAATACTTACCTACAATGGCCATCCTGTGTCCGTAAATAACGTGCCAGCAAGCTAACATGCTACAAGCAGGATACATTTACGTGCACAGTGGACAAACTAAAAATCAAGAGCACATTGTATTTTCTCGCAACGAGCTTCTAGTGTGAAAAATTATCGAAGCGATGTGGCGGCTGCCACTTGCTTCCTGTCCTATTCTGAAGTACCTCAACTGCCATTCCCTCCTGCCCCCACTCACCCTCTTCCTTCTTGCCACGTTCCCACCTTGCTCTCTTGCTACTTACAAGCAGTGTGCCGCCGTCACGATGACCCTTCTGAAAGCTAAACTATGGAGCGTGCAAATGGCGAAAATGGACGGTAGTCACGTCGAAGAAATGAATTTAGAAAATGCTTTAACGACAACAACATAAGCAGCTCTTCGATGACGAGTCTGGCGGAAATACGAGCATAGCCCAACAAAGCCTCTTACGTCTGTGGCTGAAGACGGACAAGGAAAGTTCTAGACAGTGCGAATCAAGTCAGGGCCGGGTTGAAAGCCAGTGGGACTGACGAGATGGCCAAAAACGGCAATTAACTGTCAACTGTGTCGTCCATCATCTGTGTATCCGCTTAGCCACTGGCGCTTTCCGAACAAGTCCTATTTAAAGCTTGTATGTAGAATCAAATGAGTGGTCACTCCCCCTGCAGAGGACATATACACGCCTCACATATTTTCTGAAAATACACTCTAATCATGAACATCCATGCTCCAATTCCGGTAGCAATAGGAAGTGTGCTAAACCTTTCCACCCTTCTGTAAGACAACATGTCTCGCTTCTGTAAGACAACATGTCTCGCTTGGTCTGAGGGAGCTTAGCAATGAATTGCACGTCCAACTCCTCGATCACCACCTAATGTATCCGACCAAGTTACCACCTCCTTGGGAGTGACAGGTAGTAGAATATGGCATACCCTTTCTAGAAGTTACAAAGCATGCTCCAGAACTCGAAATCCGAATGCATTTCCTAGAACCGCAGTACAAGCACTCCTGCATAGAGTACTACGCAGACGCATCGAAGTCACATGTCGGATTGTCCTATGCAGCGTGGGCCCATTCTTCTCAGAACCTGTTGTACTGCAGCCGGAAGCAAGTATACTTACGGTTGAGGCCTATGCACTATTGTGAAGCAAGTATGGCAATCAAAACTCCAAAAAGAAATTATATTGCCCCGGACAGTGGCAAAGACAAAGACGTTGTAGTGGGGCTGGGGTCAGAGTCAATCCTGTCGGACCAAAAAACCTGCTAAAACCTGCGTGCCTTGTGGAAGACACCGTTCGAAACAGCTGCGCTCACATCGGACTACGCATGTTTGGTTTTTCGGGCGGACCACCTTCTGCGACCGGCCCGAAACGATCACCACCATCTCCAAGAAGTGGTCCGGCGCCTGTGGAGACCAACTGCAGGTCAGTCGGACCATATTTCGGCGTTTTACGGCCGATTTTCCACCTTCAGAACGCGCCGAGCAGCTAACCCTAACTTCAGTTAGGAGAGCGGCGCCGGCGGGCGAGCGCACATTTGAACATGGCAGCCTTAAGAACTCCGGCTGCGACATCGAACCCGCGACTTATTACAACGTCGCGACTTGAAGAACAGATGGATTTCACTGCATCTCAGGTGGGTGATGCAACACCGCGCCACGAATGCAATAAGGCAGTCACGATCAACAACATGCAAAGCGCTACCGTGGTCAACGAAACGACCGCAGAAGCCGGATGGGAGAGCGTTCTTTCCCTGAAGGAAAAGAAAAATCTCGCTCAGCAGCGCCGCTCCGCGCAAGGAAGCGCACTCCCATCAGGTTCGACTACCAACTCGTCCAAACCCATGGCGCATCGCGGGCACCCCCGACTCAAGCGTCTTCCGCCGCTACCGAAGAGTGACCTGAAGGTGGTCATCAGACCACACCAAGGGCTACCACTCAAGAATGTTGCCAGTCAGGCACTGGCAAGAGCCGTCATGGAGGCGTGCGAGGGCAGAACCACTGACAACAATTTTATTCTAAGAATCAAGTCAGGTTCGAACATTGCAGTGATATCCACCCCGAATCGCGATACGGCCGAGGTCATGCAAGCCATTAAATCCTTGAACATCAACGGACGACAACACCCGGTCAATGCGTACTTTACGGTAGGAGAAGACACGACGCGGGGAGTAATCCACGGGATAGAAGCCCACACCCCTTCTGACGTGCTGCGATCGAACCTACGTATCCGAACGCAGGGACTGGAGTTGATCGACGCAAGAATGATGGGCGACTCACAAAGTACCTTGCTCACCTTCTACGGCAGCCGAGTGCCAAGGTGTGTTTATTACTTCGGGGGAGAGAAACTCTGCACACCCTACCGAAATGCGGTTCAATTCTGCCGTACCTGTGGCACCGTGGGACACCGCACCGACGTATGTCCACAGCCCGACGTACAGGTGTGCCGCTCGTGCGGGGTGCGGGAGCCTGCCGATGGACACACGTGCACAACCAAATGCGCCATTTGTGGAAGTGATCATCCAACGGGTGACCGCCGATGTCCCAAAAGACTAAAGCCAGTCATGCAGGAATTAAGACCACGGCCAAAGAAACCAACGAAGACCCAGCTACGGTGGTTCGCCACTGAAGACGAGGACTCCGAGCTGGAGTTCCTTCCGGCCATGGATCGTCGCAGCCGCTCCAGAACCCGCTCGCCGTCGCGGGGCCGATCTTGTTCCGGGCAGCCGGGCCAGAGGAGACGGTCGGCATCCCGACCCAAGGTGCCTCAGCAGCAAGATCAGACAAAAAAGAAGGAGGCCCCAAGAAGCAAGTCACCAGGGATCCTACTGGCATGAAGCACCCCACAAAATAATCAGGTGAGCTGCGCGCAAGTCGCATCTCCCACTGCCAATGCTAAGAATATACCTACACCTATCACACAAAACCCAGAGTACAAGAAAATAGTAGAAGAAAACAAAATACGTCGCAACAGTTTAGCCGAGCTGCGAGCCGAGTTTGAAGCTTTTAAGCGCACGGCAAACAACAGCACACCACAGCAACCCATAGAAATTGCGGACCACACTTCCAAATCACCACCACAAACATCACTGCAACAAAGTACCGCCTCCAGCACTCATTCGTTAACTCTGGAACAGTTAGCACAAAACATGCAACTAATGTTCGCAGAGCTACACAAACTCAAACGAATGGTAGAGGATGTGCAAACAAAAGCCTCAGCCGTCCCCCGAAAGAGGGTCAGTCAAAGTCCGGGAGCTCCTACCAGGACACCGAAAGCTATAGAGCACACTGATAGCGACAGTAATATCCATGGATAATATGGCAAACAACACAAATAGCGGACACATTGAAATCTGGCAATGGAATTGCTGCACGCTACGCACTCAATTGGCTAATTTCACGCACTACATAGAATCGGCGCCAATCCCTCCCGACGTTATCCGTATTCAGGAAATAGGGAAACAAAATCAAAAACTCAAAGGGTACGAGCTTTATGCTCACCCTGACTACCCTCAAGTAGCCACCTTTGCCAAGAAGGATGTCGCGATTAGCGTAAATTATTTTTTCCGGGAACCTATTCAGCACCAGATAATCACGATTTGGCCGCAGAAAAGGGGCAAAGCTAAAACAATTATTGTCAACGTTTATAGTTCTCCCAGAGAAAAACAGGCGGATTTTGAAAACGTGGTGGCCACCGCGGTGCGACTCGCTCAAGGTAGGGACAAATTAATATTGTTAGGCGACTTTAACGCTCAACACTCAAACTGGGGCTACAGTAGAGTCAACCCCAAGGGAATATTGTTAGCAGACGCTGTAGAGCGCTACGGACTTTTCCAGCTAACTCAACCGGATCTTCCAACGCGAATTGGGAACAGCGTGTCCCAGGACACTTCCCCCGACCTCACGTTCACCAACAACGAAAGTGAGACGCGATGGACGAGCCTCGGTGAAAACCTAGGAAGTGATCACTATATCTTAAGCATATCGGTTAATGCAGCCAGGATTCGAAGAGCTATTGGCAAGGCAAGGCTATCCGACTGGACCAAATTTCGTGAAAAACAGAAAACAATCGGCAGCATAACAGACGTAGGAGAATGGGCCGAGCAGATCCGAGTTATTCACTCTAGGGTCACCAAAACAATTGAAACGACAACGGAGGCTCCAGCCGTGGATCGTCATCTGTTGCATCTCTGGGAAGCCCGGAGAGGCCTCACAAAAAGGTGGAAAAGGCAGAAGCTTAATCGTAAACTCAGGATACGGATAGCTCAGCTAGCGCAGGAAGCTAACGAATACGCACAAAAGTTAAGCGACAGCAATTGGCGTCAGTTCAGCGACTTGCTTCGGGGCACGTTGACTACAAAGAAAACATGGCGCATTCTTCGAAGTATGATTAACCCGGGAGGAACAAAAACAGTCGCGAATCGCACACTTAAGCTGCTTGAAAACGAGTTTGAAGGTCGGGAAACTGACATGATAGACAAAATTAAAGAGATATACGTAGGAACTGTACCGACCGGGCAATCCACGAAACCCGTTTACGAAGGTCAGGACCAACCGGAACTGGACGCCCCCATAACCTTTGAAGAGGTTTACGCAGCGGCACACTCCTTCAAGAAAAACACGACCCCAGGGGTAGATCAGGTCACGAACGCAATGATTCGCAATCTAAGTGACGACACGCTAAAGAACTTGACCAAATTTTTTAACGACACGGTCTGGACAGAGGACGGCGTCCTTCCAAAAGAATGGAAGGAAGCAAGAATTATTCTTATTCCAAAACAAGGTAAGCCTCGTAACATCAACAACCTTCGACCCATCTCTCTAACGTCGTGCGCGGGGAAACTCTTTGAAAGGGTTGTGCAGGTCCGGCTCTCGAACCACATAGAGCTAAACAACATGTTCCCCTCCAACATGTTCGGTTTCCGACCCCACGTGTCAGCGCAGGACGTTTTTCTACTACTAAAGCACGAGGTCCTGCACCCCAACAGAGGGTCGGAAGATAAATTTCTACTGGCATTGGACAACAAAAAGGCCTTCGACAGCATCTCCCACCACGGTATTCTGGAGGGACTGGAAGCGGTGAACTGCGGAACGCGAATTTATAACTACGTGCGCTCGTTCCTCAGCCACCGCACGGCCACAATCGGATTAGGCTCCACGAGGTCCGACACCTTCAACTGTCCCGACAGAGGTACCCCTCAGGGAGCTATACTCTCTCCACTGCTATTCAATGTAGGGATGAGAAAGCTAGCCCTGGAGCTAAATAAACACCCGAATCTCGGTTGTGCGATATATGCCGATGATATCACGTTCTGGGCTCACCAGGGGTCCTACGGGGACAAGCAAGAAACCCTTCAAAAGGCCATAGACGCAGTCGTGGAATACGCGAGGGCGGCGGACATGGCATGCGCACCTGAAAAATCGGAATTCATTCGGGTGCGTGCGAAGTACGCAAGAAAGAAGGACTGGGTGCCGCTCACTCTGACTCTCGACGGGGTGCCAATTCGTGAAGTGGAGACACTCAGAATATTGGGGATGTGGATACAGCAGAATGCTGGAACATCTCACACCCTACAAAAACTAAAGGCGGTCACAGTAAACGTGGCCAGAATGATGAGGAGAGTGGCAAGAAGCAGAGACGGCCTAACTGAGGGAGAGACCATCAGCCTCGTTCACGCATTCGTAATTAGCCGACTCACATACGCCCTTCCGTATCAGGCCTTGACAAACCAAGAGATTAAACAGGCAAACGCAATAATAAGAAAAGCCTTCAAAGCCGCCCTTGGTCTTCCAGAACGCACTAGCACAGAGAGATTCGAGGGACTGGGCCTGCACAATACTTTTGACGAGTACGCAGTCGCGACGTTATATTCCCAGAAAGAACGACTTTGTTCTTCAACTCAGGGCAGGGAAGTATTGGTGAGGTTAGGCTTTCCCCTGAGACCCCAGTATTGCGGAGAGGAAACGGCACAGATAGACCGCAATGTTCGATCGCACATCGCGGTGGCCCCAATTTCCAAAAACATGCACCCCAAGTACCATCCCGGACGACGCAGAGCAAGGGCAAAGACCCTTCACAAACGTTTCGGCATGGGACCGGGGATGTATTATACGGATGCCAGTCGAGCCAGCTCAGACACTTTCACCATAGTCTCTACATGCAACAACAACGTAACAACGGCATCCTTCAAAACCGCCTCGGCATGCGTGGCAGAGGCTGCAGCCATTGCCTTGGCCATTCAGGACGCCGAGCGCCAAACCAATTCGGCTGTCATATTATCCGACTCACAAGCGGCTTGCCGCCTGTTTTTACAAGGAACGGCACCCAAATCAATAATCAAAATTTTAGGCACTCAACTAGAGGGGCACCACACTATCGTCCGGTGTCCGGCACACGAGCGACTGGCAGGAAACGCTAGGGCAGACCGTATGGCTCGAGGTTTGAACGTCCGAGCAACGGCATGGCCTAGCGACGGCCTTCCACCGAATTCTCGTGACATCCTCCTACAGCAAAGGCAGGAGCGGAGACGTTTTCGACATCCTCACTCCGATTTAAACAGAGAACAGTAGAGGGACTGGCGTCGTATTCAGACGAATACATACCACAACCTGCACCACCTACACAGAATACACCCCACGAGGTTCTCTGACGAGTGCCCGTGGTGCACAGACACACCCGCACTAAAACACATCACATGGGAGTGCCCCAGGAGGCCTCCGCACATAGACAGTCCCATATTACACCAACATCCACTAATGAGGAATAGGCAGTGGGAGGCATGGCTAGCGGACGAGGGTCGGGAGAGCCAGTTGGCTCTTCTGGACCAAGCCCAGCGAGCCGCTCGTGCCAGTGGGGCCCTGGAATAGGGGCTCCAACCATCGTGTCTTATTTTATTTACACTGAATAAAGTTTTACTCTCTCTCTCTCTCTGCGTGCCTTGTGCAGTCTTGACTAGCCAAGTGCTAGCCGTTTACTGTTTAGTAAATACTTCCGGTAACATCTTTCTGGTGGAGGTTACGGGCTTTCTTCCTCCAGGCCTTGGATCATCGGAGCAAACGCCTCATTCTCCCCACCTCCATGGCCGATGGCAATAGGCAGTCATCGCAGCCCGCACCCACATCTCCGGCAACAGTGGTCCTTGCGCATCCCCTCTGTAGTGACGTGAGGGCTAATAGCCTGGCACTAAGCGCGGCAAAAGGAGAGCCGGACTGCTCGAGTCATGGGTCAGATAAATAATCGTTTATTACGGTGAGGGAAGGGAAATACAACAGGCACACGTAAGCGTTAGACGCAGAGTGGCGCCAGCGATCATAATCATTTAAAACCGAAACTGGACACCGAAGAGGATATTATAGCATCTCTCCCTAAAAAAGAAAAATGCTCCACTCTCTCCTCGCGTAAGAAGCTAGAGTTATGACTTACAGAAGAATACAGAAGTGTAAGCAGTTATAGAATGACTAAGGTTTGACTTATGACCATGTATCATTTATACCTTTTTGTTGGCATTGGCCAAATAGAAAAATAGATGCAATAGTAATGCGCCACACAACGTGCTATGTGCTATTAACTTGAAGTGAGTTCGGACTTGAGACCGCATGTAAGCACCGCCGCACAAGTGTTTGCTGATGGCACCTTTATAACATAGAAAATTGAGGTACATGTATCTATCACAGACTTTTTTTAAGCAGACAACTTTGGCTTCCGCATTTTTGAAAGAAAGAAGCACACAACATAAAAACTCTGAAATTGATCACAGGTTCATGAACCCAATGGCACTGCAGTTCTGAAGAGAACCCGTCTTGGGAGGACAACGATGAGATGCATACGTGCACATACAGCTCATAGAGGATAAGACTTCAATTGGTACAAGAAACAGACAATGCGAGCATTCGTGTGCCCGCTTGGACAATACAGATGGGTGCCTCATTCACTCTGAGCCTCAGTCGATATAGCTCTGTGGCGGTCGTGGATTGAACATTGTGCGTATAAGGCACCTTTACACTGCAAGACACTGCAGCATACTGCTGGACCTAAGTAACATGCAAGAAACTTTTTGGCATAATAGAGGAATTCGTGTGATGGCCATTACCGTAGTGAACTTGACGTTGGGCGTACTGCACGTTCACCCTACAGGAAATCTAACGTAACCCCTATACAAGTAAGAACTGGTTTAAAAGGTGGGAACCATCCTCAAGGGAAGGGCCATCACTAGAAGGACTCCTCTCAGTTAACTTTTCAAGAAAATTTTATCGAGCAGGGCATTTCGCAAGTATGGACACATTCCAATGTTTGTCATTTTCAAGATTGAAAGTATTGCGACCTGCCCTATGGCAAATCTTGAATAGACTTGGGTATTTAGGACCAGGCTTTCTCCAGTTGCGTACTCGGACATGATCTCCTGGGCAAAACTGCGGGCACTTTGTTGCGCTACGATGGTCCACGTATGCCTTAACATTTTTGGCGTAAGAGCCGAATTCCCATATAACCACTTTCTTCATAGTGTGGCATTAGTATTCAGTATCCTAATCCCAGACAACAGATAGTCCTTGCTTCAGAACTTTTACAAAAGGCTCTACCAATTCAGCGTACTGCGCGATCAGTTTAGCGTAGTATCGTTTGAGACCAAGCAATGAATGCAGTGACATCTTTGGTCAGTTGGCTGTGCTGCATCAACAATTGACTTTGTTTTACAACGGAGAAATGTCTTTTGCACTGAACCTAAGTCCAAGAAAAGTGAGATCTGGGATACTGTATACACACTTAGCATTTCGCTCTATGCTGGTCTAGACGATCGCCTCTAGAAGCTGTGAGACGTGCAGTAAGTACGAAATGTGTTTGCGCAAGAACCTTTTTTGTATTACTTTTTGTATGGACAAGATTATTCTTACGTGTATTGCGTCTACAGTGCGCATCCGCATATAGGACAACGTTCATATAGTATCTCATTGTACCATAACATAATCACCCGCCACCTACCTTTCCCTGGGTATGGACAAGATTACTCTTACATGCATTGCGTCCACAGTGCGCATCCGCATATTGGACAATGTGGATATAGTATCTCATTGTACCATAACATAATCACCCGCCCCCTACCTTTCCCTGTATTTCCCACTTCCCATTTCCCCAGTGAGGAGTAGCAGGCTAGAGACACGCTCTCCAGGCCGACCTCTCCTCCTTTCTTGTTCATTAAAATTTACTCATCCTCCTCCTCCTCGCTCTATGCCAGCAGCTGAAATTCTGAAAAGCGTTGTTGGCAGATTTTTATCAAGCTCACATTGTGTGCAACACCTAATCAAAGCATTATCTAGATAGCACAATATACCCGGGCTTTCTCTTAAAACAGATGACATGATCTGCTGGAAAGCGGATGGCGCAGATGCCAAACCGAAACACACGCGCTTGAAGCGAAAGAGGTCGTCATGATTGATGAATCTAGTAAGCTCACGGCTTTCTCGGACAATAAAACTTCATGATAAGTGCACTGTAAGTCGAACCGACTGAAGACAGTAGCATCAGCGAGTCGATGCAACAGTTTGTCAGCCAGCGATAGTGGAAAGGCGTCTATGACGATAGCCTTGTTGGGCTCTTTAAGATCGACGCAAAGTCTTATAGAACTGTCTTTCTTCCGAACCAACACGAGCGGAGAAATCCGCTCGGATGCTGAGACTCGTTCGATATCAGCTAATGCGAGCCGTTGCATTTCGGTGGAGACTTGCTCACCAAGAATCAAGGCTATAGGGCGCAGATTCGCTGAGAATGGTTGCACCGAAGCTCGAAGACGAACGTCGCGGATGAAGCCCTTTACCAGTCCCGATTGTCCTGAGAAAAGGTGAACGAACTCTGTTGGAGCGTTGTGCGGTAGAGACGCAAGCTGAACGCTTGGGTCAGCTGGAACTCCTTATATTTGTTGACATGTGAGCGAAAACACTTGAATGTCAGTGCCCATAGCTTGAATGACGTCTAAGCCCAGAAGTGATAGATTCGTAACATGAAGTGTCACTACTGCAGCCTTGTTCCGGCACTTTACAAGTACGTAAGAATGTCATACATGCAAAATTTCTTTACGCGAACAGTTCTTGAGTAGAAGACTCCAAGGAGCTAAGGGAAAGCCCTTCAAATGTTCTTCGTACAGGGAGCTGTTCATCAGCGACACCGTAGCTTCTGTATCCGCAAGCAACTTGAGTGGAGTAATCGCAATGAGGACTTCGTCGTAAATTATTGCCGGACAGGAATTCAGTGTTTGAATTGTAAGCACAGACGGGACTGTAGTGGCTGATTCTGTATTGGCAATAGCGGAAACAACCTGCGTTCATTCAGAGCACTGTCGATGCGTTTGGTTCCTCGAACGGCAAGCTGATGCGTAATGTGCCACTTTTCGGCACGCACGGCAAGTAATGTGCTTGGTCGGACAGCCCGCATTGGATGTGATGTGATGAGGTGAACCACATCGGTAGCTATGCGTGGCGATGTCCCATCTTGCTTCGCGGCGTTCGGATAGGGCGCCACGTTGGCGGGCCTCCACAGGTTGCGACTTTCAGCCATGCCCGTGAGCGCCATCTTGAACCCGCAGGCCGAGGGAGAAGCATGGCGGGCATAGAGTTTCCTACAAAAATTACTACATGGAACTCTGGCGCCAGTGTCTACGGCAGCTGCAATGGGAGCGGTTGTCCCAGCATGGGAATTATGGGAAGTACAAGGATTGGCCTAAACTTCGTCCTTTTGGCTTCAAACGGCTTGGTCACTTTGTAAACTCGTCATTTTGATGATGATAATAGCAACTTTATTCTACCGCCGGATAAGGAGGCCCCTACTCCCCGTCCCCGGCACACAGGCCTTGGGGACGGGGGCCGGAACCTCCGCGATTAGAAGCAAGCAAAGAGGCCTTGACTCTTCGCGGCTTCTTCCGCCAGGCGGATGGCGTGTTGCTGTGGAGTAGGGTCCTCGCTCCGCAGCAGGGCTTCCCAGGCCTCTCTACAATTTATGTTTGCTTTAGCGCCTAGTGAGCTAGCGCATTCCCAGATTATGTGATCGAGGGTCCCTCTGGCCTCACAGTGTTTGCACTCATCGTTTTCTCTATCATGCATAACATGGCATGCCCAGACCGGGTTTCAACAGTGTATTGCGTAATAAATAATTAAATAAACATCATTAAAATTGCCCGACCACAAGATTCGAACACTCAGAATAATTGCAGTGATCTCGGACAATAACTCCATAAACAGAAAAGCCCTGTCCTACTTCGCTAAGCCGGCAAGTGTCAGCATTGTTTACCAGCATCCTGCTCAACCCATCACGACCCCTGTTTCTTGTGGTGGACCCAGTTCACATAGTAAAGTGTATAAGAAATAACTGGCTGAATCAAAGAAACATTGGCAAATGCATGTACTTTCCTAAACCGACGAGTGATGAGGCTGAACCAAAGATACTTACAGCATCTTTCAAGGTATTATGCCAGCTGCACGAAGCTGAAAAGCATGAGCTCTTGAAGCTAGCACCAACGCTAACTTTGAAGGCACTGAACCCCTCAAACATGGAATGGCAGAACGTTAAACTGGCCTTAAAGATTTTTAACTCATCTACTGTTGCTGCTCTCAGTGTTGCAACGTTCCAGCATGCAAAGGAAACTTCTCGATATGTCGACACCATTTTGACTTGGTGGAACATTGTTAACGTCAAGACGCCAAGAAAAGGACAGCGGTTGCGAGATCAATTGCAAGGTCCAATATTTTCATCGTCATGTCCTCAACTAGAATTCTTAGAGAGAATAGTTTAATGGCTTGATCACTGGAGAAGCCTCGAAAATGACAATGGCCGCTTGACACGTGAAACGCACATAGCTTTCAGCCACACTACCCATGCCTTGCACGAACTTGCCATATACTGTCTCAAAGAGCTTCATTTCGAGTATGTTCTTTTGGGCAAATTTCAAACTGATAGCTTAGAGGATCGCTTTGGAAAGTACCGGCAATTATCGGGTGCCAATTACCACGTGTCTATGAGGCAGATATATGAATCTGAAAACAAATTGCGTTTGCAGAAGGTTCGGGACCTGCCAGATTTGGACATTCTACTACCACCGAGCGCGAACACGTACACGAACAAGTGTACATTCAGGAAACGGCCAGTTTCAAGTGACTGTGACAGACTCCGACATTGAGAAAAAAACGTCACGGCTACCGGCACTAACCTATGCTGCCGGCTATTGTGCCCATGTAACTCTAAAAAAGCTGACATGCGCATCTTGCAGTGAAAGCCTTGCGATGCAAGACGCCGATCTAGCTGACCCTGAGAATGCATTAATCACGAAGATGACAAGGGGTGGCCTGAAGTTTCCACGAGCAGTTGTAGTTAATGCTGTACTCTTTACTGAAATCATATTGGACAAGCTCACGACACCAGAATATGCCGTACGATTTTTCAGCCTTCCTAGGCCTTGTGTTCGCTACCCTTCATGACTTTGAGGATGTCGATGTTTGTGAATTCGGTCATCCTGCACAGGAGGAAATCGGGCATGTTGTAAGTGCTGCAGCGAATACACTGCTGAACAACTTGTGCCGCACAGAAAACGACAAATTACGCAACGCCAAAAACGACCGAAAATTGCAGACCTTGATGGCCTATGTTTCTCATTATTTATTTTTTATTCATGAAGCTCTGTTTTGTTGAGCATCTACGTATGTTTGTGTTGACAGAACCCTTGTAAAAAGAAACCTGTGGCGTAGCTAGGACTTATTTGCCTACATTATCAAAATTTAAACCCAGCATTTTGGCCAATTCAACTGTTATTTGAGCGTATTGTGCTACCTGTTTATGGTTCGAACTCTCCATGCTACCGCAATCCATTAATTGCATGTTTTCCTTTAGGACTGAGAGTAGGCCTCTCGTTTTTTACTTACTTTTCACCATTATCTCAGTATTTTATGAAGACCAATAAGGCCTGCAAACAAGGCGGGAGGAAATAATATAACCACAAGAAATGGTACAACAAAGACGGAAGCTTATTCTATTTGAGAATTAGTTGTGCGTGACCCTATAATGATAAAATTCTCACAATAAAATTAACCTCGATATTCGTGTGTCTAGCGAGGACTGTTTCACGCAATGCAAGAGAGAATGATAATTGTATATAGAAGATTTAAAATGTTTGTTTCTGAATGCAGTTCTTATCATTTGTGAATAAAGTATATTCTGTGTCTTCAATATGCAGTTTTCCTCTTTCTTTCGTTCCGTCTAAAGTTGAGTGACTAAGCAGCATGCAGTTTGCTTGTCTTAGTCCCGACCAAACATCACAAGCACAATAAGGCAGGTGGTGTTGCGATACACGCAAAAAAAAAATCTTGCCAATCAAGTAATCTAAGGAAGGTATGAAAGAATGCTGCTTTCTATGGTGGTGTTGACTGCGGTGAAGCAGCGGTTCCCCCTTATTTTTTGCGTCAGCTATACGTTTCTTGCTTTGGAAACGAAGCATCTGAATTTATAGGTTGCTGTCACTTTAAGGACAGCACTAATTTTTTCATGCCATAGTATCCGCGACGCGCAAAGAGACACACTGCAAGCGCAACGAACCTAGGCGCGGAGACGCCGACGGCGTCGACTGTCCGGCCCATCCGACTAGCGTGACGTCACACCGGCGTGCGGAGGCCTTACATTTTTTTCTAGGTGGCTTTGCTCTAGCACGGAAGCCTGATATTGAAACCATTAAGCCACGGACGCATGTATCGACAAGCGAATGAAACGCCCTTATGAATTGATTGCGGGCATGCCAGTGCCTTGAGACGCTTGGCGCGTTTCGATTTGGCCGCCTGGACAAGCTCAATCGCTGCAATTCATAGCAATCGTACGCGTTCACAGCGTTTTCTGCACTTCGAAGAATATAGATTGCGCTGAAATATACGACAATAAGATTTATATAGCGTAATATACAAAGCCACAAGAACGTCTCGATCCACAAGCACGAAGATCAGACAAATCCATGTACTTCCCATTATTCCCATGGTAGGACAACGACTGCAGCACCAGAGTTCCCTCTAGTAATTTTTGTAGGAAACTCTATGGTAGCGGGAACCGCCATCTTGCGCACCCGGGGGAGGAAGGTGATGGCTGGCGACGCCATCTTGGTGTTGCGTCGAGACGCGATGGATAGACGAGTTGTTGAAACCTTCGCGTTGCTTGTGAACTTGTTCTACGCTTCGTCCGATTTCCTAGGATTTCTTGAGCGTAAGGGACGATCCTTCTTAGAGTAACTTTTCTTGTATTCTTGCTCATGCGACGCCTTGCAAGATTTGGTCGCGAAGGGACTCGTCGTGTCAAGCGTCGAACGCACGCGCAGGCGCTCCACTTCGTAATGCGGTGACTAAGTCCTGGAAGATTTCCCGCGTTGTTGCTCTCTGTCCGTGAAGATCATACTATGCAGCAGGGATTGGTGCTTTCTTCATAACTGTGGTCGAAGATGCGAAGAATGTCTTCGAACGTTGCCATTGCAAGGAACGTTTGGGACGCGAGGTTGTAGTAGAGACGCTGGCCCTCAAAGTCTGCGTTGCTGAGTAAAATTAATTTCTTCCTCTCTTCTTTTAGTACCTCGCATCCGGCCACCGGGAGAAACGTGCAAAAAGAATGTTTCCACGTGAGCCACGCTGCCGAAGGGGTACCGGGTAATGCAAGAAAAGGCGGTATGGGGTGTGTGAACGCCAAGCTGGGCACCGAGAACGAAGGCGGGGAAGTCCAACTGGACGAAGCAGAAGTAGGAATAGTTGTAGCATCTTGTATGCCGGAAGCAGTACAGGAGCAGTAGTAGAATGGCAAAGGCAAGTAGCAAGTGGCTCAAACGGTTCACCTCGTCGCCAGTTTGTAGTATGTGAATGGCGACGGATCGCGCTGCGCAGCTGGACGGTGCACAAGATGAACGCTGGCAGCATTAGGGCCGGAACCGGCTTCCGCGTCAGCACAATGGCATGGCAGCGTTGATTCTCTTCGCCCGTTAGTAGTAGATGAATGGTGACGGAACGCACTCTAGAGCCGGACGTGGCACAGGTACAACGCTAGCGGCATCCGGGCTCGATGCGGTGTTTGTAACAGTAGAACAGGTTCTCCTTCGTCGCCTGTTTGTAGTAGCTTCGACGCGGCAGCCTGACGTGGAACCTACGACGTGAGGCCTAACGGCCTGAGCGCGAGGCGCCGCAAAAGAAGAGCCGGACTGCTTGAGTCTGGGACCACACAACGAATCGTTTATTCTGGTGAGGGGAACGGAAATACATCAGGGCGCACTTACATTGTTACGCAAGGAGTGGCGCCAGCGCTCGTTACCATTCGAAACCGTAACTAGATGCCGAAGAGGATATTACTCCTGAAACGCCGGCATATTTTGCATTATGGACAACAATGACATCACATTTGACTGCAATTGTACGAGCGCGTCAGCAAGCACCACAGGTGGGATGGGACGCGAGTGCTCGCGAAATCATTTTCTACCTAAGGGGAACAGCTCGCATGTGGCTTAACATGCACGAAGAACTGTCAAGTTGGGACGTATGAAGGAAGAAGCACGAATCGTTTGACCGATTGGTCGCACGACAAATGACAGCCCGGCACGAACTCAAGTCCAGAGCTCAGACTCCGACGCAATCCTAAGTCGCATATATCCATCTATGCATATATGCCACATATATCCCACACTATGGACAAAGACAAGCCAGAGGCGGACAAAGTTGACCACGTGTCGAAAGGCATAGCTGACGATGCCTTCAACTTACTCATGCGTAAGCACTGCAGCATAGCTGACGCCATCACAACAGAATACCGTTGGTTTGAACAAGCAAAAAGCAGGCGCAGGCGCAGACTACCTTGGCTTCTTTTTCTTTGCAGCTGTGTATTACATGAGAGAATCAGTTGTGCGTAGATACCGATTAGAAATAGCATAAGTATTCAAGAGTACTTTCACAATGTCATAGGGCATTAGTGCTGTCTGGCCTACTTTGCATCATTCTTCGTGGCATGCTCCTTAACATGCAAAAACAAATGTGGCCTGTTCTAATGCATGCAAGGATTGCCCAATAGGCTCATCGTGATGTTTTGAGCCACTCAACTTCAGTCTTGGCTGCACTTGTGCATCTTCTACTGTACTAAAGCTTATTAAATGCTTGAATTTCATGTCAAACTGCTTTGCCTGTTTCTATCCATAATAGTGAATTATTTCAATTTCATAATGCTAATCGTCATTGACTGTACTGTTGTGCTGGCACTGTTTATTTTGTAAGTGCAATAAATTTCCAGACATTGTATTGCTTTGTCATGGTTTTTGCACCACGTTAGACGCGATCTACTAAACACATACACACACACACACACACACAAAACTCCCTTCAACCTTGTAAAATCTGCAAAAGGAGCATAATGTACTCCCTGACATACCTGTAAAATCTATAATAAAGAGCTAAAATGCACTCCCACCAAGTCTGTTTAAAACTGCTTAAAAAAACAAAGCTCCTTAAAGGTGTCAACATTCACTGCCAAACATTCTCCTATATATTCCAATAATAAGCGAAAATTGAGCTCCCAAAACTATCCATGAGTGGTCCCTCACGCAAGGCTCCCAAGATATGGCAACGACTGCTCCCAGGTTTTCACCCAAGCACCCCTGCAAGGAGGCAAATTAATTTCCTAAAGTCTCCTGGAAAACTCCCTTGAGAGGCCATACGTTTCCGAAAATATGTACGTAAGAACTCTCACCACTTCTATCAATTCCTAAAGAAGCAAAAAAAAATGGCTAAGTCAACTTGTAAAAGCTCCCAAAAAACCTCATTAAAACTTCCAAAGTGCTGGTGTTTAAAAGCAGAATAAAAACTCTCAACGTTCTTCATAAAGACTCCTGCAAGAGCTCAGGGGTTGGTATTCAAAGGATAAATAAAAAACTCCCATTATTCCCCATAAAAGCCCGACACACAAGAGTGTGAAAAAATTTCCGTTCGAAAGGAGTACGTTGTCCTCCCATAAGCGCTTGAGAGGAACCACATGGTTGTCATACTGTGAGACTCACATGTCACTAGCAGCATGGGAAATTTATAGTGGTTAACACCTGAGCGGATTCGATATTGATACGAGGGAATAGAGCGCATAGCATGCGGGAGGTATGATCCCGGTTAGGTAGTATGTAAACCGATAGAGTGATTATATATATATATATATATATATATATATATATATATATATATTGTCGCATGATATCCTTGCGTTGTGCGATCGATGTAATTGCTAGTTCTTCAACTATTCCAGCCAAGCCCAGGACGAGCGCAAAACAAATTGGCTTTTGAATTGAACAGCTCTGCTATTCAACATGACCAAACACTAACCAAATTAAGCTATAGGAGCGTCGCAAAGTAGGCAGAGGAAGTTTAAACACGAAACATTGACGTTTGCGATGTACAGTCGAAAAAGCGCGTAATCACACGATGACCGTGGGCATTTCTCTCCACACATTTGCATGAACTACGCGAACCAAATGCACCAAAAGACACATTTTCGTACTATGTACGACTTCAGAGAAAGCAGCTTAGGCTGTTTATGCACTTAATATCAAAGTGTTAGTTAGTAAACAGCATTACACTCTCTGTAAACAATCATAAAGGAACGGCAGTTATATTATGTTGACGTTTTTTATAGAATACACCATAACTTACTCCATAATATTTATATTTCACACCTGCTGTTCTTACAATCTGAACGCGAGAATATCACCATTTTATGTCTAGTTCCAGTTTATTGTGGAAACGTGTTTTATCACACTTCGAGAAACATACAGTCTGAAGGGTCGCTTATCGAAACATTCAAAACCCTTTCAGTCCATATTTTGGGCTCACAGAGCAGCAAGGGAGCGAGGTAAAAAAGTCATGTTCCAAAAAAAATTATGCGTCTACTTGTTAAACTGCTACTTGGAGGCTTCGTTTTTGGCGGAAAACCATCATAGGTACTCTTAACAATAACTACAAGAATACATTTGCATTGTCACTTCCTAAAGAGTCGCTGATATTGTCACGTAATAGTTACGGCTGAGGACACAGCAAGAAACTGTGAATGGCGAAACTAACTTCATTGGGCGAACCTGTGCCCAGAAAAACAGGCTACACTCAATGCTCAACGAAAACAGCGAACACAGTCGGCGATCGTCGAAAATTTCATCAGCGGCTCAAGCGCGTCGGCTTTTATACATAAGTCGTCGAATGTTCCATAGTAATCTCTGAGACCCGCGCGCCTTCCACAAAGTTCTACACCATTCGCGTCGCGCATACATGCAATTAGATTACGCAAGGTTCGGCGACAACACTTTCGCTTAGCTCTAGAATTTTAGTAGATGCGACGGCTCAGACATAGTCGAAAGTGGAACGTGGATCTCAGACAAATATATTTGTCCATGTGTGCAGTCTGTATTACTTATAAAGTCGCCATGGTTGCTCAGTGGCTATGGTATTGGCGTGCTGGGCACAAGGCCGTGGGATCGAATCCCGTCCACGGCGGCCGCATTTCGGTGGGGGGAAATGAGATAGCAGCCGTGTACATAGATTTAAGTGAACGATAAAGAACCCCGGTGGTCCAAATTTCCGGAGTCCTCCACTACGGCGTGCCTCATAATCAGAAAGTAGTGTGGCAAGTAAAACACCATGATTTAACTTTGTTTTATTGCTCATAAACCATCGAAAATGTGGAAACCCATTTACCTGAAGGCAGAAGAAAATGTGGCACTGGCGGCATGAGCAAACCACGCTCCTAAATGCTACGAACCGTTGAACTTTAGTAAGAGTCGAACCCACGACCTTCTGTCTTCATTAGGAAGAAGGTAATTTGGTTACAGTCATTTAATGCACCTGAACCCACGACCACTGGTAAGGATCGAATCCAATACTTTCCGTTGTGGCACAATGTCTAAGCTTCAGGCAGTTGTAACAATACTTTTACATTAATCCACTTAAAATTCACTAAGTGCCTTTCAATTATTTTTGATTTATGCAAGTTATCAATATAATAAACAAAATGTTTAAAAAGTTCCCTTATATTGAGCTTGAGAGTTGTTGGGTTACTTGAAATGCACCACATTTGTGCTTTGAAACCTAGAAACGTGCAAAGAGGCTCTTGAAGTGTACGTTTAAATGTCTGCGAGTTGCCGCTTCAATACCTCGAACATAAAATAATTATTGTCTGAGATCCGCCCTTCTTTCATGAATTGAATCTCTTCGATTACAATACCCTAGAGAAACGTTAGTTTCTGGATAAGGCAACGGGTATTTGTACACTCGAGATTCACCTGTCCCTGCTTTATTTCAGCGCCGACATTCAAGACGTTTTTTACGTATACGTGATATACAGGGGGATGTATATTGTAACGACGTGGGATCGACGAGTATGCGTAGCAGCACCGCCAAGAAACGCACTTTATCAGTCGTCCAAGGGAACAACAACAACGTCTTCTTCGTTTTCCCCCGCTTCACCTAAAAACCCGCGCTACTTCAGCGTCGTCCCCACTGGCGCATACCCGCTGAATTATCGTTCTGCCAAATATAGTTGCGTCATTTGCTCCCCCTTTAGAAAAGATCATCGTCCCGATGATAGAGGCTTGGAAAGCAGCGGTAAAGAACTGCGCAGTCTTGGCAGTCCTCATAGTACGGCTTCATACGCAGCACGTGAACGACCTCGGGTAAATGCCGTCGGCGCTTTGAACAGTGCGAGCTGTCTGGAACGACTTCGTAGTTGACGTCACTGATGCGTCGGAGAACTATGTAGGGCCCGAAGTATTTACGTAGGAGCTTTTCAGAGAGCCCACGCTGTCGAATAGGTGTCCAGACCCACACTTTGTCGCCGATGTTGTATGTTACGGCTTTGTGCCGAAGATTGTAGCGTCTGGCGTCAATGTCCTGCTGTTCGTGGATTCGCAGACGCGCAAGCTGCCTAGCTGCCTCTGCTCGGTGTGTTATCTCTTCAGCACCCGTCTCGTTGTCGTCAAATTCATGCGGGAGCATTGCGTCTAATGTTGTTGTAACCTCACGGCCGTATACGAGACTGAAGGGGGTCTTCCGAGTGGTCTCTTGACGAGCGGTATTGTACGCGAAGGTGACATAAGGTAAAACCTCGTCCCAGTTCCTATGCTCTACATCTACGTACATGCTTATCATATCAGCCAATGTCCTATTGAGTCGTTCTGTCAGTCCGTTCGTTTGAGGGTGATACGCTGTTGTCTTCCGGTGGGCGGTACCACTTAGACGTAGAACAATATCTAAAAACTGGGCCATGAACGCAGTACCTCTGTCCGTGACGACTACTGCGGGAGCGCCATGCCTTAAAACGATGGATTCCAGAAAAAATCGTGCCGCTTCATCTGCTGTTGCCCGTTGCAGGGCACGTGTCTCGGCATATCTAGTGAGATAATCCGTGGCAACGATTATCCACCTATTACCAGTAGTAGACGTTGGGAAGGGGCCCAGAAAGTCCATGCCTACTTGTGCAAATGGTGTGGCCGGTACGTCAACAGGGTGCAGTAAGCCGGCTGGTTTGACGGATGGCGGTTTACGACGTTGGCAATCCAGACATGTCTGAACGTAACGTTTAACGACCGCAGTAAGTCTCGGCCAGTAGTAATTCTGCCGAATCCGTGCCAATGTGCGAGTGTAGCCCAAGTGCCCAGCAGTCGGCTCGTTGTGGCAGGCGTGTAAGATTTCACGTCGAAGCGGTGATGGAACAACAAGTAAGTAGTTGCTGCCGCGAGGCGAGAAGTTCTTCTTGTAGAGGACGTTGCGACGCAAGCAGTATGATGCCACCCCTCTTGCAAAGAGCGTCGGCACGCGGTTGGTTCGTCCTTCGAGGTAATCAATAAGCGGCAGCAATTCAATGTCATCCCGTTGCTGGCGTGAAAGATCGGCAGTATCCACGAGTCCCAGAAAAACCGTGTCGTCATCGTCTTGTGCTGCCGGCTCAACAGGAGACCGAGAAAGGCAGTCGGCGTCTGCGTGCCGTTTTCCCGACTTGTATGTAACAAAAAAGTCGAACTCTTGGAGTCGAAGACTCCAGCGTGCGAGCCGGCCGGAAGGATCTTTCAAATTAATGAGCCAGCAGAGGGAATGGTGGTCACTAACGACGGTGAAAGACCGACCATACAAATACGGACGAAATTTCAGAACTGCCCATACCATTGCGAGGCATTCTTTTTCAGTGGTGGAGTAGTTAGCTTCGGCTCGGGATAGTGTCCTACTGGCGTAAGCAATCACCTTTTCGCTGTCGCCCTGCCATTGTACTAGCACCGCCCCTAGACCGACATTGCTAGCGTCTGTATGCAATATCGTCGGGGCTTCCTATCGAAGTGTGCTAATACGGGAGGCGATTGCATGTGTTGCCGGAGCTCGTGGAATGCCCGCTGCTGGTCTTCGCCCCAAGTAAAAGGCATATCTTCTCGGGTGAGCTGTGTTAACGGCCATGCGATACGCGAGAAATTCGCAATAAATCGCCGGTAATATGCACAGAGTCCCAGAAAACATCGCACGGCTTTTTTGTCTGATGGAATTGGGAAATTAGCGACGGCGGCAATTTTATCCGGATCAGGTCGGACTCCTTGGCTACTGACGACGTGACCGAGGAATTGCTGCTCATGAAAACCAAAATGGCACTTCTCAGGCTTCAAAGTAAGGCCGGCAGAGCGTATCGCTTCAAAAACAGTTTTCAGCCTTCGTAAGTGTTCGTCGAACGTTGCGGAAAAGACAATCACGTCATCCAAGTATACCAGGCATGTTTGCCATTTGAGTCCGGAGAGCACAGTGTCCATTAGACGCTGAAATGTTGCTGGCGCCGAACACAAACCGAAAGGAAGTACCTGAAATTCATAAAGTCCGTCAGGCGTCACAAAGGCTGTTTTCTCACGGTCTCTCTCATCCACTTAGATCTGCCAATAACCGCTTTTCAAGTCCATTGAGGAAAAGTAGCACGAGTTTCGCAACCTATCCAAGGAATCAATACGCGGCAGTGGATAAACGTCCTTCTTTGTGACCTGATTGAGCTTCCGATAGTCGACGCAGAAGCGCAGGCTACCGTCCTTCTTCACTAAAACTACAGGTGATGCCCACGGACTATTAGATGGTCGAATAACGCCATATTCTAGCATCGTCTTCACTTGTTTTTGTATTGCTTCGCGTTCCTTTGGGGCCACACGATAAGGGTTTTGTCGGATGGGTCTGGCGTCGACATCAGTAATGATGCGGTGTTTCGTAAGTGGCGTTTGACCAACTCTTGACGCAGAGGAGAAACAGCCCTGGTACTGCTTGATGAGCTCAAGCAGACGGTTCCGCTCAACGGCCGTTAACGTCGGATGAACGTCTACAATAGGTGCAGCTGTGTGGATTGTAGAGGCCGACTCCTGCGCTAAGTGCCAGTCTTGTATTTCTGTCACTTCATCGAAATAGGCGACAGCAGTGCCTCTAACGATGTGTCGGCGCTCCCTACTAAAATTTGTCAGCAAGAGTTCGGCGCTTCCGTCGATTACATTGATAAGTGCTCTGGCAATGGACACACCGCAATTCAGTGCTAGCGCACTGATGTGTTCAGCTACTCCAGTCCCACTTTGCAGGCTGTCACAGCGCACCTGTACGAGGGAGCAACTCCGCGGCAAAAGTATGACGTCGTCCGCGGCAATACGTAAGCGAGGTTGTTGTGGCTTCTCATGGGTGACATTATCCGAACTCGTGGCAAATGTGACGCTTCTGTCACGGATGTTAATCACGGCGCCGTACTCCCGTAGGAAATCCATGCCCAGTATAAGTTCTTTACAACACTCAGTAAGGATGACGAGGGTGACGACGAAGGTTGAACCGGCGATTAAGAGTCGGGCCGTGCATTTCCCGACAGGTGTCATCAACTGACCTCCGGCGGTTCTTATGTTGGGCCCGTGCCATGGTGTCTTCACCTTCCTCAGTTTGTCAGCGACCTGTAAGCTAAGGATTGAAAAATGCGAGCCAGTGTCAACCAGAGCGGCTATTTCGTGGCCGTCAATGCAAACGATGAGCTCGGCGCTGACGATGTCAGTTACGTCTTTCGTACTTCTATTCGTCGTATTCGTCGTTGTGCCGGGCGTCTTTTTCGTCAATGTAGTCTTCACGTCGTCGTTCGTCGATAACGGGGGATGTGGAGCAGTTAGAGTATTGGCAACCTCACCCCCGGAGGTCGCTGCGGCTACTTTCCCCGTGTAGGGCTAGGCGATCTGCCCCTAGTGACGTCGGCAAAGCTGCGACGAGTCGGCGAATTGTAGCGCGCCGGAGATGGAGAAGGAGAACGTGGTCGGGGCGTCGTCGTATTTGGTGACTGACTGTTCACAGGAGCGTCGTTGTAAGCGCGTCGACCGTCGTACGGAGAATAAGCATAGTTGGCAGGGAAGCTTGGTTGTTGAGCGGCGCGATAGTTGTTCCATTTGCGGCAAACTCTATAGACGTGTCCAGCTTCACCACAATGGTAGCACACTGGTCGACGGCCGACGGTGCGCCACAAATCGGTTTTCCGACGCTGGTAGTTCGGCGGTAACTCTCCATGGAGCCAAGGGGTGGCGTGCGCATGTCGAAAATACGGCGTTGTTTGTGCTGGCATGATCGGCGGGGTCGGTAGAGTCGACGAGGGTGACGATGTCGGCTCTAGTTGTGGCGTAGGTGGTGTTGTAGTTATGGGTGTCAACGGCGTTGAAGTTGCGTTGAGTGGCCGGCGAACAGCTTCCGCATAAGTGAGGCGCCGCGGAACGTTGCCACAGTCTGGCACTGAAAAAGCTTGCCGGACTTCCTCCCGGACGACATCAGCAACAAAAGATAACGCTGGCGTCGGTTCCGTAGGCGCAACCACAAAGCCGAGCTGCCGAAGCTCTTCTCGCACCACTTCGCGGACAACTTCACGCAGAGACATGTCGTTACTCGCAGCCAGTACGGAAGTGTTCGCCGTCGAGTTGCCCATGTCATGCTGGCGGTATCGTTGATGCAGGGCCCGTTCAATGGCTGTAGCCTCTTTTGTGAACTGTGCCACTGTTGTCGGTGGATTTCTCACAAGGCCGGCAAACAGTTGCTCCTTCACTCCTCGCAGGAGATATCGCAGCTTTCTTTCCTCTGGCATGTCTGGGTCTGCCCTACGGAAAAGACGGGCCATGTCTTCCGAGAACATAGCAACACTCTCATTGGGGTTTTGAACGCGGATTTCAAGGAGACGCTGCGCGTTTTCCCTCCTGTCGATGCTTGAAAAGGTATCCAGCAGCTGTGCGCGGAAGTCGTCCCACGTGGCAAAGCTCCTCTCCCGGTTTACGTACCACGTACGAGCATTGTCCTTCAAATAGAAATAGACACTCGAGAGTTTGTCCGCCGAGCTGGTCTTATGGTTATACTGGGCGACGCGCTCGAACTGGTCTAGCCAATCTTGGACGTCTTCAAAGGCATCACCATGAAAGCTCTCCGGGACCATAGGATTCTGTAGTGTTACTTGCGATGGAGCTGCGGTGGCCATGTTATTTGTAGGAGGCAAACGATTTCTCGAAGTTTCTTGCAGGGGACTGGACTCGGGCGCTAAGCCTAGCAGGCAACGACTGAAGCGGTGGACCGGTGTTTCGATGCGCGATGGTGATTCCGGGCTCGCTTGTCGGCTCCGCGAAGGGGTGCCAAGCATGAAGAATACCCAGCACCTCCACCAGTGTAACGACGTGGGATCGACGAGTATGCGTAGCAGCACCGCCAAGAAACGCACTTTATCAGTCGTCCAAGGGAACAACAACAACGTCTTCTTCGTTTTCCCCCGCTTCACCTAAAAACCCGCGCTACTTCAGCGTCGTCCCCACTGGCGCATACCCGCTGAATTATCGTTCTGCCAAATATAGTTGCGTCAATATTACTTGAGCCAAACTTTTAAAATATTCAAATGCCACGTAGCTGGACAGAACAAAGACAATGTTGTTTATCGTCGCTTGGAGATACTCAGATAACTTTTTTGCATTCCGCCCAATTACATAATTAGCTTTAATTAATAAATCAACTTTTCAAATAATATATTTAGATAAAACGAGCAATACGTAAATTGTAGAAACACACTAAAAACTGCTGATACAGCTTTCTGTTGCTCAAGATGCGCTACATAAATGGGTTTTTCCGAGCGTGAAAGAAGCCAGCGGATAAAACAACTTGCCCCGACCGTAAAGTCGTGCCACCGTTTTGCGTGTATTGGCAGGTCAATTTCACGCTCGCTAAAACACCTTTATGCAGCGCCTGTTGACCAACAATAAGCTGTATCGGGAGTTTTTCACGTCGCTCTATATATTGTCATGGTCACTTTCAATAAAGTCATATTATTCTAGAAGTTAATTATTAAGGAGAAAATGTGTAATTAGATAGAATGCGAAATAATAATATGAGTATCACCAAGCGACAGCCAACCATATTACCTGGATTCTGTCCAGCTACGTGGCGTGTACATATCTTCCAGGTGGCGAAAGAGACCTGGGAGACCCTGTATTTTCCCGTTACACCGTTTCTCCGCAGTGTACTATCCTCATTTTGGAAATTCTTCTTAGATTTTAATACACAATATTTACCTAGCATTAGGCTGTTTTGCTCCAAGTTGAGTAACAAGAGACTACATTATTGAAGGAAACTTTTCGATAGCAATGAACAAATCGGAGATTGTTCACAAACCACTGGCCACATTTCCAGCGGATGCAGAATTTCCATTTAGAATACACAACGTTTCAAAACTCTCCTGTTGCTCCATATTCAAAAAGGTTGCGACAGATGGCTTAGCACATTAGTCTGAAGCTTATTAAAGAAGGATAAGGTGCTGCATAAACGCTGGCCTACGTATCGGTAGGTCGATCTACATTTATCAAAGGCAGCCATGTGGTCTTGAGCAGGTTGGCTTTAGCGTTTTAGTGGGGCGACCTCACGCGTAGTCGTTGTCGGTGGCGGCTTGCACTAAAGAAAAACACTGAAAAGAAGGAGCGCTGCGATTCAACGTTTAACATTGCATTGAGGATGTGATTTCAAGATCAACGGGCGTGATCGGAGGAGTAGGATGGCGGCAGAGAAAGAAAAGGAAAGAAGAGCGGCGCGGTGGGTGGCTGGGAGAAATAGTGCATGGACAGCCTTCATAGAACTCGACCCGAACCGTGGATTTCGTAGGCGGGGTGAGTGTGCTGCTTTAGAAGTATCCTGTGAGCTGTGCATCGCTGCAGCTGCAAAGAGACATGCATTGAAAGGATAATCTAAGTGGCCAAGCAGCATTGAGCCGAGAAATTTTCGAAGGTATAAAGATGGCGACGTGGAGTCCATGAGAACCAATGGGATTACTTTGAAACTAGCGGGTCTGTCGTAGACGAAACGCAAACCTCAGTAAATCTCACTAGTCGTCGTTGCGGATGTTTAACAAAAGTGCCTTCACCATTTGTGGTGGAGGCGCAGCAAAATATATGCTGACGTTTGGAACTCTGGGATGTGTCGGCTGCGGTATAAAAAAGACAAAAAAAAGGAAAAATGCCAAAGAACTGCGCCGTGACATGAAACTATGAATCCTCTAGTTGATATATGCGTAGAAGCGCAGCAAAAATACATATAATTTAAAGGTAGCGAAAGGGAATTGAAAAGGCCTAAGTGAAGAAAAATGAGAGATTAGGAATCGAGGTAGGCTGTGAACACAGGGTGTTTTCGTAACAGTATTCATCATCATCATCAGTCTGGTTAGGCCCACTGCAGGGCAAAGGCCTCTGCCATACTTCTCCAACTACCCCGGTCATGTACTAATAGTGGCCATGTCGTCCCTGCAAACTTCGTAATCTCATCCGCCCACCTAACCTTCTGCCGCCCCCTGCTCCACTTCCCTTCCCTTGGAATCCAGTCCGTAACCATTAATGACCATCGGTTATTTTCCCTCCTCATTATGTGTCCAGCCCATGCCCCCCCTCCCCCAATGTGAATATGATCTATTGTTGAGTAGCCTTTACGGAATCCTGCCTGGTCCTTTGGTTGACAGAAGTCTAAGGTGTTCCTGATTCTATTTGCGATTACCTTAGTAAATACTTTGTAGGCAACGGACCGTAAGCTGATCGGTCTGTAATTTTTCAAGTCTTTGGCGTCCCCTTTCTTATGGATTAGGATTATGGTAGCGTTTTTACAAGATTCCGGTACGCTCGAAGTCATGAGGCATTGTGTATAAAGGGTGTCCAGTTTTTCTAGAACAATCTGCCCACCATCCTTCGACAAATCTGCTGTTACCTGATCCTCCCTAGCTGCCTTCCCCCTTTGCATAGCCCCCAAGGCTTTCTTTACTTCTTTTCTTTACTCCTGCGTTACTTGTGGGATTTCAAATTTTTCCGGAGTATTCTCTCTTCCATTATCGTCGTGGGTGCCACTGGTACTGTATAAATCTCTAGAGAACTCCTCGGCCACTTGAACATATCCATATTAGTAATGATATTGACGGCTTCGTCTCCTAACACATACATCTGATTCTTGCCTATTCCTAGTTTATTCTTCACCAGTTTTAGGCTTTCTCCTTCTTTTTAGACTCGTAACATTATTAAGTGCATGAAAATTTCAGAAGTTGGGTTACAGCGTTTAAGAATTATATGTAGCCACGTACCAAGTTCTTTCCCCATCCGGTGTAGACTTACTTGTTAGGAAGGTATGGCTCCGTTTCTTTTCTCTCACGCACAGAACGGACATTTGTTTATAATATAAGAAGTTTTTCTTCATTGCATATAAGACCAACCTATATTAAACCACTGGCTACTGGTATATATAAATTGCGTTGTGCGTCTTCAAGACGGCCATCCAGTTTTAAGAGAATTAATAGTCCGGTCTCGCCTTTGTATTGTTTGCTAAAAGTGGCGCACTTTAGGCATTGACTATGTTGCTTGACGTGCCGGTCAATCTGCAAGTCACCTTGCGAAAATAAGCTGGCGATAAAATTTTTACCTTAGTAATATTTTGTATATGCTTCCGTCAGAGCACCTGGAGCGCCCACAGAGTCAGAATGTTAGCTTTTTTTGTATCCTTAGTATGACATGTACAAGAACGTCATTAAAGCTAGTGTTGTATTATGCTACTTTGGGCTGCATGGGAAATGTCTTATTAAGTTTATTGTTGCTGGTGAAAATTTGGTTGTGTTTATTGCGACTTTTCACGTTTAAGAGGGCCTTTAAAAGTTTAAGAACAGGGTTTATTCTTTTGATCGTAGGGCGAGGTTTGGGGATCTGGACTACATCAAGCTTGTTTGCCTCGGTGTAAGATTGTTGAAGGGCAACGTTCAGGTGGCGCCTCTTATAGAGGGTGTCGTTAAGGTGATAGTGATTATCTCTGTTATATAGTAGTCTACGGTTTGCTCGCTCGACAATTACCACTTCAAAAATATTTCTCTGTGAGGACTATGCTTGTTTATGAATTTATTGTTCCATAGTGTTCTTGATCGATAACATTCGAACGTATTATCTAAAAATGTTTATGCGCACGTGATTGGCACGTGATGATGATGATGTGTAGTGTTTTATGGCGCAAGGGCCAGGTTTCGCCAAAGAGCGCCGTGACAAGTGGTAGTGTTAACGATGTATTATGGAAGATGTGACTTGGCTGTAAAGTAGCCTAAAAATAGTCGCTGTAAAGTGCGTAAAATCTACGTGCTATAAAATTATGGCGATTATTAATGGCGAATACTATGAACAATAAAATCAATCGTAGGAGAATGATGCAAAATCGAAAAATATAGGATCGTAAAATTACTTGGAGCACTGCTGCCTCGCCAGAGCCCTTGAAGCACAAGGGCCTAGAGGCATGTGCTGTATGAAAGAGCTATAACAGCGGCATCCTCTGAAGAGAGGACCCGCTACGAACATGTGGGGCTAACAACATGCAAGACAACATCTTTCAGAAAACTTACGACTGTGTTGGTGTTAAATAAAGGTTCTGGGCCGAGTAGCATTACGGGATGTAAGGGGATGTGCTGCCGGTATGCTAGGGAAAAATGTTTCCTTCTCTCAGATTCGGCTGCCCGACACTCCAGGAGGACATGGAGGACGGTCAGCCTCTCCCCGCATCTACCGCAGGTTGGAGGCTCATTTCCCGTGAGTAAAAAGTTATGTGTGGCAAAAGTGTGTCCTATTCTTAGACGGCAGAATAGGACATCTGTCCGGCGGGATTTTGTTACAGGAGGCCAGAAACCTAATTGTGGCTTTATTAAATGCAGTTTATTATTTATTTCTTCGTCCCACATGCGTTGCCAGTGGTTTCGTAGTTTCCTTCTTAACAAAGGCTTCAGGTCTGTGCCAGGGACCGAAGCAGTAGGGTTAACTGCATGCAATGAAATTGATGTGGCCATCTGATCGGCTAGAACGCTTCCCTCGATGCCCCTATGTCCAGGCACCCAGCATATAATCACATGTTGGTTAGATATGTATGCTTTACATAGTGCGGAGTAGAGTTCAATAAATACTGGATTATTGTGATTACAGAAAGACATCAAGGCCTTCACAACACTGAGGGAGTCCGTATATATAACTGATTTCTGGAGTTGTGATTTATTGATATGCTTTACGGCTGACAGCAGTGCGTAGGCCTCAGCCGTAATGATACTAGTTTCCGGATGCAGTACGTCGGATTCCGAGAAGGATGGACCGACGGCTGCATAGGACACCCCGTTGTGTGACTTTGATGCGTCTGTGTAGAACTCCGTGCAGGAGTATTCGTGCTGGAGTTCCCGGAAATGCATTTGGAGTTCAATATCTGGAGCATGCTTTGTGACTTCCACGAAAGATATATCGCATTGTATGAGCTGCCACTCCCAAGGAGGTAGCAGCTTGGCTGGATGCATTAGGCGAAGCTCGAGGAGTGGAACGTGCATTTCTTCACTAAGCTCCCTCACACGCAGCGAGAAAGGCTGTCTTACGGAGAGGCGATTATGAAAGAGTGTAGCATATGTCATATCGTTAATGGAATTAAAACACGGATGTTGAGGATTAGAGTGGTGTTTCAGAAAATATGTTTGGCTGATGTATGTTCTCTGGATATGAAGTGACCACTAATTCGATTCTGCATATAAACTTTGTATGGGACTCGTTCTGAAAGCTCCTGTGGCTAAACGGATACCTAGATGGTGAACAGGGCCTAGCATCTTTAGCGCACTTGGAGCGGCAGAATGATAGATCACGGCACCATAATCTAATCGTGAACGAATCAGGCTCTTATAGAGATTCATTAAGCACTTCCTCTCACTACCCCACGAAGTATGGGATAGAAGTTTCATTAGGTTCATTGTTTTCAGACATTTTTCTTTAAGATGTTTAGTGTGGGGGACGAAAGTGGGTCTGTAGTCTAGTATAACACCTAGAAATTTGTGCTCTTTGTTTACGGGTATTTGTTGTCCACATAGGTCTAGGCAAGGATCTGGGATCATTCCTCTCTTTCTTGTAAAAAGAACGCAAGAGCTTTTGTTAGGATTGATCTTAAATCCATTCTTGTCTGCCCACATTGAGACTTTGTTCAGGCCATTCTGTGCCTGTCTCTCGCTGACTGCGAGGTTACAAGATTTGAAAGCTATTTGTATGTCGTCCACGTAAACAGAATAAAAGATTGCCGATGGTAATGAAGCGCGAAGCGTTTTCATCTTCACGATGAAGAGTGTGCAGCTGAGCACGCCTCCCTGGGGTACACCAGTTTCTTGTGTAAAAGGGCGTGACAGCACATTGCCGACTTTTACCCGGAAGGTACGATTGGACATGTAGCTTTTTATTATGTTTTGCATCTTACCGTTAATGCCCATTTCTGACAAATCTCTCAAGATTCCGTAGCGCCATGCTGTATCGTACGCCTTGTCCATATCGAGGAATAACGATAAGAAAAACTGTTTGTGTACAAACGCGTCACGAATATGTCCTTCAATACGTACAAGATGGTCAGTTGTGGAGCGCCCTTCTCGGAAGCCACACTGATAGGGATCAAGCATTTCGTTTTGTTCAAGGAAATGGATGAGTCGCCGGTTTATCATTTTTTCAAATACCTTACACATGCAGCTTGTGAGGGCTATCGGGCGGTAACTTGCCACTGAGGAAGGGTCTTTCCCTTGTTTCAAAACAGGGACCACAATGGCTTCTTTCCATGCCGTTGGAAGGTACCCTGCGCCCCAAATAGTGTTGAAAAGTGTAAGTAGTGTATCTTGCGTGTCATTGTGTAAGTTTTTGAGCATTTCATACATGATTCTATCAGATCCCGGTGCAGAGCTCTTGCATGCGCTGAAGGCAGCGCTCAGCTCTGCAATACTAAAAGGACTGTTGAACGGTTCGTTTTGCTGACACTTTCTTATGAGTGGCTTGCATTCTTCTATTTGTTTATGTTTGAGAAAGGATTTTGAATAATTGGTGGAACTTGAAACGCTCTCAAAGTGTTCCCCAAGTGAGTCTGCCTGATCTTGCAGTGTATCGCCCTGTGTATTTCAAAGAGGGAGTGAATACGTTGGTCGTCCTCTAATTCTATTTACCCTGTTCCAGACTTTAGCCTCATCTGTAAAAGAGTTAATACCCTATAAAAAAGTTCTGCCAACTTTCTCTTTTGGCCTGTCTGCGGGTTCTCCTGCATTGGGAGTTTACTTTCTTAAAATTGATAAGATTCTCTGCAGTGGGGGAAGCGCGTAGCAGCCCCCACGCTTTGTTCTGTTTCTTACGAGCGATCCTACAATCGTCGTTCCACCACGGGACACGCCATTTGCATGCCAGGCCATTTACTTCTGATATGAATTTTGATGCGGAATCTATTATAAAGGCTGTAAAATACTCAACAGCAGCATCAATTCCTAACGAGGACATGTCATGCCATGATATACTAGTTAGGGTTCGGAATTTCTCCCAGTCAGCTGTGTGAACCTTCCACCTAGGAGCCTGGGGCAGACATTCGTTTTCTTTATATGATCTTAGCAGTATAGGGAAGTGGTCGCTCCCGTAAGGAATGTCGTTAACTTCCCATTCAAGTTCAGACAGTAGTGACGGGGAGACTAGGCTAAGATCTATTGAAGAAAATGTTCTGTTTGCAAGAGAATAGTATGTCGCTTCCTTCTTATTCAGAAGACAAGCACCAGAAGAGAAAAGGAACTGTTCAACAAGACGTCCTCGCGCATCTATACGAGGGTCGCCCCACAGGAAGATGTGTGCATTGAAGTCGCCAAGAACAACATAAGGTTCTGGCAATTCCTCTATAAAGGACTGAAATTCATGTTTAGTTAATTTGTAATGTGGGGGCATATAAAGCGAGGAAATAGTGATGAGTTTGTTTAGCAGAACAACTCGCACCGCCACTGCTTCAAGGGGCGTTCGTAGCTGTAAAGGTTGACATGCTATACTTTTATGAGCGAGAATCGCAACACCACCCGATGATGCGACGGCATCATCGCGGTCTTTTCGAAACGTAACATACGTACGGAGAAAGTTTGTGTGTCTGGATTTTAAGTAAGTTTCCTGTAAGCACAGCACTTTTGGATCATGTTTGTGGATGAGTTCTTGCAAATCGTCAAGGTTTCTAAGGAGACCTCTGATGTTCCACTGAATAATTTGTGTATCCATATTTAATGTAAATAAGTGCTGTGTGTACGGAAAGGGAGGTGACGCCTTAGGTTACAGAGCTCTTTCGATGCCCTGTAACGGGGGTTCTGCCCTTTCTGGAGCGTTTGAGGGAGCCTCGACGCTCCTTAGGCGTTTGGTGCGCCTTGAGGACAGGTGTAGTGTCCATTGCCTCTTGTGAGGCGCCGGACACGTGCTATTGTGAGCGAGAAGTTACCAGGGAAGGTCCCGCCTTGGAGGGCAAGACCCCTGCGCTCACCAGCCGGGAGGTCAGTGGGGCTCCCTGGGGGATTTGGCTGCGCCGGCCGTTGCCAGCCTTGGAAGGGACCTGGGAGGTTGAGGCAGCCTCGGCTGCGCCCGCCTTCGGGATCGATGGTCCGTTCTCCTCGGTTGACAGAGCAGCGCTAGCTGCAACCGCCGCGGGGGCAGATGGCGTAACTGCCGACTCACGGCTTCTGGGTCGGACAGCCGCCGGAGGCCGTTGTGACGCTTCGGCAAGTGTGTTCTTAGGCAGGTATGCCACCCGCCTACGTGCCTCCTTGAATATGTTTTCTTTCACTTTGATCGTGACAATTTCTTTTTCTTTCTTCCAAGATGGGCACGACCGCGAGTACGCGGCGTGCTCTCCATCACAGTTTACACAATGCAAAGAGTTCGCGAAAGTTTCAGACATGTGTTCATGGGCGCTGCATTTTGCACATGTTTGGCGGCCTCGGCAGCTCTGCGAGCTGTGGCCAAAACTTTGGCATTTGAAACACCTCAGGGGATTTGGCACATACGGTCTTACACGGAGCTTGATGTACCCGGCCTCGATTGACTCGGGCAGGACATTTGAATTGAAGGTGAGTATTAGGTGTTTGGTCGCAAGTTCTTTACCATCTCGCCTCATTTTGATTCTTTTGACATTTATAACATTCTGTTCACTGAAGCCCTCCAAGAGTTCAGCCTCAGAGAGCTCCAGCAAATCATCGTCCGACACAACGCCGCGGGTGGTATTCATCGTAGAGTGCGCGGTTACTACTATTTGGGTCTCCCCAAATGATACTAGTTTAGGCAGTTTTTCAAAGTGTTTCTGATCGCGGAGCTCCAAGAGGAGGTCACCGCTAGCCATCCTCGACGCCTTATAGCCTGGGCCAAAAACTTCGGTAAGGGACTTCGATACAAGGAATGGGGAAATTGTTCGCACCGGTTTAGCTGGTTTTTCGGAATGCATGACGTGGAAACGAGGAAAAGATTCTTTTTGCCGACCAAAAAATTTGAATACTTCATCGGTGCGCCCTCTTTTCTGAGGGCGATCAAGGAGTGGGGGGAAGGAGTTAGCCATAAAGATTTGTGAGATTTCGGCAGTAACGCCAGCCACCCACCGTGGAGGCCTACAAGGGGACGCTGCAGGACCTGTGAAACACGGCCTGCAAACGCCAGCTGTACATTACCACTATAACCAAATATGAAATAACCAAGGCTGGCTATCCACACAAGGTCAACACTTGCTGCCTGGAAAAATAGAAGTAAAAGGAAACCAGAAGAAGACAGGAAAGGTGGAAAGTAAAGGAAAGACGAAGGTAATAGGGAGAGAGAGACAGGAAAAGGCAACTACCGATTTCCCCCGGGTGGGTCAGTCCGGGGGTGCCGTCTACGTGAAGCAGAGGACAAAGAGGTGTGTTGCCTCCGCCGGGGGGCCTTAAAGGTCCTAACACCCGGCATCGGCTCAACCTCCAGGATCCCCTTTCCCCGGACACGGCTAAGCCGCGCACGGCTACACGCGGGAGGGTCCAACCCTCGTGTGCTCGGGTACGTGGTGTCGCAACAAACCAAACGGCTGCTGACGCAGACGCCCCTGCGGGGTGATTGGCACGTGACATACTATATTTATTGCAAAATTTCAATGGACACCCCGTAGTCAGAGGGGGAGTACTAATTATGTTCGCAAAAAACAAAAAAACAAGCCGCTTCTGAAAGGAAGTGGCTGAGTGAAAGCGTTACGTTGGAACAGAGTAAGGCTTCTTTCTTCACGTATGCATGTAATATTTCACTCAGCATTCTTTTGTAGATTGCAGTGGTTGTTGAAACTGTTGTTCAGCCACACACACACACACGCACATAAAGAATGCTTTCCTTGACATAGCCGGAACCACTTTCAAGAAAAGACGTATGGGTACATTGTGCGAAAACTTGTTCTCCATGCACTGATTTTGATTATAAAATAATTCAAGAAACCACAAAAAGCATAAACCTTGACTATTTGGCTTCCAAGAGTTCCCAAAAAGCTCGCGTTCATATTTGGTCGTGTCATAGGACAATCGCGTCACAGCATTGTGCCATAAATGCTTTACAAGGACTTATAATGGTACCCGCCTATCACTAACGTAAGGCACTCTATCGGGCATATGAGGCTTTGCTGCTTCCAAGAACGACTACAGTGCGAGAGTGTTGTTTATGCGGCCTGAATACCCACGTGCATAATGCCGTCCACATTGGCATAAAATTAAGCCAGTTCATTGCACAAACAAATCAATGGAAACAAGCGATTTCTTCGATAAAGTTACTTTCAATATTGTGGAAAAAGTGGTTTGCAGAAAACCTCCTACTGGACATAATATATACTTTCTTTAACAACTGAAGCAGTACCCGTACTTAAATTTTCACACCACAAAATGCACGCTTCCACAATTCTATCTAAAGGAAAAAAGACAGGGTCTCTTAAGATATCTCTTAAGAGCCGAACGACGAAAGCCTACTGTTCCTCCTGTTATCATTCGATTCTGTCTGTCTGCTTCTTCTTTTTCTCCTCTTTACATTAGTCATGACTGCTCACTACAAAACATGTTTAGTCATATATAATCAATTGTGGTCATTACAAGCCGTCGTTAGACCTGTTGATCATATCGTAGTCATCAGTAGTCATAACAAGTCATTTCAGTCATTATTAGTCATTCCTATTTATTACTACGCATTTTAGTCGTTTCTAATCAATTGTAGTCGTTGCAATTCATCGTTAGACATATTGGTCATTTCGTTGTCTTTAGTGGTCATTACAAGTCCCTTCAGTCATTATTAGTCTTTACTAGTCATTACTATGCATTTTAGTCATTTCTAATCAGTTGTAGTCGTTACAAGTTGTCGTTAGACACACCATTCATTTCATAGTCATTACTTCTCACCATTAGGCATCTTTGTTCATTTGTAATGAATGGTGGTCATTACGAGCCGTCATTAAAATGATGGGGTTTTACGTGCCAAAACCACTTTCTGATTATGAGGCACGCCGTAGTGGGGGACTCCGGAAATTTAGACCACCTGGGGTTCTTTAACGTGCACCTAAATCTAAGTACACGGGTGTTTTCGCATTTCGCCCCCATCGAAATGCGGCCGCCGTGGCCGGGATTCGATCCCGCGACCTCGTACTCAGCAGCCTAACACCATAGCGACTGAGCAACCACGGCGGGTGACGAGCCGTCATTATACATATTGTTCTTTTCGTAGTCATTATAGTAATCACAAATCATTAGTAGTCATTTTAGTCATTGCTACTAATTTGTAGACATATCTAGTTATTTCTAATCAATTGTGGTCATTACAAGCCGTCGTTAGACATTGGTCATTTCGCGGTCATTAGCAGTCATTACAAACCGTTAGCGGTCATGGTTAGTCACTACTAGTCATTACTAGCCTTGGTCAATCTCTATTATAACGTTATATTCACTAACTGTCACTCTGAAACATTTTTCATTCTTTATTCTGTCTTTAATCTTTCTTCATATGCCGTGATGATGCTTCGGTGGACACACTCCGGTGGTCAGGTCTGCTGACACAAACTTCACCATGAGCCTAGAAAGGTTCTTGCTTAAAAAAATAAGCATATTCATCCCGGTTTTGTTGTAGTACTCTTGAGCAATTCAACAACAAAAACCTCATGGTTTAACACATTAGCGTAGCTTTTCAAATAGCATTTTATTATGATTTCATGCGACACTTACCCCAGGCTTTATGTTCAATAATGCTTCTTTCGATAACGGAAGGCCACGGTGCTTTTATGCTAGCCGAGTTCTACATGTCTGCGCTGACTTTATTTGTAACTGATCTTCAAAAGACAAACCTACAAGTGATTGTCAGTCTTAATAAAAACGGCACTTCAACGTTACACGAATTACATCTCGAATAGATGCAGGTTGTCTACATTTATTTAGTATATTTGCAAGACAGCTTGTCTTGAAATGAATAAAAATATATGTTGCCTGTAGCTTCCTGCAGAATTAAAATTATTCTTACGGGCTCCTACCCATGCCCGGCGTTCCTGCACAAAATCTTTCCAAAAGCGCACCCTCACAGTGCGTGTCGCTACTGTAAAGATATAGCTAGCCTTGCTGGATAGATGTATGGATTTTATGAGCGTCCCCTTAGGAACGGGGTGGCGGGTTGTGCCACCAAGCTCTTGCTATTATACTCCCTAATGTCCTACCTAGGTTAAACAATAAAAAAGAAGAAAAAACAGTATTACCTTTCACAACCAAATTTTCGGATTCCCTATTGCGAACTGTGCTATTGCACGTCTCCGTTTTTTGTCGTTTCCCTACTTTTATTCCACCAATCCTCCAATCGCCTAGTACGTATCCCTATTAAGGACATGTTTACGTTTCCACTGCTCTCGCTGAACCCAAGGTCTTCAAGGAGGCCAGTGGTGCCTAAATCGACCGCTGGGCAGACGTCTTCACATTCTAATAAAACATGCTCCATAGTTTGCCTAGCTTTACAGCAGCAAGCACATGCTTCTTCTTCCTTCGTATATCTGGCTTTATAGGTGCGTGTTCTAAGGCATCCCGACCTCGCTTCAAAAAGTAATGAGCTTCCCTTTGAGTTATCATAGATTGTTTCTTCCCTGATTGCTCACATTCTCTGGGGTCGCCCCCTCACGCCGTGGGCCAGGACCATCAAGAAAGAGTGCGACCGAGCTCTACGCCGCTCGGACCTTGAAGTACAGCTCTGGGCTGTCCATCGGGCCCGCAACGCGGTGGAGGGGCATGACCTCTCTTTCCCGAGGTGGGAGCGACCCGCTGCGCACTCATCACGCGCACCGACGGACCTCAAGAAAGTTATTCATCCATCCATCTATCATATTTTAAGTGATGATTTTTTTTATATAAATAATTTATTTATTCTATTTATGGTGCAAACACCACGCGGTGGTTTTAGCAGGGTGATGCGAGTTTACTGAATACAATGGTATCCACAGATAACGCAAAACGTAATAAACACTATTATACGTCTGAATACAAATCATGCAAGCTGAGCAGGCTTTGCTACACCAAAGAAGTAAAACCCTCGTAAGCACAAGTGTTGCTTCTGTGCCCTTGATTCACGTGCATAATGTCACGAAGAAAATGAAATTCAGATTACGCGCACTATAATATTGAAACTGGCTGAGATATAAGATTACATGGAACCGTGTTTACTCTGCAGAAAATATGGCCGGTACAACCAGTATGGGCGAACGTTAAGTTAGCCCCACTACGTCATCTCTTTCGTCTTTTTGGTGTTCGTCGTCTTTATCCATGTAGTGGCACCATAACACAACACTCGGCGGCGAAAGCGCCGACCGGGGGCCTATTAGATGGCAACCGAATGATAGGGTTTGAGACGACCCACGAGGAAGATATCAGTTAGCATGGACTACTTGGAAGCATCGTATGGGATCGTATCGTATGCATCGTATGCATCGTACTTCATAAGTCACATCACTGAGCTGTTGGACAATGCGGTAACGGCCAGAGTACAGAGGGAGCAGTTTTTCGAGAGGCCCACACGCCGTGATGGAGTCGAAAGGAGGACGAGGTCACCGGCAGGGAACTGGACATCACGACGACGGTTGTCATAAAGAGACTTCTGTTTTGCCTGGGACTAACGCTGGGCGACGGTGGGAAATATGGCGTGCCTGGGCGGCTGTAGTTGTAGCGCTGCTAGCGTACTCAGATGGGGACTGGAGAGCAGTTGGCAGGAACGTGTCGAAAGGCAATGTTAAAAGAAATTATGGGGTTTTACGTGCCAAAACCACTTTCTGATTATGAGGCACGCCGTAGTGGAGGACTCCGGAAATTTCGACCACTTGGGCTTCTTTACCGTGCACCTAAATCTAGGTACACGGGTGCTTTCGCATTTCGCCCCCATCGAAATGCGGCCGCCGTGGCCGGGATTCGATCCCGCGACCTCGTGCTCAGCAGCCTAACACCATAGCCACTGAGGTCGAAAGGCAGTGTCGGGTCACGACCAAAGACGACATAGAAAGGGGAGTAGAGAGTGGTATCGTGACTTGACGAGTTGTACACAAACGTCACAAATCAAAGCACGGCGTCCCAGTCACGATGATCTGAGGAGACATACATCCAGAGCATATCTGTAAGTGTTCGTTTTAGGTGTTGAGTGAGGCCGTTTGTTTGAAGGTGGTATGCTGTCGTTATCTTGTGTTTCGTCGCACAAGAGCGAAGATCTTCAATAACCTGAGATAAAAAGTAGCGTCCCCTGTCTTTGAGAAGCTGGCGAGGAGCTCAGTGGTGTAAGATGACGTGTTGGAGCTGGAAGTCTGCGACGTCGGTAGCACAACTAGTCAGGATGGTTCGCGTGACGGCATAGCTGGTTGAATAATCCGTTGCAACGGCGATGCACCTATTGCGAGCTCTGGAGGCTCGGAAAGGGCTCAACAAGTCAAGGCGGAGACAATAAAACGGCTCGGTTGGTATATCGAGTGGCTGGTGGGTTCCAGCCGGAAGAAAAACAGACATGTTACGACGTTGGCATGGTTCGCAAGCAGCGACATAACGTCGCACGGCATGGTAGAGTCCAGGCCAGAAAAATCGTTGCCGGAAAAGGCCGTAGGTCCTGGAAACATCCAGGTGACCAGCGGTGGGGACATCATGGAGTTGTGCGGGTAAAGTTGCCCGGAGATGAGCATGAATGACTATTAGCAGTTCATGTCATTTCGTGCGCATATTTAACCCCTATAAGACGCGTCAAAAACGAGGAACTAGCTAAGCGAGGGGTTTGACGGGTCAGAACGGAGGTGTCTGATTAGGCCGTCTAAAATGTATAACGTGCTTGTTCCTCGCCAATATGGTGGAAGGTGGAGGGCGTGAATATTCCAACAGTTGCATCACTGGAGTCAAGATCGTCGACAGGTGCCGAGACAAACAATCGGCATCGTGGTGTAGCCTACCGGACTTGTACGCCGCTCTGTAGGTGACATATTGTGCCTAGCCGTAGGGCGAGTGCCTAGCCACCTGGGCGACCCATTGGATCCCTGAGTGTCGAGAGCCAACAGAGAGCGCGATGGTCCGTGGTAACAGTGAAAGTTCGACCGTATAAGTACGGCCGGAATTTGCTCACTGCCCATGTGAGTACGAGGCACTCGCGCTCTGTAATGGAGTAATTTCATTCAGCGAGTGAAAACAGGCGACTTGCTTACGCAATAACTTTGTCACGGCCACGTTGACAGTGAGCTGAAACCGTGCCAATTCCATAACCACTGGTACCTGTACGGACCTCTGTTGGGGCAGACGGGTTGTAGTGAGAAAGGATTGGCGGAATAGTGAGCACGGTGACAAGGAATTGGAAGGCAGCAGCTTTGTTAGGAGCCCATGAAAAGGGGGCGCCTTTCTTCAGAAGTTCTGTCAGTGGCCGAGCCATGTGCGTAAAATTTCTCACAAATGGACGCAAATAGGAGCCCACAATGCTGCAGACGTCTTTGGAACAGGTAGGTACAGGAAAATTTGCAACAGCACGAACATTGGCGGGATCGGGGCGGACGCCAGATCAGTCGCGAACATGACCGAAGATAGTAATTTTGCGACTACCAAATTGGCACTTTAGATTATTTAATTGTAGCCCGGCCGCACGGAAGACGGAAAGAATGGACAAAAGTCATTCAAGGTGTATCGCGAAGGTCGGCGAGAACACGATGACGTCGTCGAGGTAACAAAGAGATATAGACCACTTAAAGCTGTGCAAGAGCCTGTGCATCATACGCTGGAAGGTGGCTGAAGCGTTTCACAATCTGAATGGCATGGCACGAAACTGATAAGGGCCATTTGGCGTAAAAAATGCGGTCTTCTAACTGTCCATGTCATCGACGAAAATTTTCGAGTAACCGGAGCGCAGGTGTATCGATGAAAAATACGTCGCATCGTGTACGCATTCCAATGCGTCGTCTTTGCGTGACAATTGGTAGACATCCTGCTTTGTTATTCTTTAGATGGCGGTAATCTATGCAGAATCGCCATGTGCTGTCCTTTTTAGAGCGCAGCTCTTTGGCGTCCGTTCCTGGGTTTCGCGTCGTCGTCGGCGTCGTCGTCGGCGTCGGCCTCGTAACCAGCTCCGCCCCCCTTTCATCCCCCCAGCGCTAGCAGCGACCGACTGATACCGCTGGATGCCGCTGACGCCGCTAGAGAGTCAAGATAACGTGACTGCATAGAACACCGTCGCCGCCATGCAGAAAGAGTATCAGTCAAAGGCATCAGTCAGTCGCTGCTATCTCTTCCCTCCTCCCTTTATCGTGTTGTCCGCTTGCTGCGCGCGCTTCTGCCCCCATCGTTTGCCGCTGGGTGTACACGCCGCCCCCCTCCGCTTCCGCTTACTGCTGGTTGCTCTCGACGGCGGCGATGAGCCTCCGCTTCGGCGGCGCGAACTGCAGGGTCTTCTCGGCGGCGGCGATGAGCTTCTGCTTCAGCCTCGCTTACTGCTGGTTGCTCTCGACGGCGGCAATGAGCCTCCGCTTCGGCGGCGTGAACGGCAGGGTCTTCTCGGCGGCGGCGCTTAGCCTCTGCTTCCCCCACGGCTGTGACAACCTCGCGAGGCACTTGTATAGATCTCGTCTTTGAGAATCAAGCATTGGTGTACCAAGTCGAACATATATCAGTCTATTTCTTCGACCACAAAGCTTCCTTCATGACTGTCAAGAACTGTTAGTGGAGTCTTTGTTAAAGGAATACGTGTGAAAAATAAAAAAAAAATTCTGTGATAGCGCATACATGTGTTGCTCGATTTCTTTGCCTCAATCTATCCAAAAGGTGAAACAGCTTATTTGCTGCGCTCAAATTTCGCATTAGGAAGTAACGTAATCGTCGGTAATTTTTTACAAAGACGACAGGAGAAGCTCACGGGCTCAACGATGGTTCACTAATGCCCTTGGTAACAATCCTATCAACCTCGTGTTGTGTTACTCGACGATCGGCGTGTGACACGCGATAGGGCCGTCTGTATATAGGTGATATGTATGTATGCGATGCTGAACTAGGGAAGTATGTCCCATAGGCCGACAGTCATGGTCAACAATGTCGGAACAAGATGTGAGCAGATGACGAAGATCGTCAGTTGAGTTCAATAGATGACACTAAGGCAAGCATTCCTGAAAGTTTGTGCATGGTACGAGTAATGTCAAATGCCCATGACTCTAACTAACAAACATTGGGAACCACACGTACCCTGTTACCTCCTTTCTTCTGCGAATAATGTATCCCTTTCTTTAAGAAGAGCTTACACGTATTTATATGCTTTGCTTAGTAATAACTTTCATTGGACAAATTTCAATCTCGAAAGCATGAATGCATACCATAAAATATGTTTCTTTGAAGTATCCCTGAAGCTTCCTAAACCTGAAGTCCATCTATTAAGCTACAAGTCAATGGGACTACCAAAACTTGATTTTTCTGCAAAAATTCCGCTCCCATATAAATGACAAGTATTCATTAGGCTGAAATCGTCCTGCAAAAAACGCTTCTTGCTTTGTTTTTGCAGTTTCGGTCGCACATTGATAAATTAATTGTTTTTGAAAGGCAATCTACCAAGCATAAGCCAGAAAACCGCTGGTCCCCTCTAAAGTTTCCCTATAGATTAATCAAAGGGCATTAAAATATCACACCGACAAAAATTATACATTATTGAGCTAGACATGTCACGAGGCTGGGCCATGATTTACCAATACCACCAACTCATATATTTATTTCCGTGTTTATTTATTTCATTACCCTCCGCGTCTTTGGACATTACAGAGGGGACTCGGTACATTGATACAGTCGCAAACAAAAAGACCGTGGTGAATTTGTATCAAACTTAAAAGAAGAAAGGTTAATATCCGTAAAATAAAGGAAGTTAACAATGAATAGCATTCAGTAGAAGGAGCTATAGAGTACGGTGACCATAGAAAACCTAACGAGATTTTATTAAGAAAGAAAGAAAACGAGAGAAATGACGGCTCAAGCCATGAGCCGAGAAATTTTCGAAGGTATTGAGATGGCAACATGGAGTCCATGAGAACAAATTACATTAGTGTTAAACGAGCGGTATGGCCGTAGAAGAAACGCTAACCTCAATAAATCTCACTGGGCGTCGTTGCGGAAGTATAAAGAACAGCGGCATGACCGTGGGCGGTGGAGGTGCCGCAGAATATATTCTAAGGTTTCGGACTTTAGCACGTGTCGGCTGCGTTGTAAAAAACGAAAAAAAAAATTAGGAATGAAGAAAAACGGTAGACGAACCGCGCCATCACATAAGGAAAAGTCGAAATGGAGGAATGTGAGAGATTAGCAATTGAGGTAAGCCGGTGGCACTGGGTGTTTTCGTAGCATAATTACTTGTATAAAAATTTTAGAAGTTGGGTTGCAGCGTATCGGTATTCAATGTAGCCATGTATGAAATTCTTTCGCATCCGGTGTAGGCAAATAACCTTGTTTGGGAAGCAGGGCGCCGTTTATTTCCTTTCACGCCGTGAGCGGCATTTGTTTGTTGTATATAATATATGAAGAGGACCTCTCAGTCTTAAAATAAGTTGTTGTCCACTCTCGTTTATGTATTGCTTGCTAAACATGGCGCACTTTAGGCATTTGTCTGTGTTGCTTAACGTGCCGGCATATCTGGAAGCTAGCTTGAGAAGTTAAGCTGCTGATATAATTTTTACTTTAGTAATAGTTTCTATATGCTTCCGTCAGAGCGCGTGGAGCACCCACAGAGTCAGGATGTTAGCTTCCTCTGTATCCTTAGTTCGGCATGTACAAAAAGTCACTGAAGGTAGTGTTGGCTTTCTGCGCTACTCTTATTAAGTTTATTTTTGCTGGTGAGAATTTGGGTGTATTTATTGCGAATGTGTACGGTTCGGAGGGCCTTTAAAAATTTAGTAGTAAGAGGCTCTATTCTTGTAATCTTATGGCGTGGCTTGATGATCTGGGCTAGCTCAAGCTTGTTTGCATCGGTATAGGCCTGTTGAAGGCCAGTGATCAGGTGGGGCCTGTTTAAGAGGGTTCCTTTGTTTAAGAGTGACCATCTATGTAATAGTATAGTCTACGACTTGTTGGTTCAATAATTAGTGCTTGAACAGTATTTTTCTGTTGGGACTATCCTTTTTTGTGAATTTAGTGTTCCATAGTGTTCTTGATCGAAAATATTCTAACTTATTATCTAAAAATGTTTTGTGTACATCAATTAGCACGGGACCAACTACGTTTATTGCAGAATTTCATTGGACGCACCGCAATTAGCAGAGGAGTGCTAATCATGTTCCCAAAAAACATTCACGAAGCCGCATCTGAAAGGAAGTGGCCGAGTGAAAGCGTAACGTTGGGACAGAGTAAACCTCTTTCCTCACGTGAGCATATAATATTTTACTCAGCATTCTAATGTGGATTACTGTGGTGGTTGTGACTGTTGTTCAGCCACACACACAAAAAAGCCAGGAATCTCTTCCTTCACTTAGCTCGGACCACATCCAAGAAAAGATGTATGGTTCCATTGTGCGATAACTTGTTCTCCATACAGTGGTTTTCATTCGACAAAAATTAAACAAACCACAAAAGTCAAAAACCTTGACTATGTTGCTTCCGAGTGTTGCCAAACACCAGCGTTGTTCATAATTTATGGAAGCTTAAGATTGTAGTGTAAGAGCACTGTGCCATGCATGATTTACAAGGACTCATAGGGGTCGCTGCTTAGAGGAAATGTACCACAATGTCTTTTGTTATCGCTTTCGTAAGGGACTGTATCGGTCATATGTGGCTTTGCTGTTTTCAAGAACTTTTATAGTGTGGGAGTATTTTATTTTATGTTGCATGAAAACGCACATGCATATTATTTTAAATCTTGACATACCGTCCAGACTGGCATCAAAATAAGGCAGCTCATTGCTCAAAACATCAATGAACACAAGCGGTTTCTTCGATAATTAGACTTTGGAAAATTGTGAAAAAAGGGGTTTGCATGAAATCTTCAACTGGGCATAATATATATTGATTCTTGAACAACTGAAGAAATACCCGTAATTAGAATTTCACACCACAAGATGTGTGCTTCTTACACAATCATTAATTCATTAATTCAATCATTCAGTCAGTTCAATCATTATTACACATAGCTGGTCATTACTGATGATTTTTAGTTATTTCTAATGAATTCTAGTAGCTACACGTTGTCGTTAGATATACTGATCATTTCGTAGCCATTACTACTCATTACAAGTTATTTGAGTAATTAGTAGTATTTACTACTCACTTCTAAGGATCCTTGGTCATTTGCAATCAGTTGTGGTCATTACAAGCCGTCGTTAGACATGTTGATCGTATCCTAGCCATATTTAGTCGAGATGGCTCTTTGACAACTTGTCGGGATGGCTCGTTTGACGATGTAGCGGGCTGAATAATCCGTTGCGACGGCGATGTACTTATTGCCAGCTCTGGAGGTAGGGAATGGGCCCAGCAGGTCGAGGCCATCAATATAAACGGTTCGTGTCAAGTGGCTTGAGGGTTCCAGCCGGAAGCAAAGCAGGCTTCTTAAGATGTTGGCATGGTTCGCAAGCATTGACGTAACGCGGAAGGCACGGTGGAGCCCAAGCTAGAAAAATCGTCGCCGGACACGGTCGTAGGTCCTGGAAACACTCGGGCGACTAGCGGTGGGACATCATGTAGTTGCGTGAGTACAGTTGCCGGGAGATGAGAAGGAATGACTATTGGCAGTTCATGTCCTTTTGTGCGCAAAATTTGGATGATGTAAGATGACGACTAAAACAAGGAACGAGCTAAGCGAGAGTCTGACGGGTCAGAACAAAGGCGGCTGATTAAGGTCCCGCAGGGATGTATCACGTGCTTGCTCCTCGGCGGTGTGGTGTAAGCCGGAGAGCATGAATATTCTAACAGTTGCATCACAGGAATCAGGAGCGTCGACGGGGTGCCGAGACAAGAAAAAGACATCCTGGTGTAGCCTACCGGACTTGTACTCCACTGTGTATGTGAATTCTTGAAGACGTAGTGCCCACCGATCTACACGATCCGTTGGATCCTTAAGTGTCGACAGCGAATAGAAAGCGTGATGGCCCGTGGTAACACCAAAAGTACACCTAATAAGTGCGGCCAGAATTTTTTCACTGGCCATACTAGTGCGAGGCACTCGCGCTCTGTAATGGAGTAATTGTGTTCAGCTAGTGAAAGCAGGAGCCTTCCACACGCAATAACTTTGTCATGCCCACGTTGACAATGAGCTAAAACAGCGCCAAATCCATAGCCACTTGCACGTTTAGGGGCGTCTGTTGGGGCAGATGGGTCAAAGTGCGCAAGAATTGCTGCAGTAGTGAGCAGGGTGATCAGGCGTTGGAAGGCAGCAGCTTCGTCAGGACCCCTTGAAAAGGGGGCGCCTTTCTCAGAAGTTCAGAAGTGAACTCAGAAGTGAGATGCAGAGGGCGCTAGAAAGAAGTAATATCGGGTTTGATCTCTGACACAAACAGGCGGGTACAGTAGTAGAGCAGCAACTCCCAGGTTTATTTTATGCGGACGACATTGGGTCGCTAGCTAACAAGCAAAGTGATTTGCAACGTCTGGCTAATATCTGTGGACAGGAAGGCAGCAATTTTGGTTTGAAATTTAGTGTTAGAAAATCAGGTGTTATGGTATTCAATGAAAACAGTGAACAGACAGTGGAGATACAGGGCGAAGAAATACCTCGGGTAACAGAATATAAATAGCTTGGTATATGGATAAACGAAGGCAATAGATATATGGAAACACAGGAAAAAAACCATACCAGTAAAGAGGAAGAGAAATGCAGCCATAATGAAGCACAGAGCACTATCGGGATACAATAGGTACGAGGTCCTCCGAGGTATGTGGAAAGATGTAATGGTTCCAGGACATACTTTTCGTAATGCGGTTCTTTGCTTTAAATCAGGGGTACAATCAGTTCTCGACGCGAACCAAAGGTCAGTGGGTCGCCTCGTATTGAGCGCACACGGGAAGACTACAAATGAAGCTGTGCAGGGTTATATGGGCTGGACTAGTTTTCAAGTGAGGGAAGGTCGCAGTAAAATTGAGCATTAAGAACGGCTGAGTAATATGGAAGAAAGTAATTGGGTTGGGAGAGTGTTCCCAGGTATCTGTACAGGAAAAACATTGATTCACAGTGGAGGCAAAGAACTAGGAAACTTACTAGCAAGTATGCGGCCTGTAGGGTGGGCAACACAGCAACAAAGAAGGTCAAGCGGAAAGTGAGAGAGGCTGAAATAATCTCATGGGTGGTGGCAATGGAAAAGAAACCTGTCATGAGTAACTACTTAGGAGGGAAAAACGAAATCAGGAAAGAAATAATTTATGATATCTCAAAGACAAGCTCATTACTTTTTTAGCGAGATCGGTATGCCTTATAACACGCACCTATAAAGCCAGATATAAGAAGGAAGAAGAAGCATTTTCTTGCTGCGGTAAAGCTAGGGAGACGAGCATGTTTTATTAGAATGTGGAGACGCCCACCCAGCGGTCGATTTAGGCACCACTAGCCTCCTCGAAGCCCTTGGGTTCAGCGGGGGCAGTGGTAAATCAAACATGTCCGCAATAGGCATTAGTAAGAGGCGATTGGAGGATTGGTGGAAGAAAAGTAGAGAAACGACAAAAGACGGAGACATACAAAAGCACAGTTCGCACTAGGGCATCAGAAAATTTGGGTGTGGTAGTTCATAGGGTTTTCTTTTCTTTTTTTGTTGTTTAACCGAGGTAGGACATTAGGCAGTATAATATCAAGAGCTTGGTGGCGCGACCCACCGCCCAGTTCCAAAGGGGACGCTCATAACATCCATCCATCCAGTCAGAGGCCGAGCAACGTACGCAGAATTTCAGACAAATCAATGGGAATAAGAGCTTAAGCCTACAAAGCTGAGGATGTTTTTGGCACAGTTCGGCACACGAAAATCTGTAACAGCGTGAACTTTTCCGGGATCGGGGCGGATGCCCGATAAGGTCGACGGGATGACCTAGAGTAGCAATATGGCGGCCACGAATGTGGCACTTCGAAGAATTTAATTGTAGGTCACTAGCCGGGAAAACGGTAAGAATACATGAAAGGCTTTCCAGGTGTGTCGCAAAGGTAGGCGAGAACGCTATTACGTCGCCGAGGTAACAAAGGCATATAGCCCACTTAAACCTGTGGAAGAGCGTGTGCATCATACGCTGGAAGGTGGCTTGAATGTTGCGCAAGCAGAGTGGCATGACTCGAAACTGATAATGGACATCTGGCGTAATAAATGCAATCTTCTGACAGTCCATGTCATCGACGGCAATCTGCCAGTAACCGAAGCGCAGGTCTACTTATTTAAAATACGTCACCCCCTGTAGGCAATCCAATGCATCGTCTATGCGTGACAGTCGGTAGGCATCCTTCTTTGTTATTTTGTTTGGATGGTGGTAATATACGCAGAATCGCGCGGCGTTTTCCTTCTTTCTTAACAAGACGGTAGGAGAAGGCCATGGGCTCGACGATGCTTCAATAATGCCCTTGGTAAGCATCTTATTAACCTTCTGTTGCAAGTTGTGCGCTGGAGGAGACCTTGCGCAATGAGAAGTGCAGGCGGCGTAAGAGCAGGAGGAAGATGGAAGAGGAGAGATGGAAGAAAGGTCGTACCCGTGAGACGGTGACAGTGTGGCGAGAGAGATCCCTTTTGGCAGTGCCGGTGTGCAGAAGCCGAAATTCAGGAGTGGAAAGTGTGTTTTGTTAGCCGATACGATCACTACGGTGTGAGGAAAGTATACGCCGTGCGAAAGTGAGGCACAGACACAGGGAGTGACGACATATTCAGTGTCCGGTACACAGGGGTTGGGCACAGCAGTAATACAGGTCAGTGCCTGCGGAAAGTCGTGCCTGCGAACAAAGTCGGCACAACAGAGCTGAATCACTATGGTGTCGGTAACGTCGGTAACATCAGGGAACTCAAGTTTGACTACTTCAGCCGATCAATTATTACTTCAGCCGAGCAGTCAATTATTTCTGGGTACACCGATAAAAATTCAAGGCCAAACATCACGTCGCGAGGGCAATGGTCAAGAACTTGAAGCAATACAGATGTGTGGCGACCAGAGATCCTTACACGAGCGGCACACATTTCCAGCACCGCGATATTTCCCCCATAAGCGACTCCTACGTCGCGGGACTCGGCAGGAATGAGCACTTTCTTGAGCCGCTTCCGGAGGTCAACGCTCATGACCGAGATGTGTGGGCTGGTGTCGATCAGGACAGTGACGGGTAAGGCGTCAGCTTCCACGGCGATTCGGCTCAGATCTGTCGGCAAGGTGAGGAGAGGATTTGCAGGTGAAGAGTCCAATGCAGCGTCACCTCCGCGAGCCGCATTCACCAGTTTTACGGTGATGAGCGTACAAAAAGGTGGGGCGATCAAAAACGATGAGGCCGGGGTGGCCGGGACCTACGATCGTGTGGCGGCGGCGAGCAGCTCGAGCATCTGAGGGACGCAGAAGGGCCGCGGTCATGGTTGCCGGGTCATTTGGAGCATGAAATGGCTGGAGCTGGTTGTCATTGTGGCGGTATCAGAACGTCGGCCATGGAAACGAGAGCTGACAATAACGGAAATAGCGAGAAATGTGCCCCACGTCGCTACAATGGAAGCATAAGGGCTGGCCCTGCAGTCGACTAGCCTCATGGTTAGCTCGGGTAGTAGAGCAACCGTCTTGGAAGGGCGTTGGTCCCGGATCTAACTGCCGGACCTGGACGGATTTTTCTTCAACTGTGAGGCTTTCTTTCTCAGAATCCCTAACGGGTTTCTTTTCTAGCTTTGTGTTAGAATTCTGGTGGATGCGTATTTTCCCCTTTGATGTGCTTTCCTCCTTCCAGCGGGCTTGCGCAGAAGTGATTTTTCCAGTCTATTGTTTTTCCAGCCAGTTGTATGTAACATTTGCCTAAAGATCGATCGATTAACTAAACCTTCAGTGAGATCATTGTTGCGAACTACCAAGTAGAAGTCCCGATGCACCACACGACGTTGTGCGGCAATGAACGAGACTCAGCTGTTGAAATCTTCGATAATGTAGATTGTGCGAAGTCATATTCCGAGGCACTACGATTACCAGTAATTAAATCTCGTGCTTGCCAGACTAATGGACACTCCTAATAGCGGTGCGCCAGCTTCTCGTTGCAGTTACCTACTTCATTGTTGGAGTACTTCATTCGAGCTTCATCTGTACACAAGCTTTCGGCATCTTCGATACCGACGAATCGGCTTTGAATTAGAGGAAATTATTTCTTACTCGGTGGCGCTCCATCTTCAGTTTTGGCACGGACGACGAGAACCAGCTGTCAACCTGCCTTTAAGCTTGCCTTGGACAGCAGTATGAGAATATTCGCTGTGGCACACATTCACCCTTGGCGCCTGGGCCTCTTGTCTGCCTTTTCTTTGTTCATTGACCAGCGGTTCACACAGACTTTACAGATCAGGAATGTCGGTGGTGGTGGTATTCCATCAGGCAACACAACCATTTGAAGATCAGGCCAGCTCACCGACATCTTCAAGAGGATTCGACTTCTCACCAATGGTTGTAGGTTCGGCTTTTTGGGTAAGACAATGGTTGTGCTTCTTTATGGTAATTGGAATCTAACTTCGAGATATGGCGGCTTCACTTATATCTCCAAGTGGTTTCGACTGCAACCAAAAGTCATGGGTTCGACATTCTGTGAATTTAGGGGCCACAGCGCTGGTCAGCGTAATGCCAGACATCGGACTGTCCGTCCCCTAAACCGTAAAAGGCGTTCCCCTTAAAAGTGACGACCGCTTTTTATGCGTGTGAATGAGACCAAAAAGATTATTAAGAACTTCGTCACCCAAGCTTCTGTATCCAGAATGATCTCAAATAATGCTTTGCACAGGACAGCGTGGCACGGTTATTACAGAAACATTTTGTAACGATGCGATTGATTGCTGCATAGATGCAAGGATGGATGATTTCTAGCACATTATAAGTACCCCTTTTCAGATTGCGAAGATTCAGATGAGGATGTAGTTGGAGCAGGCAGAACCAGGCCGCCACCTCCCCAGCCTCCCTCCGTTCCCGAAAATTCCTGCCTATGCCACCATTTGCTGATGTCACACAGCTGAATATTTTGTTTTGCTTTTAGGACGCACCTCTTTGGCACCAGATTCAGGGGCGCAGCCGGTCATTCCTCGGCGTAACTGAACGAAGGAGCACCGCGGAGGCTGTCAGAGTGAATGCGGAGCGCAACGGGGAATAAAAGACGGTGCAGTGGATGCAGTGGAATGACGAGGCGCAAAGCACAGGAAGAGGGCATTGCCAAAGCGTGAGCAGGAAAACGTAGTGCTACATAAGACACGTTCTGCGGCGACATTGGCTTCGAGATATTGGCAACGCAGCGTGCGTCGTCTGTTCACCGATGCCGCCACCGATACCTCATATGGAAAGAAAGCGGTGCATGAGCGTATGTCTGTCGGTGGTGGTGGCTGTGATGCGCGCCCACACCTCACATACGCGCTGCCACTCGCAATCTCCTGAATAGGGAGGTAGTCGCGTAACTTTTCAGTCTATTTTCAACGTCATGCAGGAGACAGGTTTTCCGCGCCAGCCAATATATGTTAAAATGAACGCACGTATGGAGCACCGCTCAAATTTTGCATTAGAGAATATTGTAATCATCGCTGAATTTTTTGTGTGCCCGTTATGTTAGCGAACCGTGAAATCTGACAGGAATTTATTACCGTAAATATTAATCTTTTCATTCGGAATGTTCCCTGTATGAAAACCACATATACCCCAGCCATATATAGTTAACATTCCTTGCAAAGTCATCACGTATTCAATTTTCTTTCAATGTACTTTCGCATATTCCATAGCCATGTAACATATTGTGTTGTTTCCATCTTGGGGTCACAGGAACGTTTCACATGTAGAACCTATTGCACTTGTTGAGAAAAGACATTACGATTCGTCAATTTTTCTGATTACAATGCTAAATGAATGTCGCTGCTTAAAAGTTTGATTATACTGCCTTTTATTTGTTACTGGAATTTTAAGACAAGAAGTACTCATATTAGCATGACCACTAACTTCCCTTCGAGTTCATCAAGTCTTATGCTCCAGAATCAATACACGCTTCATACTTAATCATTTCAGATGCTGTCTACACAATAGTGCATCATAAGATAGTACATCAGCAGCAAATACACTGATGAAAGTAATGATATTTAATATGAGTTGCAGTTATCTTGAAAAATGTATTATTGAAACTGCGCTGCAATTTTGAATAACGCGCCGAATGTTTTAGCAAAATAAGTGAGAAGCTTCACGGATGGGTGTTCTTACTCGGTGTCAGTCTTGTAGATGCAGCGGGTTCACTTCTTTCAGTGTTTTTGACAATGTCATGGACACGGCATAAGTTTCAGGTGCTTGGATAAGTACTTTTCCAGCTTTAGAAGTTTCTGTTCTTATATTCGTTAATATTGTATTTAGTTTTAGCAAGGAGTCCACATTTTGTAAACTTCACTAAACTGAATAAACAATTGAATACTTGTAATGTTTTCGGCAGCCGCACCTATTATTTCTCTGAAGATGCAAGAAATGTGGCGAAAGCAAGTTTTTTAATCAACGGGATAAAGCGGCGTCGGAAAGGATGAAGGGAAATTTCTTCCTGCCAAAAATTCATCATGTCTATGGAAGGAGGACATTAAACAGCACCGGAGCACTCCTATCCAACGACTTACCATCAGAAGTAAAACAAGCCAATTTTTTCATCATCATTGATATGTGATTATCCCTCACTACTAATATATGAAGAGCGCATTCGTTTCGCTCGTGTGCTTATATACTCCCGTGTATAGCTACTAAGTACAAATTCGTTTTCGTAGGTTTCTTGAAGCTATGGCAAGTTGCCTGCCTTTTGTTTATATATACATATTTACATACATATCATTTTATTTATATTGTGCCGTATTGCCGTTGTAATAGCAAATAGCAACTTGCCTGGATCCCAATAGCCTTGAGCTAGGGATACAGATGTCTGATACAATGTTTTCTTCGTACTTTTTCTACTTTGAATCGACTTGGAACTTGAAATTTGAAACATGAACCTCAAGCGGGTTTCTCAGAAAGAAAGCTTCACAGTTGAAGAAACATTCAAGTGCTGGTGTTGCCTCCGGCAACACCACCACGACCAAATTTGTGATCTGTCAAATCTGTGTGAACGGCTGGTGAATGAACAAAGAGACGGCAGAGAACAGGCCTAGGCGCCAAAGCATGAACGTTTTCCATGGCACAGTCTCTAATAATACTGTTTCATGTAAGTTGAAAGGCAGCTTGACAGAAGGTTCTTGTCACTGTTGACAAAAATTGGAGATGCAGTACGGCCGAGCGGCACAGAGATTGCTGAAATCAGATTTTTTGATGTCGAAGATGCATAAACCTTGTGTCCAGATGGACTTCCTTTATAGATTTCCAACGGGGATACAGATACCTAAACCACCAGCTTGAGGATTGCTATGCAGAGACTATATTAATCTGGCAAGCACGACATTCAATTGTCGGGTAATATCATAGCAAACTCAAAATTAGGAAAGCTTTCAAATGCTGAGTCTCGATCACTGCCACACAAACTCATGTTCTGCATCAGGTTTCCTACATGGAAGTTCACAAAATTGTTGTCACTGACGGTGTTGTCAATGCATCTTTAGGCAAACTTTGTTACTTAAAACTTAATGTACACTCAGAAGTTGTCAGACTGTGGTTGGAGTTTCTACCTGGCACCCATCTGTTGGGAAGAAGTTAGGAACGTTAGTATTGAGTCAATGAAAGGGTATCACCTGCGAATTCGATTCAGTTGACATCGTGAAGGAGACATCAACTTAAGGAGAAGGATACTTCTCACATGCATCTCAAACGAAATCAATTCCCAGCAGTACAAACAGGTGCCCCAACATCCAGTCATGATGACCAGGAAGTCGAAAGCTTCTATGAAGACGTGGAATCGGCGATGGGTAAAGTCTAAACAAAATACACTATACTGATGGGCGACTTCAGTGACAGGGAGGCAAGAAGCAGGCTGGAGACAAGTCAGTGGGGGAATATGGCATAGCGTCTAGGAATAGCAGGCGAGAGTTATTAGTAGAGTGTGCAGAACAGAATGATATGAGGATAACGAATACCTTCTTCCGCAAGCGGGATAGACGAAAGTGGACGTGGAGGAGCCCGAATGGCGAGACTAGAAATGAAATAGACTTTATACCCTGCGCTAACCCTGGCATCATACCCGATGTCAAAATCAAACACGGCAATCAATATGTAACACTAGGCAAATGGCAAATCGAGATGGCAATCAAAATGTAACACTAGGCAGCGGCTTGATCACTTGCCATTGCGCGAGTGTTTTGTTGGTTGAAGGCGCCAACTAAACACGCTCGCTTAGTGAACCCGAATGGTATAGAGACCTACGAACATGCTGCTGATCGCGCGGCCAAGCTAGCGCGCGATGGACTTGGATCCAACTCCTACGACGTGAAATAGAGCGCGTTTTCTTCATGCGCCAGCCACACTTAACCCCATAGCGTTCACTATTGTCAATGAAGGGTTAATGCATTGAGCGTTAATTGCGCGCTCATTTGAGCAAACTATACCCGCGCATTCAGCTTGATCATGAAAATGCGCTCCACTTCTCAGAGCGGGGACAGAACGCATCGAGGCTCTGCTTGATGATCGTAGACGACCAGATACACAAAACTCGCTTCACTCGGAGAATACATTAAAAGAACATTGCGGCTGCACAACGGCGGGAGCAAAGCGCACGAAGCGGCTAGCCGAATATGCTAGCTGCTTGCCTACTACATGTGAGGCACCAGTACGCTGATAGACGGGAAAGCTATATAACCCGGCGGCTGGTTATTTCAAGCCTATATAGTACGCCACTTCGAGCCAGTGATAAAGGTAGCGATTTTTTTCTTTTTGACTTGCTCTACCAAGAACACCGATGTGTGCAACGTTTTGTAATTTGCACTTTAACGTTTAAGAAGGAACATTTTTGGTGGCAGTACCGGGTCTCTTAATTATCGGAAACTGCGCGTTCCACGCAATCAAAGTCTTTGTTGTAGCTGCCCTTTAATACCGCACAAGTCTGTTAACTTTCGACCCATATATTTGGTGTTCTGTGTCGGCCAGCTCCTTGAGTGGAATCATTCAGCGAACATTTGCTTAAAATAACCTAAAACTTCATCAGCGCTCTCCAGAATACTTGGCAATGACGAACACATGCAGACCCTTTATGCACCTCTGAAAATGGAAAGATAACCTATTGGTGATTCTAGAACAGCCAAACTAAAAGCCATGCATTCCAATAGCCTGCAGAGGGCATGCATCCATGTACCACAATAGGGCATTAGATGAACTGCAACGTAGACATTGTTAGATATCGCTCTATGACCATATGAACAGCTTCCTTCGTGTCGGCATTTTTACATAAAGATTGGAGGGAATGTTTTTTTATTCTCATCAATATCACAGGAAGGGCAGTCACAATGTTAGTGTGGATACTCTTATAAGTGTTGGGTTTGCCCCCAATGCAAATCGAGCGCCTGCGGTGTATATCGGACATCGAGTACGAGGTTTATGCAGATGACGTTATAACATTAGACTCTAGACCGTCAAACCTCGAACATGTGCCAGATGTGATTATTTTGCTGAGAAGACCATTTGATTAAATTTGATTCTCGCAGGAACCCACCCAAAGTAGGCGCCTGCAGGAATTACTGCCATTAGGCAGGGTTTGTACATTCTACAACCAATGCAAATGATTATAAAATTCCCATCAACATTAGGGATCACCAATTTCCGCCTTCTGATGCGGCACAGCCCCGTAGTGTCCTGTAAGCTAACTCAAGCAGCCGGGCATGCTGCACTTATGGAACACAATAATTAAGCCACTGTACATCTTCATTCAGGGCATAGCTATCTGACAAATTCGGAACTCTACACGTCTAGGCCATATACTGCAGATACAAAAGGAAGCCCTATGGAACAATTTCAGCAGCGGTGTCACGCGTTTCGGTAAAATTTCGTACCGATGGTTGAGTGGCCCTGACGAAACTTTATGCCAAAATAAAACTTGACCTTACATATTTTTTTCATGTGGGCATCTGAGATCAGCGTAACAACACCTAAATTCTTGTCCTAGAAGCTGTTCAAGAAGGGCCGGCAGAATTTATATTAGGTAGTTTTTTTTTGCACAGCTATCTTTAGTCACATGAAATCAAATCTTGACCCTGCTAAACTTTTAGTGTGCCGCAACATGGGGCATCACAGTGTTTTCTTTATTAAAATTGGATATTCTCTTTATTCCAAGCTTGCGTAACTGTTTTCACGCTTTACGAAAATTTTTCGCCATTCTCAATAGGTTAACAGTTCATGCGCCCACGAGCCACGGCGATTTGTAATTTCATTTTGCCGTCCCAGAAACAAGCACACACTACAAGCTCCTTCCAGCTTTCGTTATCTCCATAACCGACACCAGGCCTTCGACATCACTGTTTATATTTATATTAATATAATTCCACCTCCTGCTCGAAGCAATCCTGCAGCCCTGTGAGTAAATTAATAAAATAAATTGTATTGGCTGCGGTCTAAATTTCCTTTCTTTTCGTCACTTTATGCGCATGTAATACAGACACAGAATTATAGCTTGTGCTGCGTTTCTATATCATAAAGAGATACATATTAAAATATTTTAATTCATTAATTATTTTAATTCATTAGGAATACAGACGTAACAAATATTTTCATGCATTTCAAGACACGATAATTTGACAAAATCTAAATAAATGTAGACAACCTGATTCGATGCAGGATTTACTTCATGTAATCTTTAAATAAAGTTTTTAGTAAGACGAAGAATAAGTTGTAAGTTCTTGTTCTTCAATATCGATTACAATTAAAGTCAGTACACACAGGCCTCACTCGGCTTCCAAACCACCGCCTGAGCCTTCTATTTTCGAAACCAACCTCAGTAAACATCAAGCCTGCGGTAATTATGGTATTAAATAAACATAAAATACTATTCGAAAAAGCGATTACAAATGCGGTAAATCTTGAGCTTTTTTATAGTTGAACTGCAGTATGGTACTGGGACAGAAGGGTCACGAATATTTTTTTTTTTCCTTCAGATAAAATTGTAGTGCGGAAATGTAAATACGGTTATGTCTTCTAGTGTAAAATGGTCCATGAGTGTTATGTCCAGTTGAAGATTCTACGCAAACCTCTTTTTCAACAATATTTAAAATTCGCTTGGGCGAAGAAAGTGCTTGTGTCCATTGTCTTGTTTCTTCAAAGAGCTTGCTTATTGTTATGCGAGTGTGGATGGCATGTCCCCAAGTAAAATAATATGCACGTGGTTATGAATTCTTCAAAGGAAAATGTGCTGTACTTCGTAATACATTTCCGCTTAGCGGCTGCCTTCATGAGGCCTTGTAAGGCGTTTATAGCACAATGCTGCGGCGCGACTATCTTCTTCCGCATTCATTTGTGAAAAACGCGTGTGTTTGGCAATTCTTTGACGCTTAATATGCAAGTTTTTTTTATTTGCATGTTTTTTAACTTTCTTTAGAATAAATGCCACTGCATGGAGAACAAGTTTCCGCAAAATTGAACCATGCGTCTTTTCTTAGAAAAGGAGAGAGCTATGTCCTGAAAAGAGTTCCTGTTCCTTTATGTGTGGTTCAAAAACTGTTTCAGCCGACTCATGTAACGCTCAAAAAATGCTCAGTAGAATTTTATATGCATACGTCAAGAACGAAGCGTTGATCTCCTGCAACGTTACGCTACTACAGTGCCATTTCGTTTCAGATATGGCTTCATGAATGTTCCCTCTGATCATAATTTGTACTCCTCTACTAATCACGGTGCGTGCCGCAAAATTTGACAATAAAGATAGTGTCTCACGCCCTAATCGATGACTGGCGACAAGCCCATAGACATTTTAAGATAACACGCTGCAAGATTAGGCGACCATGAACACTATGGAACAATAGGTTCATAAAAAAGCACAGTACTCAAAGAAAAATATTTTGAGTTCTAGTTATTGACGCAGCAACTCGTGGACTACAATATTACATGGACAGTCACGATCATCTCAAAACAACCCCATTAACTCGGCACTACTCAAACACTGCCATTCCAAAATCCTACACGATTCAAGAAAGTTAAAGCCAGCCGATATTTCCACACCCCGGCCAAAGATCACAAGAACGACAGCGACTCTTCTTACTACTGAATATTTAAATGGACTCGCAAGCGTGAGAAACTTCAATATATACTACCAAATTCTTTCCAGCAAGTAGAAACCTAATAAGACGTTCCTAAGTCGAGCAGAGTAGCAGGCAGTTACAACAGTAATTTCAAAGTTCTTCTTGAACACGTCAAATTATGCATAGAGTCCAGGCAAAATCCTGCAGTGGTTTCTTAGTGGCTATGGTATTGGGAAGCTAAGCAGGAGGTCGCGGGATCGAATGCCGGCCAATGCGATCGCATTACGATGGGGGCGAAATGCGAAAACACCCCTGTACTTCAATTTAGGCGCACAGAAATGAATCCAAGGTTGTCCATATTTGCGAAGTCCGCCAATATGGCGTGATCAGATCGTGGTTCTGGCACCTAAAGTCCCATAATATTTTTTTAAACGAAGCCTACATCCCGACACCTATGAGCGCCCCTGATGTTTTGCATGAAAGCATGTGCTATCTACAACTGAAGTAAAAATTACATCGCCAGTTTATCTTAGCAACGCAACTTCGAGTTTCACCTGCTCCTCAAGCAATGTAGTCTAGTGTTTAAAGTCTGGCACTTTCAGGAACAAATAGATAGACGAGATTTGAAGAGAAAACCATGCAAGGCTTACCGGCCCTCGCGCAGATGCAATACTGAACTTACTTAAAGCAGTAGCCAGCTACTTCATCGAATTTGGTCTTATATTCGATGAAGCAAGGCTCCGTATATAACAAAGAAATGTCCGTTCACTGCGTGACAGGAAATATCAGGGACATTCTTCACAGACAAGCTCGAATGCCTACACTGGATGGGGAACAATTTGGCGCGTGGCTCACTTAATCGCAAAACGCTGTACACTAACTTCTGAAATATTCGTGAACTTAATAAATTTACAAAAACATCCTGTGCGACCAGGCAAACTGGATTCTTAAGATCATATATTGCTCCTTTTCAGGCTCATCCTTGCGCGTCCTCTACCTATAGACTTTATATTTTGTAGTTCTTTCTCACGCATGTAACCACTATAAGATTTCTTTTTCCATATACACCTGTCGCCACCCGTTTCCACTTCAGTTTTTCTTCTTTTTCTTTTTTCTTCTGATACCGACACCGACGCGTCACAATGTCCCAAATGTCAGCATATATTTTTTTGCGCATCCACAAAACATGGTGATGCTACTTCGGTTCATATATCCACAACAACTGCTTCCGAGATTTACTGAGTTAAACGTTTGTTCCAAGACCAACCTGCTTGTTTCAAATCTATGCCGTTTGTTCTCACGCACTAGATGTAGTCATCGTAATACCTTGGAACCTTTTCGGCACAAGGCCGCTTGATGATTGAGGTTATCCTTTCAATTCATGTCCCTTTACGGCGCCCGCGCTGACCAGCTAAGCGGATAATCCTTCTAAAACCGCAAGCGCACGCCGCCTACGAGAGCTACAGCTTGGGCGTAGTCTTTTCATGTTTTGCATTCTCTACTTCACCCAACGGCCTATCACCGCTCCTCTTTCCTTTTTTCCTCACCACTACCCCACTCCCCAACTCCCTCCCACTCGCCCTTAAATCCCCTCCTCACCGCAACGAGAAGCGCTAAAGCGCAGTGCTAATTTTTACCCGATATCTTTCTTTACAACGAGCCGCCACCGATAGTGGCTGCACGTGAGATCACCCTACTAGTCATCTAAAGCTACCCTGCCTAGGTTTACAAGGCCGCCTTTGACAAAGATAGGTGCGCCAATCGAAACACAGGAAAGCTTTTCTAGCAGGTCCTTTTCTAGTCGTCCTTGTTTATGTAACATTTATAGCAGTGTGCTTCGTCATCTGCTGCGTTCTTCTTGAGTACAAATTTTGCAAGATTCTCTATTCCAAATCGACATACAGCATCCGCTGGAAAAGTCACGAGTGGTGAAAGAACAATCTGCGATATGTTCTTTGCTATCGAACAGCTGCTCTGCAATAGAGGAGTATCGTGTTAGTGGCTTTCAGCTTGATGTGAAACAGCCTAATGATAGATAAAGGTTGTGTATTGAGCTATGGAAATAATTTGCCAGATGTGAATTGTAAACTGCAGAGAAATGACTTTAGCGCATCTAAACAGGGAGTCCGAAGTAACTTCAGCCATAAAATAAAAATCAACAAATGCCACGTAGCTGGACGGAACCAAGGTAAAGTAGTATGCCATCGCATGCAGATAATCAGATTAGTTTTTGCATTCCGCCTAATTATTTAACTAGCTGTAACTAATTTATTTACTTACATTGAAAATATTAGTTAGATTAAAAGTGTCAAAGAGAAATTTATATGACTGCGTGAAAAACTACCTGTTGTTCAGTAGGTGCTACATGAAAGTGTTATTGATAGCGTGAAAGAAACCCGTGAATACTCGCAAAATTGCCGCTCCAGTGGCCGCTCGAGGAACTTTGCGTGTATTCGCGGGCTTCCGGCCCCTCTCGGAAAAACAATTTCATATAGCACCGCTTCAGAAACACAGTGCTGTATGAGGAGTTCTTAATGTTCTTCTACAATTTGCTCATCGATACTTTTTAACTAAGTATATTATTTGAGAAGTTGAATCATTAGTTAAGGCTAATAAAGTAATGAGACGGAATGCAAAACGTAATCTGAGCATGTGCAAGTAAACGGCTTGGTTCTTTCCTACGTGGCGTATCCATGTTTTCAAATTTTTGTTAAACTTGCGTGGGTGACCCAGTATTTCACCTATACGTCAAAAAACGTTAATTTCATGTGTCGGCCCCGGGTGTGAAGGAAAGCCTTCCAGAAGCTTCATAGAGGAGACAACATGACGGGGCCGTAATAAGGCTTGAGGAGGCTAATATAAACGGTTGTGCGACCCCAACAATGATGGTCTGGCGATGGTGTGACGGGCACAATGATATAGTTCACAGGTAAGGCGGTGTCGATGATGCAGTACGGACAGTGTTACTGTGGAAGCAAAGCAGAAATGCTAAGGGTGTGAGGTGGTATCCAAAAGCAAACAAGGAAATCGTCAAAGAAGGTGGACGTGGCATCACTGTGACGTGGTATCTTCTGACACCACTTATCCTCGGCGGTCATCGAACGAGCCAGCTGTCGGTGATCTTTCTGATATAGGGCGATTTCTGCTATTGTGGCTTCAGGTCGAGAGGACAGGATGGCATCCACCGGACAATAAGGATCACGTCCGTACAACAGAAAGAGAGGTGAAAAACTGGTGTTTTCTGCGTCGCGGTGTTCTGTGCGAACGTAACAAACGGGAGTATGCTGTCCCGATTGGTATGGTCGGACAAGGCGTGCATTCTTAAAATGTCGCTGAGTGTTCATCTCAACCGTCCTGTGAGGCCGTTAGTTTGCAGGTAATACGCGGCCAATTTTCGATTCATTATCTTTTACACGTTAAAGAGGGATTGTATTGCTTCTGGCAAGAACACCCTTATCATTGAGTAGTTCTTCAGGAGCACCGTGATGAAGGACGAAGTTTCACAGCATGAGCATCGCAACGTCACATACGGTCACGCTGTAGCGCGCCGGGTGATCGACGCCAACAAAAGTTTACTGTCACTTCAGCTTACGCCAAATAGGATGAAGGCGAAAGCCTGCCAACTCACGAGAATTTCATTATATTACTTGACATTTTGATTGTAATGCGGTCGTACTTCCTATTCTTTTCTCCCAACAAAGGTCGCAGTTTAGAGGGCCTAATTCTATATTAATTACCGTGCCTTAATTATCTTCGCTTTATATAAGACCAAAGGTTGCGGGCTCGACTCCGAGCAATGGTCGCGGGCTCGACCATCAATGGTAGCAACATCAATTTCGGTGATATTTAATTTCGGTCCTACGAAAGGTCGAGGGTTCGAATCGCCCAATGGTTGTGAGTTCAACCATCAGTGATCGCGCAATCAATTTTGGTCCCACGACGGGTCGGGAGCTCTACTACCACCAAAGGACATGGGTTCGAGTGTCTGGATTACCTCAGCCTTAATTAATACCAAAGGTTGTGGGCTCAAGTGCCTTAATAAACTCTATCCTAATTATCTGTGCTTTAGTACATATCGCCTTAATTACCACCAAAGGTTCTCCGTTCAAGTGCTTTAAATAATGGTGCGCTAGTTATATGCGCCTTATGTTCCCCATAATTAACACCAAAGTTTGGGGGTTTGACTCCACGAGTTGTCGCGGGTTTCAACATGAATAGTGACACCATCGGTTTTTGTACTATTGAATTTTGGTACCCCGAAAGCTCGAGGGTTAATTCCCATCAATGGTCGTGAGTTCGAGTGCTTTAACTATGCCCTAATTAAAACCAAAAGTCGTAAGTTCGACTCGCTTTCAATTTTCGTGCCATAACTCCGGGCGGCGTAAAGCCAGACATCACATTTTCGTGCTATGAGCTGTCTAAGGCTTTCGCCTTTAAAATTCAGCCCTTCGCTCAAATGCTGTATGGAAGCTGGCCATAAAGATCCATGCTGGCGCGGCTGAACGGTCGAGCAAGAAACATGGCAGCGGCTGCATGCGCTAGGAGGGCGCTGCAGAGGAGCCTTGCTTAGAAGCGGGCGGTGCATGATCGAAGGTACTGCTGGACAAACCGGTACATTCCATGCCAGCAGTATCGTTGACGCAGCCTTGTGAAGATTTTGACGACGCGGGCGCCGGCTCCTTGAGGGTCGAAATGCTTGCGATCCAAGCTGTATATGACACCAATGTCACATTCCTCTCACCGAAACGCCGAGCGGCCGAGGCGGCCCCACGGGTTTTGCGCCTCATGTTGTCGGTGGCATCTCGAAGACGCCGATGACGACCGGTGCGGTGTGTGCAAGAAAGCCCCTGCTGTTCGCTGCTGTTATGCTGCGGCTGGAATGGTTGTCAACATTGTAAAAAAATCTTGATATATTTGGTGGAGGTGCTGGGGAAAGTCTCGCCCGACTGCTGTGCTTGCTGGCGTAGACGCTGTTTGGCGCGTAGCTTGCGGACTGCGGGGAGGCTAGACGCCTCGGTGAAGTGAGTATTGAATGCGGACTAACTTGAGGAGATATGAGGTTCGTAATTCTTGCGCAGCAGGTTTTCGGCATCAGTAACGCGAAGTATAAAGTTAAGATTTTTATTGTTGTCCCACTCAGTGCGAGCGCTTACTCATTCGTAAGAGCACAGCCAGTCTTGGACGTCATTTACTCGGCTGCCTGTGAAGATGGCCGGGTCGCGCTGCCGTAGAACGCCGGCGCAACTGACAGGGGTATCCACGGGTGTAGTCGATGTGCTGGCCGCATTAGTCGTTGTGTTGGTGGGCAACGTGAGAGTGCGGAGCTCCAGGGCGGCAACGTGCACCCGCCACTAAATCTAATAAAATTGAATTACAACCGTGACAGTCTACCAGCAGCAATCAGTACTACCTCTCAGAATCACCGAAAGGCCCGTTGACGTCGTCTTTGAGCTGCCACAGAAAACACGAGTTGCGTCTTCTACATTACACATTCTTTTCCTCGCCAGTTACGCTTTCAAGCAATTGATTCAATGAAGAAACAATTTGATATAATCGAATCATTTATTCGTGAACCTCGCCGAGTTTCGTTATTATGTCACCAGTCTGGCTGTTCTCTTTCCGAATTGGCCAATCAATCGCAGCGGAGCATGCGTACCGCAAACTGCTGACTTACTTGCATCACCGCCAGACGGCGCACGTTTCTGCGCATTCGTAACAGCAGCGGCGCTGGCTATGTGGGGCAAAGAAAGAAAATATCACAGATTCGCTATTAGAACGAAGCAATGCATGCGATAGCAACACGTTAGAATATTAAACAATGTATAAGACATTTAGATGCAGTGGCAGTATGAACGGGAAAAAACGCATGTTGTCTAAGTAAAAACGATCTGTTGTACACGGTTCCTCTGTAGGAATCCTGCATCGCAGAATTTCGATTATAGTGGGCAAAAAGCCAACGTCTTTCTTATCGACTTAACAGAACTTTTCCGTATAGGGTATGTTTCAAACGTGTGTGTGGCCTGATCCCGGAAGTAGCTCACATCCGTGAGAATAAAATTTCGTCATTTTTAGGTTCTAGCTCCCTTACGGTTCCGCACTTCTAATATTAAAATCTGAGAAGGCTTAAGATAAAAGGCATGCGCTGTCTCTATTTTTGTTTTTCAGAGCATTTGTTCGCGGGCTGCGCTTCTCAAAACTCTGAGCAATAATTATGTCAAGTATCAAAGACCTGGTATGAGAAAGTTTATTGATAGAATGGGTTGGAAATATAACCTTCATTTGCCGCATATCATAAACCATGGCATGAGATGTGCACTACATATACCGTAGATAGGGGAGGTTATTCCCCCATCATCCACTCTACCTTCATTGAACTTATCACGGCTCTGTCCGTCGTTAAATTGATTCACTAAAATATTGCTCAATATCTATGAAAATTCCAAATATTTAGGCAGATCAAGATATAAAACAGCGATTACTGAATTGCTGCTTAACAGTCTTAAACCGCCCTTATCATACAAGTACCATCAAAGCGGTTTTGCCTCGTCCTAACACATTTAAATACAGTTTCAAGCTCGTAGAAATTACGTATAAAGTTATTTAGCAGTGAATATCTGTTCACTCCCATCAAATCAATTTCTCGCCGCCAAAGCTTGCAATGCACCCTAATACATTTGTATATTTTTTATCATTTCTAATTGGAATTCGTTTAACGTGTTTATTCTACCTGTACTTTAGATTCTCACTCCGCCTATAGCCCTTCCTGGGGTCCACTATGTAAATCAATATATAATTATTTATGTGCAACGGCCCTTGCCCAAACATTCGAGACATTGGGAAATCTGGCTGGAGTCTTGTTTGACAAAGTCGCGTTGTAGCAAGACTATAAAACATAAGAAATAATTGAGGCTTGGCACATTTAGAAAGAATAAAAAATGGGCCAGTTTTTGATCCCGTGTCTGCATGAAAGAAATATATTGGATAACATCAAAACCATGTTACCACGTTTTGTTACATACTGCCTGTTTCTCGATTTCAGCAGTGCAGGCGAGAGCCGGTGCTTTTTTCATGTGTGTAGATATATTTTTTCTTCTACTTTTTGTGACGCCATTATGCCAGAAATAGTTTTACCAAGTGAGAACCCAATGCTTTTGTGACGTTACAATGGTGCTCGAAAAGTCCGTCGAACAGATGTTGGCCTAAATGTGTTTGTGTACTTATCGTTTCCAAAAGAAGGAGAAAAGCAATCGGGCCAGGAAGGTAGCAATAATCAAGAGCATTAGGTACAATGATCCGAAACGCTTTGCTTTGTCACCTTGTTCCCGATATTTTTGTAGTGAAGCGCGTGTTTGAATGTTGGTGTCGGTCTAACTGCGCGGATGTTGCTGAGATTACGCATCAATGTTTCCACAACTAAAAAAAAATATTTGCATGGAATCAGAAAGGCGAGTATCGAATTGTTTGCCATGATGCAAATTTGGTAGATTTTATTTGTTTAGCACAAGAAAAAGCATATGCTGACCAAACAAGACGTTATTTGAAAGAGAGGCTACATGCTAGAGCACGACTGTAATGTAACCATTTTGCTAAATACATCATAGACAGTGCAAATGTCGGCCTGCGTATTGACAAGTGCCATGTTGTAGCAAGAACATCAACCAGTCAACGGAGGCAAAAATCAAATCCCACCAAATAACAAAATTGAACGAGAACTGTGTGAGTGTCGAATCTGTTTTCTGAAAATGCAAGAAATGGCCCATTACTTTGCAAACCAATGACGAGGGTCGTTTCCTGACATAGGCACGTTTGTGTTTGACAACCATTGGCCTCTTTCTGTGGTGTCATGGGTTTGGTGAAGCATTCCTTCATATTTCATATTTCGTCTGTTGCAAAAACAGATTAGGAGTCAGGCAGTGGGGATTGCCTTTGTTTATGTGGACTCACTTTCGAGTATTTATGACTGTTATTACCTGTTTGAAAATAGAAATCTCAAAAAGACCAGTTCTGCTTAGAGCTATATCAAAAAGATCTACGTTCTGCAGTTAAAATGGAGTTATTATATAGAAAACACATGAGATTGGTCTTCCCAGCATATTTATTTAGAGGAGCATACAACTAATCAGATAACTCGTGCTGGAACAAGAAAAGAACTTCGTAAATGCACAGGTTTGAGCTAGTTGATACTCCGTTGACGTCGAGTCTACAATTTTAACGATGGACCGGGGACGAGAAATACAGACAACCGCTCACTTCCAGCTGACGTTTTTGCTCACTTGTGCACATCGTATAACCATGAAAACGTAAAGGAAAGCAAATAAAAGCAAAGACGACGTATAAACAGAAAAGAACAAGAGAAGACGAAGCAATGGAAACACACATTCTCTGGATAGCTTAGTCACTAATTAAGATGCAAAAAAATGTGGTTTCATCCCGAAACGACGATTTGATTATGGGGCTTGCCATACTGCGAGGCGCCACCGTAATTTCGACCAATTAGGATTCTTTTGCGTGACCCAAACCTAATCGCATGTGTGTTTTCAGATTTCGCACCCATCGCAATACCGACACCGTGGCCGGGATTCGATCCCTCAACCTCGTGCTTAGCAATCCAACACCATAGGCACCAAACAACCACGGCGGGTAAGATGCAACAAAGAGCCATAATTTGAACAGCATGCTCATTCAGTTATTTTAATGTCACGATATCCTAACTGCCTCTTTGACAGCAATATTGACCGGAGATTAACACATTCTTTTATTTCACTTGCCATTTCAGCTCCAACCACATTTGTGGTTATTTATTTACGGAAAGCCTGATTCCTCTCAATTGGCACATAGCAGAAGGTATACTTTCCATCTGACGCAACTAACACTCAGATCAAGTACAGAAAGCGCAAAAAACATGATTGCCAACTTTTCAAACCTTTGCGTGCCGAAGCAAATGTCTGTCCCTTATGGTCGAAGGAAACATTCAACGTGAGGCGTCACCCATCAAAGAACATCCATAAAATGTATCACTGTTTTCTCTCTCTTGCGAGATATAATGACGATCTAATGTGCATTTCTCTATCTATATAAGGTTTGATGGCGTTTGTACTGTGAAATAATTGTTGTCGGTTATCGCCTATTAAAATTGTACAGTACGCCTTCAACGGCAACCCGCCGCGCTAGATAAAGATGCTTACTGCGGTAGTTTTGAAGGTGATAGGCGATAAGGCGAGCCCGTCGGCGGCTGTGTTCTTTGCCGACGTCGTCATCACACCTCTGTTCATTTGCGCTGTGTATCTGTGTACAGTCACCGCGCGGAAGCTGTGACTAATTGGTTGGCCGTTCTCCGCAAAACCCAAAGAGGCGAAATATATTTTGCAGTGCGCCGCTTCATTAGCCGCAACATAAATCGAGGCGCGCTTAACTGCTACGGCACAAAAGGTGATCACACTAACCGTATGGTACAGGATGAGCCACTACGGATTAAAAAAAATAATTCTGATGTCCTACGTGCCAAACCAACGAGCTGATTATGAGGCAGGTCGTAGTTGGGGACTCCGTATTAATTTTGACTTCCTGGAAATTTTTACGTGCATACAATGCACAATGCACGAGCGTATTTGCATTCTGCTCCTTTGGAATGCTGCCGCTGCACGGATCGTATCCACGATGTCGAGCCCCATATTGCCACGGCGGCCGCCGTAGTTACGAAAGGCGTAAGCGTGAAGTACAACACTGCCTTCCGGTACGAGTGCGGTACAAGCGTAGCACAGCTGCACACCTGCTGCACAATTATTTGTCGCGGTTCTCCTAAACTCGCCGGCTATGGTGTTGGGCTGCTGAGCACAAGGTCGCGGGATCGAATCCCGGCCATGGCGGCCGCATTTCGATGGGGGCGAAATGCGAAAACACCCGTGTACTCAGATTTAGGTGCACTTTAAAGAATCCCAGGTGGTCTAAATTTCCGGGGTCCCCCACTTCGGCATGCCTCATAATCAGAAAGTGGTTTAGACACGTAAAACCCCATAATTTAATTTTCTCCTAAGCTCGTAATGCCTGTCTAAATACCTTGAAAGGCAGCGAGGCTCTCACGTATCTGAACGCGATAACAAGCGGGTAGGCGGCCCACGTGAGCCCCTATGATAGATGACGTGGCCACTGAACAATATTATCACTGCGCATAGAAGCCGATCCTCACGTTCCAATTGTATTCTCTCATACAAATTAAGGAAACGTTATTAGACAGGAAGAAATGAAGCAATGCAATTTTACGGACGTGAGGCGCCGCTGCCTTTTTGCCTACCACTGTTTCAAACGAAGTGACGGTGGCAGCGAGAGTTAGTATCGCGCGCTTTTGCTCCGGGGCATGCGGTTTGCTTTAAGAAAGTGAGCGGTGTGTTTAACATCTCACCCTTGTCAATATCAAAATAGAAAAAAAAGCGTACGTGCTCAAGAAAACGAGATTACTTACCTATCGGCTGAAGTTCGGCTGCGACTGTTTCGGGGTGCCTTCTCTCCAACAGGCATCATGACCTGTGCCGCGCAACTCATCAAAACAACCAGGCTCGCACATCAGTCGAAGGCTAGTAGCTGGTTGAGCCAACGACTTCAACGGATAAATGTACCACTTATCGTCGTTAAATCATTTCACTAAACTGTGCGTCATGACGTCCGAAAACAAAAGAATACTTTCATCTAAAAGTACGAGGCGTGAACCACCGCACAACTGCAACCAAATAACTGAGTCCGAAAGCCGTTCACAGCTTCACTATCGTATTGAGTTATAAAAACCTTTCAAACACAAAATAATTAAGGGCACTCGAAAACCCCTAATTAATTAGCAATAATTTTTCATCCACAAACCTTCATGAATTTTTAAGAACAACCTAATTTGTAGCATAAACAACAAATACTACGAACAAAAATGCGACTACGAAACTAGCGGTAACCATGTGTACTGTTCCAAAAGTCTGCGCAAAACGAAGCTACAACGGTTGCAACAGCGCGCTCGCACACACACACACACACACACACACACACACACACACACACACACACACACCCGAACTAGGGTCACTGGAAAAAATGTCAGAGTACCGCATCTGTCGTCCCCGCGCCGCCGACGCGTTCATTGGCCCAACCGTACCACGTGACTTTGGAATGCCATATACCTTCCTAGCGCCGGGCGGGCCGGCTGAGTTAGAGCGCAGGCAGCGCAAGTTACATATGTTTTTCTGTGTTCCGATTGTCGCGCTCGCATTTGACTGCAAGGAAATGATGCCTGACTGCTGCGCCTTTTGATGCAGCAACCGAACCGAGTCTGGAAAGACTTCTTATTCGATTGCGACCGGGGAAAATGATCGAGAGCATCGTTCTGCGTAGTTACACAGAACCGGCCGGGAGAACTTCAAGCCTACAAAAAACACCCGCGTGTGCGAGGTATAAGTACACCTTGCTTGTGCTTTTCGGCACTGATTTAGAAGATAGTTAAGCGAAGTGCACGGCGTGTTAGCGATGCTACGAAAATAGGAGTCAATAGCAGGGATCGTTCGAGTCTTGCACGCTTGACGCGGGTACACGTCTACGCGCTTGTTGCTCAACACACCCGTTTATTCTGTGGTCGTGGCACACGAAGGCCCACTTGTCGCGCGAGAATTCCGTGTCCTTGCATGCACCAGTTACTCGCCTTATTTCTCCGCGCGCGTGAGCGCGCTGTCGCCTCGAGTCACTCGACCCATATGGCACTTGTTTTTCGCAGACCGTGACGATCGCAGTCAATAAAAACATGGCGAGTGCATGCCGTGAGTCCACATAACGGCCTCCTTCTGTGCAGTTGTGTTGGCACTGGTAGAAAAATAGAAATGGGTTAAATGTTAGCAATCCTTGAAGCTGCGTGTTTCCGGCCACATGCGCGTTTACATCTCAATGGAGCTATTTTGATTGTCTCACTACGCAAACTTCTAATCCTTTATAACGTATTCGTCGTCTCTTTAGTTGGGTATTTCAACTTATTAATACAGCTATCTTCCATGTCTGTTTTTGTTTCACATGTCTGAAACAGGGCTTCATTCAAAAAAGCCCTGGGAGCCTCCTTGAGCAGCCCAACGTTAGGGTGACCAGCATCACACTTCTAACCATACAACAAACATTTGCAGGAACAATTTTGGGCTGAAGATTTTGAGAAGCCTAGAGCGGATGGGCATTCCACTGATACTTTGCTCATTTATACACACACCTTTTGAGGTTGAAGCCAACGGCCAGGTGATATTCACAACACATGCTTCAAATTTCGAGCTTGTAAGCCAGGCACATGCAATGAACTGAAGTCAGCATACCTATTACGTTTTATGTTGAAATGTTACGGTGCATACCCAAATAATGTTGTGCTTGATGCATAACAGGAAATACAAAACAACCGAACACCCATTAGCTTTTGTTTCACTCTGTCACTATGCATGTTACATGAACCGCTCTAAAGCACAAGAATATTATACATCGCCCATGTAACTTAGAAGAAAAAATGTGCAGCGTCACCAGCGGGCGCTCCTACCCTCCCTCTTTTTTTACACATGCAGCAAATATAGGCAGTCTAAGAAAACACTCATAAAGGCGTTGAGAAGAGAAGCCGCTCATGGGGGGAGGGGAACGCACTATACAGCCCCGTTCATAAACCGCAATGTAGCAAACTCTCGCTCATTATCAGTGTACAGAAATACAAATACGTTGCTGTAAGCACGCAAATGGCTCATATTGGCCTTCCACAAGATTTATTGCGCAAAATGGTCATCGAAGTTTGTTTTTTACACCAGCTGGGCACAGATCGTCTTACGATCACGGCCAAACAGCGGTGCGCACTCGGCAGTCGCAGTGTGTCGTGGGTATACGGCGGACGAAGTCGCCCGGCAGAGTCGAGAACGCGCGGTATCCGATTACAAACTAAATTAAATGTATCCGATTTAGCTTGTGAAATTATACAATGAAAGTACGTGCCTGTGACACTGTCACATGTTAGTTTCGTCCTGCTTGGAAATATTCAATAGAAGCCGGCGTTGGTCCACGATGTTCATGCGCAGAAGCACAAGCTTGCCTCATTGCGGCTCGAAATGACGAAATGTTTCATTCGTAGCTCGCTCCGCGGAAGGGAGAAAAAAAACGCGTGCATAAGCTCCCTATAGCAGCGCTAAGCTGCTGCCCATAATCGTAGCACACTTCTAGCTGTAAACACGATCGGCGTGCAAAACAACCACCGGCTGCATTACTTCGAACAAAATAACATTTTCTTTTCGTTCTTAGCAACCATTATCTCCAAGCACAAACTATTTGTACTTCAGTAAACACTCAACCCGATGTGGCACCGAATATCAAGCTCTTCCAACCCGGCGGCCTTCTCGCGACGCAGTGGGCTTGGAATGTATATGGCGGTGGCCGCTCAGTGTTGCCAATAAAATCCCGACCTTTGCGGTACTCTAAATTTTTTTCCAGTGACGCTAACCCGAACGCTACCTTGACGTTTGTAGCCCCACCTAGAAATAACAATTACTACTAATTTTGTTATTTTTACAAAAGGAACGTTTCTGAAATTGTTTGTAGCGGCTTTGCAAATGACGAGGTGACAAGTAAGGTAAGTGAAGAGTCCGTCAGCTGTATTTCTTTCATTTCCCTTTGGTGTTCTCCTATTTAACGGAACATACGAGACCTGTAGGCTTGGGAGATGAGAGGACGACAGTTAGGCGAGGCTCAAATAAATCGCGTACTTCTTGCAAGGCGAGAGTCGCGAGCAGCCGCTGATATACCGATTAGCTGTGATACTGTTGCGGCTGTTGCTGAATCCGAAGCTCTTTGAAGACAATGGTTATAGCGGTTGTGCGCTACGATCTCAAAGCGCGTTCGTTCTTTGATCTCTAGTACCACGGACATTGGATAAAAAACTATATTTACTTTACGGACAGAGGGTATGTCGCAGGAAATTCGGAGACCTCACACGTGTATGTTTGAAGCGTGTGCGCGCTTGCATCCTACGGTTCCCACAGCGAGACCGATGCTCGAAGGTGGCGTCGTCGCGTGTCGGCACCTGTCTTATCGCCAGCCGCGCTGCCGCCATGTCTACCTTTCGGGAACTCCACATGCGCGTTGTCACCGTGTTTGCAAGTGAATTTCGCATTCTTCTGCTCCCCGAAACGTGCTCATTTTGCATCGTACCAATGGCAATGTCATCTAGTGTATGTTAAAAGGACGATGATATTTGTACTCAAGCGAAGCAATAAATCGCTATGAACTTGGGCGGTCATGAATCTAGTCTAACGTTGCAGTTTTTACGTAGCGAAAACGGCTACGAAAGTTGGGCGGTCCCGAAGATAGGCGCTTCAAAGCGCCAGCTGTAGCGACAGCACGAGGAAGTGGCACGCGGCGCACGCGCCAAGCATTTCAGAGCTTACTGGCTTTCCAATGAGAGGAGGATGCGCGCGCTCGTGGTTAGAGCACCGGCCTCGACGGCCGATGTTCGATTCCACCCCATCGGTCGCACATTATTTTGTTTTAATGAAAGTGAGACGAAAGAAGAACCTACCTGCCGCAATGTGACAGGAATGAGGTTGAACGCTTCGCAATAAATTTTTGGAGTCTTCATATGCGAGTCGTAATTATTGTATACTGGTCTCAACTGCTACACAACACAAAAACAACTCGAAAAATCAAAACAAATTACCCAATAATTTGTTTACTGAGAACACTCAACGGTGATATTTTGCAAGGATTGAGGGAACTCAATTGCTCTTGAAAAGTTGTTGAAGTTCGTTGTTTCAAAAATTGCGCAACAATATAACAATGGTTAATCAACAGTCATTTTTGTACGGGATTGCTGTGACCGAAATCAATGTTGCTTAATTTTAAAGGCTGGATGTAGTCCTTTTTTCGTCAGGAACAAACAACCATTTCGGCAGTCCTTCACAAGCACTGTGTGCAACTAAAGCCGAAATAGTGTTTGATGGAAGATTTTGAGGCGCTTCTTACCACATCTCATTTTTCTAAGGGCGCACTGCAGGGGGTAGTCTGGTCGCTACTTGAATGGTAGGTTCGAAGAGAATCACCGTTCATTATACAAATCTCCTAGTTAACAATTTGCTGTACATTGCACCAACTTCGCAGATTAATGACTTTTGCAGAACACATCATTAGAGTGCAAGAATTGAGAAAGAGTAAACCAAGAAATAGTTAATGCCTCGAGTATCCTAAGTGCAAAGTAAATTGTCATTCCTTAAAAATAGTTTTTCTCACATTGTCTTAATTTAGCCCCTGGTTTAGAACGAGTTTTCGAATGATCTTTCGGTTTCTTCTAGGGTACAATTGGGTGGCGTGTTAGCAGCACTGTTTATGCACACTTTCTTGTTGACATTATTTTAATTAAAGCTGTTAAAAGGGATTCTCATTTGTAATTGGAGACAGCGCCTTTCCGTTCGTCTTTTCACCTCTTTCTTTAATCTCACCTGTTCAATTACACTAAACACAAACTACAAGAAATTAGTAGCCCGAATCCCAAACGTATACGCCTCTCTTGTTACGCTGCCAACATTCTTGCAGGAGGCCGCCTCACAAGACAGCTCAGGTAGAACGACATCCCTAGTTAAAAAAAAATATTAACAGCTGTAAAGTGCACAGCGAAAACTTAATTTGGGGATTCTTTTAACATTTATAACAATCATCGCATTTCCATATAAAAGAATTTTGCACTATAGTTAAGTAAGGTTAACCAATGTCCAGTACTGGGACTGTTAGCCATTGCTAATCATGGAACTGATGAATATTGTCATTCTTATATATAGAGCCTTTGCGGGGTATGTGAATTCAAGAGAACTTAGGTTCATAATATACATGACGCCACTCACAAGAAGGATGTGTTAACCCACCGTAGTTACTTAGTGGCTGCGGTGTTGGGCTGTTAAGCAGTAGGTCGCGGTATCCGATCCGGGCCATGGCGGCCGTATTTCGGTGGGCGCGGAATAAGACAACACCCGTGTACTGAAATTTAGGTGCACGTTAATGAACCCCAGGTAGTCAAAATCATTCCGGAGTCGCCCATCTCGATGCACAACCTATTCGGATTGTGATTTTCGCACGCGAAACCCCCCAAAATTATGTGTTGCATTCTGCACCAAGGCTACGAGTGGCACTACATAAGAATTCTGGGCCAGACTTGGAACACATCAGAAATATGCAAGAAAGTGAACAGGAGGATAGCCCCTGCTGTAGCTCAAATAACATGGCAGGACGCACCATAAATACTAGAAAAGTACTAATTGCGTTCGCAGGAAAATATTAAAAAAGCGATAACTGCAACCATTTGGAAAATTGCTAGCGTAACGTTGCAAGCGGACAAAAGTTCTTTTTTTCTATACATATGGTATTATATTAGGAATTTTCGGGGTAACTGCGGCAGTTTAGACTATTTTTAGCCACCTGAAAAAGGAATAAACCTTCTTCTTGATATAGGTCACACGTGTTGAAAAGAAACATGTATGCTTCCATTGTGCGAAAACTTTTCCACGAGGCAGTAACTTTCATTTTAAATATTCAGCAAGCCCCGCAGATAAAAAATCTTCACAATTTTACTTCGTAGAATTACCCATCGTCTGCATTTTTCACAAATTCTGGTAGCGCTCGATTGCCAAGTCATAGCAGTGTGCCCTAAATATCCGGCAAGGCTTCTTGGAAGCAGCTACAATGCGGCAATTTATTACAATGTGTTTTGTATTGTTGACGCAAGAATCTGTTTCGTGAAGCTCATCCTTGGCTGCTTCAAAGAATATATTATAACACCATCAGTTTTTCTTGCGGAATGCATATTCTCGGGCATATTTTTTGCATCACGATATTGCCGTGCAGCCTGGAACAAAAATACGGCAGCCCTTTGCACAATGAACACATGGACAACAGTACTTGGTTCGTCATAGCAACTTTTGCAAAATTCTGGAAATAGAGATTTGCATACTAACTTTTACTGGATAAAATATACATTGGGTCTTGTCAAACATAAGTTATACGCATAACAAAATTTCCACGGCCCAAAAAGTATGCTTATTCCACAATTTTAGCTAAACGAAATATTATTCGCATCTGCGCTGTCCCAGTACCCTTCTCAATTTCAACAGTTATAAATGTGAAGGTTTAGCACATTTTAACACATTTGCATTAGATCTTTGCCGGCTGACTGTGTTGATTCTATTGACCTTATAAGTGACCATGTTGTTTAGCTCATGTTAGTATTGTTATAAGTTATTTCTAACTGCTCGTTTGCTTGAATTTGGATGCTACAAATTACCATGGTTATATTTTTTGTATTCAACTCCTGCTTGTGCCTCACGGCCTGAAGTATGTCATAAATAAAATAAAATAAACTTCTTTGACTGCTTTCATGCCGATTTCCTACTTTAATTGCCGCAGTTTTATGTTCGAAGATGTTTCTTTCCAAAATAGCTTACTCTGCTGTTTTGCCAGTGGAAATACACCTGTCTGCGATGATTGAAATGGAACCCATCTGAAGAAATACATGTTATTCATGGCCTAATAAAAATTGTAATCAAATTCTATATGAAGAAAACACTCCTTCAATGCTGATTTTCTACGTACATATTGTTTATGAGGCAAAATATTTTGCCTTACATTGAATGAAAAATTAAATCGCCTGTGACTTCCTGATGAATTAAAATAATTTGTAATAATTTCAAGCAATATGTTTTTACAATAAAGTAACTGTTTCTAGCGGAAGCACGGCGTCCATCCCATTATTGCATGGGCATACCATAAAAAATTAAACACAGACAACGAGGAATACAATTTATTTCATCCACTCATTCTGAGGGCATAACTGTTGCATGGATCAGGAGTGACAGCATTAATAACATAATTACAGTAAGAAATCGTATATGAATAACTGAATAAGGAAATGCCAATATTACGCACCGTTAACAGAACGCCCAGTATCAGTTATGGCGGTAACGAAAGTTTCACAACACTGCTATTCTGTGCTTTATGTTGGTAGGAGAAAAAGTTCACAACCCTGTGGCTCGCGGGCGCAACTACAAACCTATCAGGAATGAAAAAAAAACCGTTAATATAAGGTAAGAACAGTTACGTAAGCTTCGATTAAAAAGGATGTTTATGTACCCATAGATAAAGTGTGCTGATAGATATGTGCGCTCAAGCTTCAATTTTCAATCAAGGTTTGTAGGACCCACTCAACCTTCTCATGAAATAAAATTTGGATTTGAAAGCTGTTCACAGAGGAGATTTAGAGCAGCCTTACCATGCAAGTCAGGAGCCAGGTGGAACTTCCATCTCCAGCAAATCAATGCTGTCTCCGAGGGAGTGCTGTGGAGCCCCATTTTGCCGAACAGCGCCGCGCTGCTATTGACAGGGTTCCCAAGAGCTTTTCTTAAGTATGTGCAGTATATAGCCAAGAGCTGTATAGTTTGCGCCTTGTAAGATTGGTATGCGGTGAATGAATAAAGTGGTACCGTAGGACAATAATCTTGTCCAATAAGTGCAGCATTTTCAGCTACTTGAGTTAGTGTACAGGGCCATGCCGCATCAGAAGACGAAAGTTGGTGATTCCTAATGTGGACAGTGAGGTTTTCAATCACTTGCACGGCTGCCCCATGCACAGTCCCTGTTGTGCCAGTAAATCCTGCACGATTCCACTTTATGTGGACCCCCGCAAGAATCAAACATATCCAAATTGTCTACTCAGCAATAGAAGCACGCCTGCCGCTTGTTCCAACACTGACATGCCAGAGTGTGACGCAACAGTGTCAGTTAAACTGAGGAAGCAGTAACAAACGGACGCAGCATGAAATCAGTGAGATGAAAACTTGGCATAGGACAAGCCAAGATTAATGCACTGAAAGATAAGCACGGCAGTGTCATGAACAATTTCATATATATAGTAAAAGCAGCGGCAAAATTCTGTACTGACCTGTACAATGTTCAGAGCAGCCAGGATACTTACATTGAAAGTAGTAATGCACAGGTTACAGAAGCTCCTTCTATAACTTGCCATGAAGTCAGAAGGGCCTTAGAATTCATGAAACGAGGAAAGGCTGCAGGAGAACATAGAGTAACAGTCGATTTAATCAAAGCTGAAGGACACATCCTGATTGAAAAGCTTGCGGCCCTTTGCACGAAATGTGTCACGAATCCCACGGTCCCGGTGAACTGGAACAATGCCAACGTTATGCTAATGCCCAAAAAAAGAGATCCTAAAGATTTGAAAAATTGTAGGCACATTAGCTTACTTCCAGTATTGCATAAAATATTCACCAACATTATTCACCAAATAAGGGCAACACTTGGCTTCTGTCAACCAAGGGAACAGCTGCCTGTAGGAATAAATACTGTACAATGCATCCCATCCATGTAATCAATCAGATAACCGAGAAATCTGCAGATTGCAAGCAGCCTCCCTACATGGCGTTCATTGAATATGAAAATGCATTTAGGTCGAGATACTAGCAGTCATAGAGGCATCACGTAATCAAAGAGTAGAGGAGCCTTTCGTAAATATTGTTACGGAACAGTATTTGCGATCACGAAGAGGCGAGCAGTGTGAAGACGACGGTGACGATTAGTGGCTAGCGCGGGCTGTTGCCTCTCAGCCAAGTGCGGCGTATTTCCCTGTATATATGCTTGTATATTGCTTTTCATCTGCGTCTTCCTAAGTAACATATCTGGTGGAAGTGGACGTTCCCTGTACCTCTTCATGGAGCTTCGCAGTTGACGGTACGTCGAGCCTTCCTTCATGGCTCCCGGCGACGGCAACTCGACTCCGCCGCCAAAGTGAATGAAGGATGTGCGCAGCTTCATCGGCCTTCGCTCATACTTCCGCCGTTTTGTGAAAAATTTCGCGCCCATAGCACGACCACTAACCGAGCTTTTGAAAAAGACGCCCCTTTCCAGTGGGGCGATAACGAGGCCTCTGCATTCTCGCATGTAATCGACCTTCTCACAACGCCTCCCGTTCTGGCCCATTTCGATCCTTCTGCGCCTACCGAAGTCCGTACTGATGCCAGCGGTCAAGGAATTGGCGCAGTACTGGCACAACGCCAGTGCGGCCACGGCCGTGTTATCGCTTACGCCAGCAGGCTCCTCTCACCCGCGGAGCGCAATCATTTCATCACTGAGCGTGAGTGTCTGGCCCTAGTTTTGGCGGTTGCGAAATTTAACTCATACTTATATGGCCGACCCTTTTGCGTTGTCACAGACCATCACGCGCTTTGCTGGTTATGCTCACTGAAAGATCCTACAGGAAGACTTGGTCGCTGGGCCTTACGCCTACAAAATATTCGTATTCTGTCATCTACAAATCTGGCCAACTACACAAGGACGCTGACTGCCTGTCTGGCTACCCGGTCGACGAGCCTGACGACGCCGTAAGCATTACCGCCAACAGCATTTTCTCGGTGTCTGCCTTCGCTAACATTGCCGATGAGCAGTACCGAGACCTATCGCTGCGACCACTCATCGAGCGTCTGCACTCTACACTTACCGACGCATCATTTCACCGATGTCCTCCAGGGCGGCATTCTGTACCGAAGGAACTTCCTCCCTGACGGTTCTGATCTTCTTCTTGTCGTGCCAAAACATTTACGACAGACTGCGCTTTTTGAGATGCATGACGCGCCCACTGCAGGACATGTTGGGGTAACCCACACGTACGACCGCGTCCGCCGCCGCTTCTATTAGCCTGGTCTCGCTCGCTCCTTCCGCGTGTGCGGCGGCGTGAGCGATGCAGCGTGTGCGCCGTCGAGCATGTGTTTGGAACGATAGACCTGGCGAACATACCGCGCGAGCATACGATTCTGTGGCATGACCGGGGTTAGGGGCTCGCGGGGCGATTTATGGGTTCTCAGGACATGGCAGTACACCCAGCTGCCTTCACAAAGGCCTTTGGGCGCCGCGCAAGAGGGTCATGTGGCATTCGTTTAAATCATGTATCTGTGTCTTCCGAAGACCGGACTAGTAAAGGGGGGGATCACGGCATGTATTGTTGATGGTCCTGCCTACTTTAATATAAAACTGATTGGTAGAACGTGAGCGAGGACACCTAAAATAAGGGTGCCGCCCGATTCGTAGGAGTATTTAGAAGAGTGTGCAGAAAGGAGAGGCGGAGCGAGGCGGAGCGAGGCGGTAATCGGCCGCCGCTAGTCGATGTATACGGCTTTCCCTCACTAAACCTATGTATTTCTAAGTTGGCCACCCTGAGCGCAGAGATTCGCCGGATGGCAGCGATCATTCCTTGAAGATTCGTCTACCTGAAAGACATACAATAGAACAAGCTAAATTGTTTCTAACAGCAATGTTGCCAACTCAGATGTTCGCAAGTTCTATCTAGGTTGCTACAAGCCTGAGATCTGAGCCCGTTTCTCTTCTTCATAGAGGTAAAGGACGTTTATTCCTGTGTATTAAATGATATAGCATTACGACTTTTCTCATTACGAATTTTTACGACATAGGCGTTGCCTATGTACAAGTGCAAATAATTGAGTATCAGCTAAAGCGATGTGCGTCACTAGAAAATATTTCGCAATTATGTGAGATCTCGAGGATTGAAATTACCATTACAAAGACGACTTTTATATGTATGATCAAACGCAAGAAGCATGTTGCAGTTCATTTGAGTTGAAATCATTCACGCGTAAGGCGGGTAGACATTGTTAGATATGTGGGGATAACGATTTCCTAATCAATGATGTCGGACGCTCATAATATTGACGTTTGTGCAGAGAGCTTCAAGAAAGTGTTTTTGTGTAGAAAGCGAAGAGATTCGGGCCCGTATATCAAGTTAACCACATTTTAAACAGTGGTAAGAACCAATATAAAATACAGAAAACTATATTGTGATTATAAACACCGTCTTTAATGCAGATTTGTGCGAACAATGACCTGGATACAAAGGCGAGTTCAAGGACAGCACGGACATCCATAGGCAAATGAGTCGGCATCATGACATGCGGCTGTAGGCTAAACCTGAGCATGGTATATAAACGCTACTCGTAACTACTAACTTCATTAAGTGTAGCAGTTTTGTTATTCCAGTCAATGCCGGGTAAACTAAGGTAACCGGGTAAAACAAATTTAGTTCGTTTCCGAGCCGGTTAAGCTAAAAGTTATGCAGCTCGTATAGGTCACCAGTTGATGTACATGGTCGCCTGTAAACACCACTTAAAAGTAGTGAACTATCATTGGCTCTGATTTTACAAAACACAGTCTCTCGGTTAGGAATTCCAATGTTTTTTTGAGGCCACACTTTTCCTTAAAGATGCGACGGTCACACCACAAGAATGACTTCCGCGATAACTTTGAAAGATTGCGTAGGGTGGAGGCATAATTTCAGAATCAGGAAAAGAGAATTGAAACCAGGTTTCCGTTACCACCGCCACATCATGTGAGTACACAAGTGCTAGTATTCGAATTCTTCAACTTTATTCGGTATGCTTCTAGTGTTAAAACTTAGTTATTTAAGCGGATCTATGTTTGCCCATTTTATGCGCAGGAATTACCTGTATCAGCAGTTGGTTGCTGAGGTATTCTGGCAAGCGCCCTACGTTCAGTACTGTCCCATCTGTAGTATTCATTGCTGATGCTAAGTTTATCGAGGACCAGAAAAACACTGCCACCTCGCGAACGGTCAGCCATGCATGGCTCCCAAAGTTCACGACGTGTTTCCCAAATGGAGTTTGAAAAGATTTCATTAAAGATAGTGCCGAATTTCCAAGTTTGTAGCATTTGTCTAAGCTACTTACTTTTTCATGGAACTCGTAAAAAAGCATAAATACAGGGCGCTCTCGTGAAGCGTTTTTCTTTTCAACTTCCACTTCGGTGACTGCTGTTTGCAGAGTTTGCTTCGATGCCCAGTAATCTTTTAAAGATGTCATATTTTACTTCGGTTTTATGCGCTCAAGTGCATTCACCGTCATTTTCTGCGAGACAATCAATTACAGAGTTACGAACTTCAACTGCTGCTTTTTCACCGTAATCGTTTTCCTGACTAGAGCTACTGCCTTGCGTACAGCGTTCTCCGAGTGTTCACAGCTTCAAACTTTCTGATAATCTTGGTGAAGTGACGCAACTGTGCCTTCGATCCCAAGAAATTTATGTTGAACTTTTTAGCATCATTTCGAGGCCTCGTTGAAGACTGAATGATTTTTTCAGCTTGCCATAACCGGGATTCAATAGAACATCACTTCTTAACTGGAGCAAACTGCCTAAATATGATAAGACACCCATAGGAAAAAACCTGGGAAAACACGGCGAAAGCGGTCGGCATAAAATCAAGGCGATGAGCTAAACAAGAGCAAGGGCCCCATAACGTAAAACTATTCCAATAAGTTTTTATTCCAATTTCCTGATGTCAAATTCGCGGGACCGCCGACCAATGAAACGCTCACCTCCTTCATAGGAGGTCATTTGAAAAACGAACATCGCCTACACTAAGCGGCTTGTCTGATCTACTTGGCTCACAGGAGGCGAGGGGCACGCTCAAGTGGAGAGGGATTCGATGGGGCCGAGCCACTGCACTGAAAATCGATAACCGGATGAAGAGGTTGGTACCGGTGTCTGTGATTGGTCCGCTTTGCCTTACTTAGCTTACGGTGGCTTGTCGACAATCGCGGCAGCATGCAACGGAAGCTTAAGAATCACGTTAAAACGGTTCCTCAGCAAAGAAGTGTTGGCAGAACGAGGTTGTAAACGTGCCGAAAGTGCCGAAAGTGCTCTAAGACGTCACACGGCCACGCAGAAAGTTTTATTACACACATATAAACCCATGCTCTCCGGCAGGGGCGAGTAGCCACTGCCAGAGCGATCGGCGCCAGTCTTCTTTTATTCCTTTCGGAACGGGGCAGCCTGTGGCTATTCTGAAGAAAATTCAGTTTTGTTAATTCGGCACATTATAGCTTCTTTAACCCGTACATGTCATTTTGACTCGGTGAGTTTTTGCGGTTTTGTGGCGTCACGTGACCGGCAGGTGAAGTGGGTGAAGCCCGAAAACTTTTCAGCAATAGCCGAGGGCTAATGGCGAAAAGACGTCACCCGCCGTGGTTGCTCAGTGGCTATGGTGTTAGGTTGCTGGGCACAAGGTCGCGGGATTGAATCCCGGCCATGGCGGCCGCATTTCGATGGGGGCGAAATGCGAAATCACCCGTGTACTTAGATTTAGGTGCACGTTTGAGAACCCCAGGTGGTCGCGGGATTGAATCCCGGCCACGGCGGGCGCATTTCGATGGGGGCGAAATGCGAAATCACCCGTGTACTTAGATTTAGGTGCACGTTTAAGAACCCCAGGTGGTAGAAATTTCCGGAGTCCTCTACTACGGCGCACCTCATAATCAGAACGTGGTTTTGGCACCTAAAACCCAATAATTTGATTTTTTTTAATGACGTCGAATCAGAAATAACTATTGTTCTTTTGTTCGGTAAAATCATGCATGTATCCGTCATATCAGATAGGGAGCAATCGCGGATTTCGTGATGTCGCGTGACTGACAGGCGAAGTGGGGTGGTGCAAAAAAGTTTTTCACCAATCGAGGAGGGCTGATTGTAGAATTGGAATAGAAAAGTTTGGGCTGGTCTTACGTTATAGCGACCTAAGGTGAAAGCCGTAGCCAACGTTTGAACAAGTGGACCTGTACTTTTAAGGATGACATATGCTTTCCTCGGCAATGTATATATACTTACGACTCTTCTAACACGGAGAGGGGGACAAGGCGTGTGGGTGATGCAACTACCGATGTGTGCGATCGACGGCGGTGTAGAATACAAAAAAAAGGTGTGCTATTCAACGTCGCTGGAGGAATGTGGGGTAGTGTCATGTGTTAGCCGGTTGCCGTGTCAACGTAGGTGCCTTTTTTCATGGAAGGGGCCTGAGCTACGAGATGCGGGCATGACCGCCTATGTAAGAGGTCAGTGAATCATCGTCTGGCGGAAAGAGAATAAAGGTAGTGAGAAAAATTGAATCTCGTAAAAAACAGATAAAAAAAATCAATAAAAAGTAACAAACAAAGAGACAAAGAAATAAAAACACGGCAACCCTAGTAGAAATAAAAATGGGTAGGTGTTCTCTGTATATTAAGATTTAGCATAGCGAACAGATTCTAAACGTCATATTGAAAGCTTGATGCCAATTGATTGCAATGTCTTAATCTTATGGAGGAGGTATGATTTTCTATATATTCTGTCTTGCGCCGCACAGAAATTTTATTGTAGGATGTATACTTCAAGTTCTTTAAAATTGTTACCTGGCTAGTTGAAATGGTCGGCAACCATTTGCGGAAGCGTTTTAGATGTGTCGGCAAGTTGTCCGTCTAACCTGACGTTTATTGATTGTCCCGTTTCACTGACGTATTGTTTCTTACACAAGGAGCATTCAAGCACATAACGTAAATCGGAACAGGTGGAAGTAAAGCTAGTTTTCACTTCGTGTGTATAGCTATTCGTGATGCTTGTAATGTTAAGGTAACTTTGCAAGTGCCTGCTGGTTTTGAACCTGGGGCGAAATATGCTTTTGTTGCGAATGAATGGTCTTGGCTAATTTTTGCGTGGATTTACGTGTCTTTATTGTTGCTGTTGTGTGATAGGTCACCCTTGGAGCCACCATCAACGCTTTTCTCAGACGCTCATTACTTTATGAAACGTGGTGGTATTATCGTAGGATGTTGTTTATGTTTAGGAGGGCATTAGTGAATATAACTCACTGCAAACTATCTGCAAACTTCACGCACAAGCATGGAAACACTATTTGCTGCTACGTATGCCCACATTTCCAAGGGGCAGCTTGAAGCGAACCTGATAAAATCATACCCTTTAAAACTGCACGCCTATCTGCGTCATATTGATGACATAGTAATAATTTGGAAACATAGCACAAGCGCGGTAACCCACTTAATTAGTCATTAAAATCACTTTTACTCGAGTATTTTCTGGTCACCACTCGCCTAGTCAAATCAACATCCTCAAAACTGTGGTCTACATAGAAAATGGGAAACGGAGAATGGTACTTTATCGGAAGGCTATCGATAGCCAGCAATATTTACACTACACCAGCCCTCACCCGCGACACTGCGAGCGAGAAATTTTTGCCGGGCAAGCGAAACGAATAAGGAGAATCTGTAGCGAAGTCAAGTGTTATATTAACCAAACAAATGACCTTAAAGAAACAGTTATCAGACAGAAACTACCGTTAAGTTTCTCTCCGCTAGGCTTATAACGTCGCATGAAGATTGAAAAGGCAGTCGTATTTAGCTAAGAAACAGCCTACACATTAATCAGAGAAACCACCAGTCTTTATAACAAAATATTCTAATGCCCTCCCAAACAGAAACATCCTCCATGAAAATACCACCCAATATATCCGGGTTTATAAAGTTAGATAGGCTGAGCAAGCAATAAAAAAGGAACGCAGCATGAAATAAGTGATAAGAAAAGTTGGCATAGGACAAGCCAAGATGTATGCACCAAAGAATAAATAGGGTAATATCATCAGCCAAGGGTACTATAATGACCTTACAGTACCCAGAGGAGCCACCCTACCGTCATTCAAAGTAGCAATAAACCGGATGCAGAGGCTGCTTCCATAACTAAAAATGTAGTTAAAATGACTTTGCGTGACACGACCGGGAGAAAGCTGGAGGCGCATACGCCCAGACACGGACACGAGTTGCAGCGCCGTCTTTTTGAATTGGTCATAGGGTTGGTGTAATAGGGTGCGTCAACATCTCGGAACTCCTCAACCATCTCTGCAGATAGTGCCGAGACAGCGAGGAACATCCCGCGCTGAGAGTTAATGTGGCCCTGGTTGAAGATGGCCTCCACCTGAGTAAACCTGAGTTTTGTTGCCAAAAGGACGGAAGGCGAATATTCACTGTGTCGAGGCCCTCTGTGCTGGTCATCGGTCTCTTGCCTCGTCCATATTGCCGTGCTCGCCAAACAATCACGTCCGGGTCACCACGTTATAGGGATTGAGATGAGGTCCACTACAACAACGTGTGATTAAGCTGAAGAAACTCGTTTTTTATGCTTCTTCAATTTTAACCTCGTAGCTCTCAGCACGAGGTACGAGGCTCACGTGGCGGAGCGTGCCTTACATAAAAGCTGGCTGACGAAGATGGCGATGGCTGCTAGACGCCTATCAATAACCCAATGAGCCTCCTAATTAAAGAGATGGGAAAGCAGAAGAGTAGCTTATTGTGCGTTTTTTCTAGTTTGAATAATGAGCTCCCACGTAGTGAGGTGGTACATGTCAGCGTATGGTCAACACGGTAGCGGCACGCAGCATGCATAATAACTTCAGGGACAAACCGATCGCATGCTTCGGAACGTTGTGGAAATTCTGAATTTCCATTACGACAAGGAAAATAAATGTTCAAAAACAGGGTGTCTTTTTTTCAAGAAAATGTGTTTATGGCTAAACAGGTGAGCTTTACTTGTGGAAACCAATAAAATTATGTAATATCTCATAAATTCTTGCAGAAATTTTAGTAATTAGGGGCGCTACAGCGTAGAGCTATTCCAAACTTATCTATTCTAATTCTCCATTCAGCTATCCATGATTGGTGAAAAATTTTTCAGGTCACCCCCATTTCGCCTGTATCTCACCCGATGCCACGAAAACCGCGAAAATGCCCCTTCTGATATGACTTGTGCGCACTGATTATGCATGACTAAACTGAACGAAAGAAAAAATAATTCCTTCTCATTCGATGCCCTCTTCGCCATAATACTCTGCCACTGATCAAACGTTTTCGGGTGGCGCAAACTTCACCTGTCTGTCGCGCGACGTCACAAAACCGCGATAACTCATAGCGTGAAAATGACGTGTACGTGTTAAAGGTGCATTATTATGCCGAACAGAACTGAATTTTTTTTTCTGGTTTGCCGAAGGCTGCCCTGTTCCGAACGGATTATAAGATGGCTGCCCACCGTTTTCTGTGGCTCCAGCTACTTGGAGCTGCTACGGAGTATGGATTTATTTGCGCATAGTAAACGTTTTTCCTGGCACCATAACGTTATAGAGCCCTCTCGGCAGGTATGCGACATCACTTTGCCAACTATTATTTGCTGGATTTGTACTGGCCGCATTTTTAATGCTGCGTTATATGCCACCACGATTTTCTGCCATCCACCGCAAGCTAAGTAAGCGGAAGCAGACAAATCACAGCCATCGGCACCACCCTCTTCAGGCGGTTATCTGTTTCACTCTTCTCGCTCGGCCCAACGAATCTCTCTCCACTTGAGTGTGCTCCTCGCCTCCTGTCAAGCAATTCGATAAGAAAATCAGCTCATTGCAGGCGACGCTATTCGCTTTCAAAGCAAAAAAAGTGACCTCCTGTAAACGAGGAGCGCGTTTCATTGGAATTTTCAATCAATTCTGCGGGTTACCTCCCATGGTTGCGTCGGTGGTTACGAAAATTTGACGTAAGGAGTTTGGTATAAAAACACATTGGAATAGGTTTACGTTATAGGGCCCCAGGTCATTTCTGAGAATTAGGTGCCGCTTCATCGGCTGGGATATTGGATTTGGATGGCCAGATAATATTGCTCCAAAGAGATGGGGGAAAACTAAAAAAAAACGCTTGCTGTTATGTTTTGAACGAAAAATTTTCTCGCCATCCCAGCCTAGTGAAAGTGAATGTCTAGAGAATCTCTCGCAAACTACCGCCACAACTGATGAGCGCGGTATGCAATTGTGTATTGCTTTAGAGTAATGGTAGTAATGGGAGGAACGGTCATTTTGGCGGCACGCCGTCGCCGGTTGCGTAGCTGTTCCTTCTCCGTAGACCGCTCCTCGTATTAACCCTGCTCCCTAGGAGTTCTAACTATGTGTTGCCTACGCATAGCGATGCTGCAACAACAATAAAATCAAGTGGTAAGCTGGTTGTTTTATCTATGAAAACCAAGTGACTTCACTACCCACGTCTCAAACTACCGTCACTGGGGCAGCTTGCGCAACAATAAACTTTAACGAGTAACGTATGCGGTGAGCGCTACGTGCTTTGCATTGTTCTTATGAGCGCCGTATCATCAAAGATGTGGTTTCAATGGCTGTTCCTTCATCCTTTTTTATTGAAACAAATTCTGTGATACCAAAAAATGTATGAACGTCGTGCTTCGAATTCTCCAGCTTCTTTTCTAATCCCTGGACATATGTTTTCTTTCTTTTTTCCTTCGTGAGGACGCGCTGCACAATGTGCGGACCAACTAGAGGCTACCAGCTTCGCTGTAAAAAAATGAAACAGAATTGTGGCCAAGCAATTGTTCGCCTAAACTGATTGTACGCATGGCCTTCTCAATAAATACTTCACACACCTCTACAAATCAATTTAGGCGTTGTCACTAGCCATACATTCCAAAAACAGCAGCAGTGCGTAACGAGAAGCGCTATGGACTAGTGAGTTACAATTATATTTTTTTCAAAGCCACTATACAGTTGTGTCGAAACATACATCGCCATGACGTCAATTGCACTCCCCTATACAGCTGGTCGGCACATGATCGCACTATATAAAAGCTGGAGCCCGCGACTCTATTCAATAGGACGTTACAGAACTAGTCGTAAAAGTAAATTCAAAGGTAAAAGACATGCAGTCGATCTATCGATACTTGCTCCTCAGCAGCGTTACGTTGTTTTTAGTAAATTTAGCATTTCCTGCTCCCCCAGTGGTAAGTACTCACCTCCGAATCTACTGTGTGACTATCTCGGTAGTACATAAGTGAGCGCTACTTGAGTGGAAAAATTACAAATAACAACGTATAGGTAAAACTCGTAACTAATATTGTTGCTTCAAGAGGACTGATTTCACTCTTTCACCTATTACCATACAATACAATCGTCGTTACGTTTGGTAATGTATAAGCCAATGTTTAAGAAAAACTCGTTTTAAATCGTCAGTTAAGCAATTGCCGTCTGTAAATTACTGCCTTTTCTTATAAATACCCTCAACAAACTATATATGGCGGATGATGTAAATAAGGATGGAATCATGAAATTTGAATATTTAGAATAGAAATTATAGTTACAAATCTCAACTTTTACCTAAATTCAGGAAAATAATAAAAAAATAATTAATTATGTGTTTCTAGCAGAGAAGCTTGAAGCCATGATATAGACGGGCGTAAATTGCCTGACCAAATATACTATAAAAAATTTTATTGTGTTACGTAGAATGTAATCATGAGACAAATAATTTTATTGGCCTCCATACATCAGTTCATTACTCGCATGTCTTCTTGGCACACAGGGAGGTCAATTAAATGACTTTCTTAGGCATGCATGTAGTCAACGTTTTTTTATTTTCAAATGATTTGATGCTGTAGCCTCATCAGTTAAACACGGTGCGCTTTGATGGATGCACATTTTACGAAATTCTATTCGATTCCGTCTTGAGCTACTCCGTAGTTTGCCGTCCTACTGACATCTGCTTCTTAGTGATAAACTTGTCTTTTCTGGTTCCCAATTGTTTCAAAAACTTTTTTTGTTTAACGCGATATTTACTTTGTATTGTCCGTCGTGCTCCTATAGTTACTTAGTCCATTTGCAACATAAATAAACTTATTTTTTTGCTGTCTTGATAGCAATGCCAGACAAGCCCACTGTATTTCTTTAGGTACCAGTTCCTGATTATTGTAGTAGGTTTTTATTATTTATTTTGCCATATGAAACAAACTCATATCATAACAGACAATTTGAACGAGCTATCTGGTACAAACCGGTGATGGTCAGTAGCGCAAAATAAACTGCGACACAGGAATCATTCACCACTTGTGTTTAAGCGCGTGTGTTACATGCTTGGTTTGCGCCTGTGTCCCCGTTAATTTGGCGCCATCTCAAACCGTGATATAAGCATCCACCGTAAATGAAAGAAGGTTAACTGAAGAAGGAAAGAAGAAGAAAGAAGAGATGTTGCGTAACAACTGGCGCACATTATCTCCCCAAAATATTGTAAAATATGGTGGAAATGTCATATATTATTAGAATATAGTCATTGCGCCGCATCATTATAATTAAAGTGGCTGTAGTCGTCCGCATGCAAGGAGTTCAGTCTTATCTCGACTGTGTCTTGGTACATAAGTATGATGTGTACTGGGTGACGAATAGGGCTGCTGTCTACGTAGGGACTGCAACTTTCACTATCTTCAGTGCCGTCTACAATATTTCTAAGCAAAAATCTAGCACTAAATAATGTTATGAATGCGTTTGAAAATATAAAAAGATGAGTCAACAGCGGTGGGCATCAAAGAAAGAAAAGGTCTCTTTAGACGCATTAAGGCCTCCTGAATTTTCGTTTAGACAGTGCTACCTTCGGGATTGGCCCATATTTATGACAGCACTACTCCGAGATCGGCCCGCATTTTGCTGACTAATACTGCACTTTTGGTTGGCGCTTTACGCGCGTGCAAATTGAAAGAGCGCATGTGGAATTCATTTGGGCCTCTTGGCGTAAATAACGCATTATTGTAGCCTCCTACATAGCTCTACGCTAAATTGGTGCATTCTTTCTTTAATAAAATATTCTTTTTGGTGTATATATTCTTCTCTTAGGTGTGCTATATAGCCTCAAGTTATCTTCTTTCGCTAGACTGAAGTCTCTAGATACCTACGTATCATGAACACCAAATTCAATTGAAGTCTCCAAAGAAGACATTGTCTTGAAAATAGAAAATTGCCCAGATGTGAGGGATCGCAGAGTCGGCGATCAGGTTATTTGCCCATGCTGCATGGAAACAGAAATTTATTGAAAGATATGGGTGAGAGATAACGAAAATAATATGAGCCGGCGAGAAGTCCGTTAACAAGGCGATCAGAGACAATTTGGTGCAAAGAGATAAAACGACTATTTTCCCTAAGGGAACCTTTGAAACAGTCAATTTCGGACTCAAAGCACGCACACTCATCGCTTATTATTACTCGGAGCCTCACTCTGGTAATGTTTAGTTATTCTTGGTTTTGTGTAATAGAAATAAACTGCACTAGAGCTACAACGTGTAACTCATATTCACAGAGCTTCGATTATGGAAAAAAAAACGGATGTGGCGTTTACGGCTGATTTCAACTTATCACTGAGAACGCTGTCAACCCAATCACCTTAACCTCACGCGAGACCCACTCATGCTACTAATGAGAACAGCAATGGGTAGGAATTAGTAGCACTTGAAGCAGAAAAACATGAGAACTTCATAAAAAATATGCACCCAAGGTTGCGCCATGACACCAATCTTCTTTTAAAGCAGTGTTGTCAGAGTATTACAAGTGCTGACAAAGAGTCCCTGAAGTTGCTATGAATCGTGGCCACAGACCAGAATATATGCGTTTGGGATTCACCCCTTGGAAGGCTGTGTAACGGATCTCCTCAAATTTGAAAAACAATTTTAGCACTTGTAAATTCAAGGTGATTACAGATTGAACACAAAAAATCGCCCTACCATCCCCGTGCATTTACCAACGCTATACTGCAGGAGTTTGCACTTTTGGTTCGCTCTTTATTGCATATGTCGAATTTTTTCTTGCTAAGGCTGAAAGACGGGTACCGATATCTATATTGAAAATTTTCGCTTTTGTAACAACAACAAAAAAAGAATCAAAATTTGTGATTTTGAGCGTACAACCATCTCATCTAATTACAAACATTAATTTCCCATTCCAGAATTATCCAGAAAACTCGGCGTGTAACGCCACCAGCCAATGTCTTAAAGGATTGTGCTGCTTGAAGCCGCCCTCCGGAACCGCAGCTTGCGCACCTCTTGCAAAACGTGGTGAAAATTGCACCATCACCCCCATTTCTGGAGTGTATCCAGGCTCTTGCCCTTGCGCTGACGGAAGTAATTTGAATCCTTGCTTACTTCAGGAGACACTGTTGCCGTTTCCCTTGAACGAATGTTTTAGTACCATATGATAGCGCCTGTACATGCTCTTTCCAATGGTTATACAGGAGTTCTTGTGAGCTGAACTCTGCATTTTACATCCTTGTAAAAAGAACAGCTAGATCTTGTGCCTCATGTGGACAAGCTTTGTATCTTTAATGAGGAAATTGCAGCATCGCCTAGAAAACCTCCCACCCCACAAAGATGCCCCTTATATTGGGCTTAATATATGGCTTTATCACACAGTGACACACGTACTTGTTTAGCTTTTTCTGGTGACCGCGTTTCATCGGATAACAAATGTTAAACTTTACCGCCCAGCTCAGGACCCGCCTGCATACATGGGAAGTTACCGGAATTTTATCGATAGTTCTATCCGTTGTTCGGCGCCGAAACTTCACTAATTTGATTGTGCAATCCACGCGAGTTGCTTACAACTTTCTGCAAGACAGTCTGGCACCAGCGATTACTCAGAAACCTACGATGACTCATGTCCAAAAGCGCTCACGCTTGACCCGCTGATCAGATTTCGACGATCGCCGATCATGTTCGCCTCTATCGCAGGGGCTTTGAGTGTAACTTACTTTTGTGGGCACAAGTTCACCCAGTAAAATGTTAGTTTCGTCAGTCACAGTTTTCTGGATCTATTATTCACCTTCACTACTACGTGACATCTGGTGAAGGGGCCAGTACGCTTATGTACCGAACTCTCCCGCAAGCCCCAATCAAAGTGCGACATCCGAGGACAACACTAACGTCGCCTAGAATCAGCGAGGTAGCGGTAGGCAGCAAGGAATACTAGCGCAATATGGGCCTCTTCCAGAGAAGACCACAGGAATTGAGGACAAATCAACAACCCCAATTGCTGTCCAAGCGTCCCCCATTCTGCTGCAGCCGCCTCAGCAGTCACCAACTTTGCGTGTAATATAGGTTCAAGGCCCAGAGAACTGGCTGGAGACCCATGTACGAATCACGACTTTCAGCAACTTGAACTCTGACGACATGCAGCGGTATGTATACTTCATCTTAGAACACGCCCACAGAACGTAGTTGGAGAACCGGCAGTCGACCGTGACAACATAGGACCTGTTCTGTAACTGACCCCTCCGGACCTTTACGAGCGCCGAGCGTAAGGAAAGGACCGAAGCTATGGAAGAAGCACGTGTACAATCACCCAATGAGACAATTGCGATCTTCCCGGACGAGATGACTCGCCAGTTCAGACACTCCGACCCCTGTATGCCAGAAGAGAAAAAGGTTCGCTTTTTAAGGGTCTCAAGCAAAAGCTCTTCGCCGGATTGATACGGAAACCGCCCAAGAGTTGCTGAATTTTTTTCCGCAGCCACAGACATTGAAAAGATGCTCGATACGCGGGCAAGGCAATATGAGCACCGAACGCTGAGCGCAAACAGCGCCAATGTTCAAACACTTAGCAGCAATGAAATGCAAGAGACCATCACAGCGGTCGTTCGCGAGGAGCTGCTGAAGCTCTTTCTAACGTCACAGCCTCAAGTGGCCTCAATCGCCGACATCGCCAAAGAAGATATTCAGCGATCATTTCAGGTTGATGAAGTGCAACCGCTACCGCTACAGCTCCAACCGGAAGCAATGACATACGCCGACGTCGCCAAATGCCAGATAACCCTCTGCCGCCGTGCCAGGGCTGCATGACGCCGCAATTCTGTCGCCAGACGCCATCATTACCGCCTCCGCGACCACATCCACCCATTGGCCAACGGGCCGCCCCAAGGAACACAGGTATTTTGCACGCACCCGACCACCGCGCGCTCTTCTACCATTGTGGAGAAACCGCCCATGTGCACCGCCGATGGCCATAGTGCTACTTGGGACTACGAGGGTTTGCTGCCAACGAGCCGCCTCCACAGCATTGAGAGCTACCTCGCACCATTACAAACTATTTCGCCGCCACTCAGTGGAGCGCAAACGACCGTCCCGTTTGCGCTCACAGGCCGGTACCTGTCAGCGCTGCGCCGACCATGCACTGGCCCATCCCGGGCCAGTCCGCAAGCTCATATCCGGAAAACTGAAAGCAACAACCGATGGAACATTGATTGTTATACATCTAAATGCAGAAGGTCCTTCCCCGATGACGACAACACTTCAAGATCTAGGTCGACAACGTAGCAGCGACACGCCCCAAACCCGACGAAGCCTGGAAGTCAAGCACAGGCTGACGAAATGCGGCCTGATGGCCCCACGTACACCCACAGTTCCACACGGCGCAGCCGTGACCCGTAGCCAAGGCCTAACTACAACGGAAGGAAAAGGACCAACGACCTCGACGTGCTTCTCGATGGCCACGAAGTAACCGTGCTTGTAGACGCTGGAGCCGACTAGTCAGTCTTAAGTGGCTTATTAGCCTCCAAGAAAATCAAGATTGCATGAGATGGCCCTCGAATTCTAACAGCTGGAGGACGCGTAATCTGGCATCTGCATGGCAATAATTACAGTTGATGGCCGGACGCACCTTTGAAGTTTGTTGCCCTGCAACAGTGCTCGCGGAACGTAATTTTCGGCATGGACTCTTGAACCAACACGGCACAATCATCGAACTAAAGTCGAAGTCCATAACGCGGTCCACAGACCAAGCAGTGCCTACGGAGGGGCCTTCCAGTGAGCGTTCCTTGAGTGTACTTGAGGACCAAATCAGCGTCTCGCCTCATTCTAGCATTGTTGTTTTCATCGGAAGGGAAACACCCGCAGAGGAAGACGGCGTCATTGTGCGCGACCAAGGTTTACTGCTCGACTGTGAAATTTGCACGGCAAGAGGGATTGCTCTTGCATATACAGAAAGCGAAAGTGATGCTGACAAACTTCGGGCAGGAGTTCAAGCACACCAACAAGAACACGACGATTACCTACATAGACGAAATTATGAAAATGAGCAATGCGTTTCTCCAGTCAGATTCTTCCCAATATAACCAGACGACCACAGTTCCCGAACCAGATTTTAACATAAATCGCATTCTCACCATGCGTAAGCAGCCACAGTTAAAAGTATTCTCCGACGATACGAAGCCTGCTTTTCTGCGTCATCGAGGGTTCGATAAACACCAATTGCAAAGTATCGTATAATAACCGAAGAGCACACTCGAGCACTCTGCCAGAGCCCTTTCCAAGTTTCAACGAGAAAACGTGAAGCAATATAGCAACAAGTCGACAAAATGCTGCGCGAGAACATCATCCAGCCGTCGAAAATTGTGTGGGCATCTCCTGCAGTGCCGGTGAAGGAAAAGGACGAAACCCTATGTCTCTGCGTCAACTCACATCCGCTGAACAAGATCACGAAGGAGGACGTATTGTTGCAAATGGGTCGCAAGCCCCAAGGGTAGCGTTGGCCTCGCGGCCTGGGGCACAGCTGGAAGCATGTGAAGGTCCTGGCAAAGGATGAGTCGACTGCTAACAGAACAACTTGTTTATTCTAGCATCGCAAAAGAGCGGCCGGTCAGGTCGACCGAAGTGGAGAAATGGGAGAACATGTTACTCGACTGAAGAAATCGAAGCTTCTCTCTTGGCGTCCGGGGGCAGCTGCTTTTACACTCTCGGAGGCGAAGGCAAGAAGGAACGGCTCGCAAGAGGCGCACGTGACGGCGGCGCACGGACACGTTGTGACAAGAAGTGACGTATCCGCCGGGCCGGCGCCGGTCAGACCTCCTCGCTTCACAGTTGGGGGGCTCCTCTCCCCGGCTGCCGCGCTTTGACAAGCGCGGGCACCAACATGCGCACAAACACACACACACACACACACACACACACACACGCACACACACACAAAGACACGTGGCACTGAAACATGCCTGGACGCGCTCAGCAGGAGGCGTTGGGACAGCGCTGAACTGGCCGAAATGTCCGCCGCTGTGCACGAAGCCCCGGCGTCCGTTGCATCCGCGCCTGCTATTGGCCTCGAGCTCCACCACTGGAAAAGCTGGCGCCACCGTCGGCGTGACGTGCTAGGAGGGATCACGTGGACATAGCCGCCACGTCCGCTGCTTCGGGCGCGCCGAAGCGAGCTGAAAACAAGAGATTAAATTCCCTCGTACGCTGCGGTCGTCATTTAGTGGCGAGATTTTCCCGCTTTGAGTGTCTCCTTTACAACGCTTGAAAGCACTACAATAGGTAGTGGCTGCCTTTGAAGGCGCACAACATGGTAGGCCGGGGTTTGATTGTGTTGTTCATATAGGAGGTTGTGGCCAAGTACTGCATCAGGGTGGCCAATCCTGCTCTGGTGAGGGAGTGCGGTACCGGTTCTGGTCACCGGGATTAGGCCACACTCCAGGCCTGTGTATGCAATTTTATCAACACGCGGACTTTTTTTTTATATCCGGTGAAAAATTGCCGGTACCGGGATTCGAACCACGGACCTCTTGCACGCGAGGCGGGTGTTCTACCTCTACGCCACCGCTGCCAGATGGGTAGAGTGAAAACTAAATACACTATACTAATGGGCGACTTTAATGCCAAGGTAGGCAAGAAGCAGGCTGGAGACAAGGCAGTGGGGGAATATGGCATAGGCACTAGGAATATCAGGGGAGAGTTATTAGTAGAGTTTGCGGAACAGAATAATATGAGGATAATGAATACCTTCTTCCGAAAGCGGGATAGCCAAAAGTGGACGTGGAGGAACCCGAACGGCGAGACTAGAAATGAAATAGACTTCATACTCTGCGCTAACCCTGGCATCATACAAGATGTGGACGTGCTCGGCAAGGTGCGCTGCAGTGACCACAGGATGGTAAGAACTCGAATTAGCCTAGACCTGAGAAGGGAACGGAAGAAACTGATACATAAGAAGCCGATCAATGAGTTAGCGGTAAGAGGGAAAATAGAGGAATTCCAGATCAAGCTACAGAACAGGTATTCGGCTTTAACTCAGGAAGAGGACCTTAGTGTTGAAGCAATGAATGACAATCTTGTGGGCATCATTAAGGAGTGTGCAATAGAAGTCGGTGGTAACTCCGTTAGGCAAAATACCAGTAAACTATCGCAGGAGACGAAAAATCTGATCAAGAAACGCCAATGTATGAAAGCCTCTAACCCTACAGCTAGAATAGAACTGGCAGAACTTTCGAAGTTAATCAACAAGCGTAAGACAGCAGACATAAGGAAGTATAATATGGATAGAATTGAACATGCTCTCAGGAACGGAGGAAGCCTAAAAATAGTCAAGAAGAAACTAGGAATTGGCAAGAATCAGATGTATGCGTTAAGAGACAAAACCGGCAATATCATTACTAATATGAATGAGATAGTTGAAGTGGCTGAGGAGTTCTATAGAGATTTATACAGTACCAGTGGCACCCACGACTATAATGGAAGAGAAAATAGTCTAGAGGAACTCGAAATCCCACAGGTAACGCCGGAAGAAGTAAAGAAAGCCTTGGGAGATATGCGAAGGGGGAAGGCAGCTGGGTGGATCAGGTAACAGCAGATTTGTTGAAGGATGGTGGGCAGATTGTTCTAGAGAAACTGGCCACCCTGTATACGCAATGCCTCATGACGTCGAGCGTACCGCAATCTTGGAAAAACGCTAACATAATCCTAATCCATATAAGAAAGGGGATGCCAAAGACTTGAAAAATTATAGACCGATCAGCTTACTGTCCGTCGCCTACAAACTATTTACTAAGGTAATCGCAAATAGAATCAGGAACACCTTAGACTTCTGCCAAGCAAAGGACCAGGCAGGATTCCGTAAAGGCTACTCAACAATACATCATATTCACACTATCAATCAGGTGATAGAGAAATGTGCGGAATATAACGAACCCTTATATATAGCTTTCATTGATTACGAGAAAGCATTTGATTCTGTCGAAACCTCAGCAGTCATGGAGGCATTACGGAATCAGGGTGTAGACGAGCCGTATGTAAAAATACTGAAAGATATCTATAGCGGCTCTACAGCCACCATAGTCCTCCATAAAGAAAGCAACAAAATCCCTATAAAGAAAGGCGTAAGGCAGGGAGATACGATCTCTCCAATGCTATTCACAGCATGTTTACACGAGGTATTCAGAGACCTGGATTGGGAAGAAATGGGGATAAAAGTTAATGGAGAATACCTTAGTAACTTGCGATTCGCTGATGATATTGCCTTACTTAGTTACTCAGGGGACCAACTGCAATGCATGCTCACTGACCTGGAGAGGCGAAGCAGAAGGGTGGGTCTAAAAATTAATCAGCAGAAAACTAAAGTAATGTTTAACAGTCTCGGAAGAGAACAGCAATTTACAATAGGCAGCGAGGCACTGGAAGTCGTAAGGGAATACATCTACTTAGGGCAGGTAGTGACTGCGGATCCGGATCATGAGACGGAAATAATCAGAAGAATAAGAATGGGCTGGGCTGCGTTTGGCAGGCATTCTCAGATCATGAACAGCAGGTTGCCATTATCCCTCAAGAGAAAAGTGTATAATAGCTGTGTCTTACCAGTACTCACCTACGGGGCAGAAACATGGAGGCTTACGAAAAGGGTTCTACTCAAATTGAGGACGACGCAACGAGCTATGGAAAGAAGAATGATAGGTGTAACGTTAAGGGATAAGAAAAGAGCAGATTCGGTGAGGGAACAAACGCGAGTTAACGACATCTTAGTTGAAATCAAGAAAAAGAAATGGGCATGGGCAGGACATGTAATGAGGAGGGAAGATAACCGATGGTCATTAAGGGTTACGGACTGGATTCCAAGGGAAGGGAAGCGTAGCAGGGGGCGGCAGAAAGTTAGGTGGGCGGATGAGATTAAGAAGTTTGCAGGGACGGCATGGCCACAATTAGTACATGACCGGGGCTGTTGGAGAAATATGGGAGAGGCCTTTGCCCTGCAGTGGGCGTAACCAGGCTGATGATGATGATGATGAACATGGTAGGCTACTGCTCGGTGCCGCAATGCCGGACGCACGCGACGGAGCACGCTGTCAGCCTTATTCACACGTAGCCGCAGGCAAGAAGCTCTGTGAAGCTTGGCTCGCGAAACATAAAACCGGTAAACAGTCGTCGGCTACAACTCGGGTATGCAGCAAGAACAGACGCGAGGAAGATTTCTGCTACAGCGCCCGGTCTGCGATGTTCTGGAAACGCGCACTGAGACGCTCGCCCGAGTCTGCTGCCCGACTAATGTCATGACGGTTTGGTCTATGAACTTGTTGATGCTATAGATACTGGCAAGTTCAGTGGAGTGGAAAGGCAGCGGTAAGAAGCACATTTAAAAAAAGCATGGCATATGGTCATGTTTGTGTTATGAATTAATGCACTGGATTACAAAAAAGGAGCAGCGGGGAATTGCACGCAGAGAACACCGATAAACATACAGTGCGACGCAAGTCGAGAAATAGTATTGAAAGGTCAAAGAATTTAGTAGAAAAAAAAGATTGAATCGTCGCGACGGCACATCACAGCAGTCCCCGTAGGCGTCGAAGTCTCTACAATGAAATTATTTTTGAACAGCTCTGATAGCGCCCACGCAACAATGGTTGCTTGTATACTGTCAAATGCTCATATTCTGCGGCCTAAAGCTCATGGCAGGGTGCGAAAACGCGCGCGCGGAGAAAGCGAAACAGTGCGCGGACAAGCATGCAGACGCGCAGTCGGTCGCTGCGAATCTGCGCGATCGCTGCATTCAGGCTTCATTCTATTACGCTCCATTTGGTTATACAAACACTATAAGAACATATTTCAGATAGTCTGCTCTCAGCATTTACCTACCTTTCACGCAAGAAGCCGGTTCGGGAGACTCCATCGCGGCGACTGCGCGCAGTGGCGTTCACTGTACGTATTCGGTAAAGAGGTAAACGATTGTGTGCTTTCAGTTTGCCCAAGATTATTATTTAGACAGTAAGAAACTTCTCTCGTTTCGAAAGTACTTACAGAAATGTCTGGGAGAGCTCGCGCGTGGTGTTTTCAGTGAGCGCTGACAGCAAAACCTATGAGGAGCGCGCCACGTGATCCCTCATACTACGCCAGCAAGGCGCTTCCGATAGATGGCGACTCCGTAACTCCTCGCCGCCAATACCGCACGTCGGAGGCGAAACATAACAGACCGCCCCGCCGGGAGCAGGAGATCCCGATGGTCAGGGGACTGCATCCGCTGTCCGCAGGGATGTCACTCGATGATGCTCTTAACCGAAGTCGGTCGTCCCTCGGCGTTTCTTGAGCGCAGCGCACAGAGAAGGCCTCGTTCTCACGTTCAGGTTCACACAGGACACTGGAAAGTGACTTCGCGAGAGTTGCCATTTTTTTCTCCCTCCCAGCAAGCGTTAGAACTACGCCGAAACTCAAGCGCTCAGTCAGCAAGCACGACACAACCCTCACTAAGCCATGCCAGGCTCTTTCCCCTTTTATACTACTGCCTAGTTCCTACAGTAGTCTAGCAGCACTCAGAACGCGTCCACAAATTGGAAAATTGCACTAGAAAGCACGTCATGACTTTGAAACACTAAACAAAAGCAATATGTTAAAAATCCTGCCTCAGGAAGAAAAACATCAGTAACAAACAACTTTGAGGCTGGTTCCTACGTTAGGGGCCTCGACTTAAGCCATCGGCGTTACCGTTGAGACTCCCCTTTTTGTAACGCACCTTAAAGGAATATTGTTGCAAGCGAGGTTACAGCGCAGGAGGCGGCCATTTTTGGAAGAGATGGTCTGCAGCCATTGGATCCGTCTCAATGATAAACCTCGAGCCGGCTAGGTAGCATGACAATTTCTGAACGGCCCACACGAGACGCGCACACTCTTTCTCGATGGCGCTGTACGCCTGCTCACGACTGGTCAGCTTACGACTAGCATACAGGACGGGGTGTTCCACTTCTCCATTTTCCTGTTGGCACAGTAAAACGCCCATGCCTCGCTCACTAGCAACGCACTGAACAACGAACCCTTTTGTGTATTCTGGCGATCGTAGCACAAGCTGGCTTGGTAGGGCGCTCTTTAGGGCGCTAAAAGCTCTTTCCCTTGTCTCGTCGCAGACGACTGTTTGGGGCTCTGTTTTTCATAGAACATCCGTCCGGGGAGCCGCGATATCAGAGTACCTGGGGATGTACCTCTGATAGTAGCCGGCGACACCTAAGAAAGACCGAATATTGGTCTTCGTGCGCGATTGCGGGAAGTCTCGCACAGGGGCCATCTTTATTTCAGAGGGGCGGCGACGACCCCGTCCAATCACGTGACCGAGGTAGACAACCTCGGCCTGTGCTAACTGGCACTTGGGAGCCTTGACTGTCAAGCCCGCTTCGCGCAGGCGGGTTAGCACTGCCCGCAAGTGTGCCATATGCTCAGACCAGAATGCGGAGAATATCGCTACGTCGTCTAAATACGGTAAAGCGAATTCTTCCTGTCCCCGCAACACTTTGTCCATGAGGCTTGAAGAGCAGTATGGCGCGTTCTTCAAACCAAAACTCAAAACTTTAGGACGGAATGTTCCCATTAGTGAAATGAACGCCGCATACCTACTAGCCTCTTGTAAGTGGAACCTGCCAATAACCCCTGACAAGATCTAGGGTGGAAATAAACTGAGCGCTACTAACTTTCTCAAGGCGCTCCTCGATGTTAGGGATAAATGTTAGGAATCGGATAAATTTGATCCTTAGTGATGGAATTAAGCCTGCGGTAGTCAACGCAAGGACGAGGTTCCTTGCCCGGTACCTCAACTAAAATCAAAGGGGAGGTATAATTACTCTCATCCGCCTCAATAACACTGAGCTGTAGCATTTTCTTTAACTCAGCGTCCATAATATCGCGCTGGCGGGGTGGTACCCGGTACGCCTTGGATCGTACTGGCTCTGGGGAGGAAAGTTCTATTTCATGAGTAAGGACAGAAGTCCTACCAGGCCTCTCAGAGAACTGACCTTGAAACTCTTGTAAGAGCTGGTGTAGTTCGGTTTTCTGCTGAAGCGACAGCGGTGCCTTACTGATTAAGTCACTAATGACTTGATCAGTGTCTTCCCTGTTCGTCACTGAGCCTAGTCCCGGAAGCTCGACCGGAAGCTCTTCGGGAACGTTTACCATCATACACACCACTGCTTCCTGTTGTCTATAGGGTTTGAGCAGATTACAGTGGTGAACTTGCTGTGCTTTCCGTTCTCCTGGCAGGCTCACCACGTAGGTAACGTCCGACAGTTTTTGAACAACCCGTGCTGGGTCCTCCCATTGCACGTCGAGTTTGTTTTTTAGCGTTGTGCGCAATATCTTTCAATAGGTGAAGCGCCAATAGGACGGCACACAAGAAGAAATACAGACAGGACAAGGCGCTACTTGCAACTGTTTATTGAAATCACAGGTGGCTTATTATATAGCCATGAGGAGAGGGGAACGGAAAAAAAGGGACACTGAATATGTGAATGCGCACGTGCGAGAACACGGAGGATAAAGGGAATAACGCTTAATCTAAATCTAAAACTTATCGAAAAACATGCTTTCATTCGTGTATATATTCAACGACGGGGTACTGACACAGTTGTCCCCTCTTTTCATATTCTTGTTGGCCTCCAACAATTCACGCGCAACAGAATCTTTACTTTTATGCATGATTGTCATATCATGAAGCCTTGCTTTACAAACTTGCTCATCCTCATTCCCGCAGGCCTTGCAATGAAGCGGCAAGTTTGAACCATATCCATTTTTCAATGAAAGCTTATGCTCCCGCAGGCGTTCATTAATATATCGGCCAGTTTGGCCGATATACTCCTTTCCACACTTCAGTGGTATGTGGTATACTACCCCTTCTTCACACTTAACAAAAGGGTTTGTGTGTTTATTAGAACACCCTACTTTTTTAGACTCATCCGGACCAATCAGGCGGCACAGTGCAGCAAGTTTTTAAATTGTTGGAGGCCAACGAGATTAAGAAAAGAGGGGACGACTGTGTCAGTACCCCGTCGTTGAATATATACACAAATGAAAGCATGTTTTAGATAAGTTTTACATTTAGATTAAGCGTGATTCCCTTTATCCTCAGTCTTCTCGCACGTCCGCATTCACATATTCAGTGCGCCTCTTTTTTTGTTCCCCTCTCCTCATGGCTATATAATCAGCCACCTATGATTTCAATAAACAGTTGCAAGTAGCGCCTTGTCCTGGTATGTATTTCTTCTTGTGTGCCGTCACCATTGGCGTTTCACCTATTGAAAGCTATGCACCAACTAGCCCCACAACGTGTTTTACTGCGCAATATCATTACCTCATCGCCCACCTCAAAACGACGGGCCCTGGCTGTCCGATCATAATAAACCTTGGCCATCTGCTGAGCCTTTGCTATTGCTTCACCTGACAACTCCTGTGCCCTTCTTTAGCATTCGAGGAGCTTAAGCACGTACTCCACCACGACTGGTTCGTCTCCCCTGCCTTCCCAGGAGTCTCGAAGCATGCGAAGCGGGGGCCGCAGCGAGCGACCGTACACCAGCTCAGCTGGCGAAAACCCGGTAGCCGCATGCGGCGCAGTCCTTAATGCAAACATCACCCCAGGCAGACACAGCTCCCAGTCAGTTTGTTGTTCAAAACACAATGCTCTCAACACGCGCTTGATTACGGAGGGCAACTTCTCAACGGAATTCGACTGTGGGTGGTACACTGAGCTGTGTAACAGCTTTACCCCGCACCATTCGAGAAAGGCTGTCGTCAAAGCGCTGGTAAACACTGTGCCCTGATCTGACTTGATTTCCGCAGGAAAACCAACACGCGCAAATATGGACAGTAGTGCATTGACTATCTCAACTGAGCTGAGTTCTTTAAGCGGCACTGCTTCAGGGAACTTTGGCGCTGGGCAGATCACAGTCAAAATTGGTCTGTACTCCATGGTTGTTACCGGCAGAGGTCCCACTGTATCAATAACGAGCCGTCTAACAGGCTCCGTAATGATAGGTACCAAGTTCAACGGCGCCATCGATTTGTCCCCTGGTTTGCCCACCCGCTGACAGGTGTCACATGTCCTCACAAATTGTTCTGCCTCACGAAAACACCCTGACCAATAGTACTCTTGCAAGAGACGGTCCTTAGTCTTCTTAACTCCTAGGTGTCCGGACCACGAACCCCCATGCGACAAGCGCAACAGATGCTGACGGTAGCACTGAGGCACGATCAGCTGATCGAACTCCACTCCCCTGCGGTCTAGATACTTCCGGTACAGGGCCCCACTTGTTTCCACAAAACGAGCATTTTTTCTTGGCGATACCTTCCTTGACATTGCAGCGAATGTTTTCTAGGCTGCCATCCTTTCTATGCTCGGCTATCAAAGCCGACCGGCTGACTTTTAGCAACCTAATAAGTCCATCTGACGTGGGCGCGATGAGCAAATTGCAGATAGCTCTTGTAACTTTCCCGTGTCGGGCATTTCCTCTCCAGTATCTGGTGCCTTCAACGCTACAGGCTCAATTTTATTCAGTTCTGACGTGCTCTGAATATCAGCTTGCTGCGCCTCCGACCCTTTCTCATTGCTCGACAACGTCGGCCCCGCAACTACCACCATTGCAGCGAGCTCCCGAACTCTCGATCTGGTTAAGGCCTGAACACTAGCCTCACCAAACAAAAGCCCCTTCTCGCGCAGGAGGTGATCGGACCTGTTCGAAAATAGGTACGGGTACTGGGGGGGGGGCAGCATAGATGACACTGCGGCCTCCGTCTCAAGTGCTCCGAAAGGTCCTTCAATAAGCACTTTTGCTACGGGCAGACACACGCTATCAGCTTCCACGGCTTGCTTGATGCATGCGCCCTCACCCGTGAACATATCGGATTATACGTAAGAGGGGTGAACTACATCCATTGCAGCTGCGGAATCACGAAGCACTCGGCACTCTTTCCCGTTCACGAGGAGGTCTCGCATGTAGGGCTCGAGAAGCTTCATGTTCTCGTCAGTGCTGCATAATGACAAAAACACGACTTTTGTTTTTGTTTCGGGACACTGCGCCGAAAAGTGACCGGGCTTCTGGCGCGTATAACAGACGCGCGCTTTCCTCGTCTCGAAGCACTTTCTGCGTTCGGCTTCGGCTGCCACCGTCTCCTTACGTTCGGTCGGACTGCTTTCACTCGCATCGGCACTACGTGTGTCCCCCCTTGCTCTCATGGGTGTGAACTTCGGCCTCTCAAACTTGGAGCCAAATTCACCCTTTTGACCGTCTTTAGCTCCGCGAGCCCGACGCGTCACAAACTCCTAGGCTAGCTCGGCGGCTTTGTCCACCGTACTAACGTCTGGCCTATCCAAGACCCAGCACCGCACGTTCTCAGGTAACCGACTATAAAACTGTTCCAGCTCGAAACACTGCAGAACTTTCTCGTGGTCACCAAACGCTTTCTCTTCTTTGAGTCACTCCTGCATGTTTGACATAAGCCTGTAGGCAAACTCTGTATATGACTCACTTCTGCCTTTCTCATTTTCCCGAAACTTCCGACGGAACGCCTCCGCTCACAGCCTGTACTTTTTTAGCAGACTCGATTTCACTTGGTCGAAATCCTCGGCCTCCTGTCTCTTCAAGCGAGCGACTACGTCGGCCTCCTCGCCGGGTAACAAAGTGAGCAAGCGCTGTGGCCACGTTTCCTGAGAAAACCCCTGCTTTTCACACGTTCGCTCAAAGTTAACCAGGAACAAACCAATGTCCTCTCCAAGCTTAAATGGCCGCATCATGTCAGTCGTTTTGAACGATACTCGTTCTCCTGCACCGTGTGCCTGACTTCCATTACGAGCGCGTTCCATCTCTACCTCGAGACGCTTCATTTCCAAAGCGTGTTGGCGGTCGCGTTCCTCTTTCTCTTTCTCTTTTTGCTCTTTACGTTCGCGCTCGTGTCTTTCTCTTTTTGCCGTCTTCCTCTCCTCAATGGTCTCAAGGCAT